>NC_069700.1:35408943-35711974 GCF_023699985.2 Odocoileus virginianus | reverse complement strand
AGTCACCACTATATGCTCCAGGGACTCAAGTCCTAATTAAAGTCTGGAAAGATGGGTCCCCAAAGGCTCAACTCCAGCCCACATGGAAGGGCCCCTACCCTGTAATACTCCCACAGCAGTCAAGGTGCCAGGACATGACTCCTGGATTCATTACTCACGAGTCCAGCCATGGAAGAAAACAGAAGAGGACACTCAATACACCTGTGAGTCCCTGGGAGATCTCAGATGCCTATTCAGAACTACACATGAGTGCCCTTCTAATAAACAACCCCAAAATCTGGTCTCTGGGGATAAGATTTCTCAAGACAGCTCTAAAGAGCCAACACAGCTTGGCAGAGATTGTACGCCAAAACAGACAGGAGATAGATCTTCTGATCTCTAAACAAGGAGAGACTTGAGCCATCCTGGCGATGTGAATTTAAAATTGGCTAATGCGCCTACTAGTCCTTGTTATGCCACACTGATGCTGCTTATGATTGCTCCATGTACTGTCAATTGTCTAACCTGTCTTGTCTCTGCCCAGGTCAAGCTACGACATGCAGTGCCAGTTCAACAAAGATATAAAACTACAGCCAACCATGAAAAACACCAGTCACCCTTAGATGGACACCGCTATAAGGACTCTGAGGCCTGAAACTAGCAAGAGGGGGAGGCCCAATACCCCTCGCCATCCCAATTCAGCAGGAAGTAGCCAGAAAAACCTCAACACCCCTATTCCCAAAGAATTGGGCCTCACATCTCTTGAGGGGAGAATGTTAGGTAGTTAGAATAGGGAAAAGGAGTCCAGAATGGCGGTGGCTAAAAGACCTGGAAGGGAAAAGCCCACGAAAATAGGACAAAGGAAGGTCCGAGGATCGGAGTGACAACCTCAGGTAAAACAAACAACACTCCTGGCTGGCCCAATTTACATAAGACAGGCCCAGGGACAGAGAAACATATAAAAAGAAGAGCCAAATCCCTCTTCTCTCTCTCTCTCTCCCGCGCGATGGGCGCTCTTCTCTTCACGTCTTAGGGTCGATGTGCCCTCACGCCTCAAAGATGGATTTTCCTGCTACTGTCTAAATAAAATAGAGCTGTAACACTGAGCTGTAACACTGATTTATTTAAGAGCCATAACACGGTCTGTCCTCCGAGAGCTGTGACCTGCCGAGGGGGCTTTAACGTCCGTCACTCCAAATTTTTGTTGTGACGAGACAAAGAACTCAGGAGTATACACTCGCCTGACACAGGTATCTCTTGACTTCTTACTTTTGCATTTCAACCCTCTATGATGAAAAGGACATCGTTTTTGGTATTAGTTTTAGAAGGTGTTGTAGGTCTTCACAGAACCAATCAACTGCAGTTTCTTTGGCATCAATGGTTGGGAACCAGATTTGGATTACTGTGCTGTTGAATGGTTTGTCTTGGAAATGAACCGAGATCATTCTGTCGTTTTGAGATTTCATCCAAGGACTGTATTTTAAACTCTTGTTGACTATGAGGTCTACTCCATTTCTTCTAAGGGATTCTTGCCCACAGTAGTAGATATATTGGTTGTCTGAATTAAATTCTTCCATTCTCATCCATTTTAGCTCACTGATTCTTAAGAAGCCAGTGTTCATTCTTGCCATCTCCTGCTTGACAACGTCCAATTTCCCCTTTATGGATCACAGTCTTGTCGTGGCAATGGGGCTTGCATAACTCAATGAAACTATGAGCCATGACATGCAAGGCCACCCGAGATGAGTCACAGTGAAGAGTTCTGACAAAAGGTGGTCCCCTGGAGGAGGAAATGGCAATCCACTCCAGTATTCTTGCTTAGAGAACCCCATGGACAGTATGAAAAGGCAAAAAGATATAGCACCAGAAGATGAGCCCCCCAGGTTGGAAGGTGTCCAATATGCTACTGGGGAAGAGTGTAAAGCAATTATTAATGGCTCCAGAAAGAATGAATCAACTGGGCCAAAGTGGAAACGATGCTCTGTTGTGAATATGTCTGGTGGTGAAAGTAAAGCCCACAGCTGTTAAGAACAGAAGAATTCAAGAAAGGTCAGAAGGAGAGAGGAGACTCCAGTCCATATGTCTTACCAAATTCCCAGAATCATTCTCACTGGCATCCGTCCTGGATGAGTGATGCGTGCCACCAGGAAGGACCCTGAGTTGGAGTCACTGGCCAGAGACAACCCAGAAACTGAAACCATTTATCTCAGATTGGGACTTGAACCCTTGTGCAGGGACTCACACCCAGCCAAAACCCATGGTGTCAGGCCCTAATGAAGGTCAGGTTCTTGATGTCTCATCATAGAAAGAATTCAGCGAAAGACAAAGTGATAGGTGAGAAGTGGGTTTATTCAGATTCAGAGAGAAGCACCCTCCATAGACCAAGTGTGAGCCATCACAGAGAGCTAGTGAAGCCAGAAAATGCAGCATGGTTAGTTTTTATGGGCTAGTTAATTTCATCTGCTAATAAGTGGGAGGATTATTCCAACTGTTTTGGGGAAGGGGTGGAGATTTCCAGTAATTGGGCCACCACCCACTCCCTGGTCTTTTGACAGCACCTTGGAACTGTCATAGGGCTTCCCTGGTAGCTCAACTGGTAAAGATCCACCTGTAATGCAGGAGACCCTGGTTTGATTCCTGGGTCGGGAAGATCCACTGGAGAAGGGATAGGCTACCAACTCCACTATTCTTGGGTTTCCCTGGTGGCTCAGATGGCAAAGAATCCTACAATGCGGGAGACTTGGGTTGAATCCCTGGGTTGGGAGGATCCCCTGGAGAAGTGAATGGCTACCCATTCCAGTATTCTGGCCAGGAGAATTCCATGGTATAGTCCATGGACCACAAAGAGTTGGGTACGACTTTCACTTTCACTTTTGGAGCTGTTGTGGCACCTCTGGTGCCTCATTTAGTGTACCAATTGAGGTTCAAAGACTTGTCTGCCATCTTGGACTCATCTGATTCTAATCGGTTTATGTTGTGTCCTTGGGCTATGTCATTCTTTCAAAACTTGTGCCCTGCCCTTTTCTCTCCTGTTACAAAGCCAGCCCCATCACCATAAAACCCAAGACTGTGAGCCATGTGGCAGAGCAGTTCTCCTGGGTTCCCTGACCCTGGTGCTATCTGCCTGGGCACCCCTTCACAATAAAGTCTTTTGCTTTTTCTTCATGTCTTTTGATTGTTAGACAAGAGCCTACTCTTAGGCCCTGGAAGGAGTTCCCTTCCTGCAACAGATTGGGGAGCCACTCTGAAGGAGAAAAATGAGATCTCATCAAGGAATATTCCCCATCCCCAGAGAAGGGGGACCTGGCTGGATTTGCCTAGCTGATTTTGTTACCAAGTCCAAGCTCACTCTGCTCACTGCACAACAGACCAATGAATCTGAGTGATGAAGTCTTAGGACAGAAAATGACTCTATTGGAAAAGTCAGCTGACATAAAGATGGCAGGCTAATGTCTCAAAATAACCATCTTGTCAGGGTCTGGATGCCAGTTTCTTTGACAGAACAGAGAGGGGGAGGAGTTGAGGAAGTAAAGTTAAAAGGCCATTATCTTGCAAGTATCTCTTGGAATCCTGTGTGGATCACAACAAACTGTGGAAAATTCTTAAAGAGATGGGAATACCAGACCACCTTACCTGCCTCCTGAGAAATCTGTATGCAGATCAAGAAGCAACAGTTAGAACCGGACATGGAACAACAGACTGGTTCCAAATCGGGAAAGGAGTACGTCAAGGCTGTTTATGGTCACTCTGCTTATTTAACTTATATGCAGAGTACATTATGCGAAATTGCAGGCTGGATGAAGCACAAGCTGAACTCAAGACTGCCAGGAGAAATATCAGTAACCTCAGATATGCAGATGACACAACCCTTATGGCAGAAAGCACAGAACTGAACAGCTTGATGAAAATGAAAAAGGAGAATGAAAAAGCTGGCTTAAAGCTTTGTTTTTCAAAAAACAAAGATCATGACATCCTGTCTCATCACTTCATGGCAAATATATGGGGAAACAATGGAAATAGTGGCAGACTTTATTTTCTTGGGTTCCAAAATCACTGCAGATGGTGACTGCAGCCATGAAATTAAAAAGCGCTTGCTCCTTGGAAGAAAAGCTACAACAAACCTAGATACCATATTAAAAAACAGAGATATTACTTTGCCAACAAAGGTCCATATAGTCAAAGCTATGGTTTTTCCAGTAGTCATAAAGAACTTGATGGACTATAAAGAAGGCTGAGCCCCAAAGAATTGATGCTTTTGAATTGTGGTGTTGGAGAAGACTCTTGAGAGTCCCTTAGACTGCAAGGAGATCCAACCAGTCAGTCCTAAAGGAAATCAGTCCTGAATATTCATTGTAAGGACTGATGCTGAAGCTGAAGCTCTAATAATCTGGCCACCTGATTTGAAGAGCTAACTCATTGGAAAAACCCTGATGCTGGGAAAGATTGAAGGCAGGAGGAGAAGGGGACGACAGAGGATGAGATGGTTGGAAGGCATCACCAACTCAATGAACATAAGTTTGAGCAAACTCGGAGTTGGTGATGGACAAGGAGTGCTGCAATCCATGGGGTCACAGACTGAACTGATCTCTTGAAATGTTTAACCTCAAGGAGGGGATGTGTTAATCTCTTCATTCTTGTAGCCATTCACAGGTGGGCACCTGTCAGATCATCTCCCTGTGAGCTGAACAAAGGCACTTTTAGTTTAACAGTCAGACAGAGGGGCAGGATTCCCTGAGGCAGTCCATTATGTATGATTGTAATAACAAAAGCCCCAAAGGGAAAAAGAAAGTCAGAATTGGCCCTTCCCTGCAACAATTTCAGAAGTGTTCTGGACCAGTGATTTCTGTATACCAACTATTCTTCCTTATTCTTCTTCAGAGGAGTGTCTATTGTGATTATTCTGGCCCAGACTCACCATGGTATTTTGGGTGTGTATGAGATAAATAACTTGCCTTTTTAGATCATAGGCATTCCATTCAAGAGCTGCATTCAGACCTCATGTAGATCACAAGATCCTGGAACTTGGGCTTAATGTCATGATGGATACCTCTTTATGGCCTCCTGAAGTAGGGATGAGCATATTTTGCCTGGAGGGAGAACAGAAATAATTGTAGTTGGAGGACAGATTGGTAGGTTGATTTAATTGATGACTCCAACTCATCACCCTTCCCTATAGCCACATCCTTTGTCCTGTAAATTTGTTTGTTTCTTGTGATAGCTTATGGCAGAACAATGTTGGATTCTTTTTATTTCAATGTTGGATTCTTGATCTGGGAAGAAGATTTAGCTTTGGGACTAGAGAACAGGCTTGATCACTGAAGAGCTTTTGGATAGCAGAGTTTTATTAAAGTGAAAAAGGACCGAGAAAGCTTCTGACATAGACGTCAGAGGGGGGCCAGAGAGTACTCCACTTGCTAGTCTTATCAGGGCCTTATATGCTTTTACCAGACCCACTCCCACAACATAGGTCTTAAGATAACAAGATTAATCAGAAAGTTCTTGTTAAGGAGAAACATGTCCTCAAGCAAGATACATTGTTATTGTATAATCATTAGTACAGAACTTTTTGAGAAAGATGAGTTTTGTTGTGTAATCATTAGCTCTGGGCTTGTGACTAAGACAGAGCAATGCAGAAAAAAAAGTTTGTCCTTTTCTCCTCCTGGGACCCTTTCTCCTTCTCAAGAGCCCAGGACATAAGGATTAATTTTCTCATTTGCATAACAGAAGCAGAGTCAATTTCCCCACTCTCTTTTTTGAAAATATTTATTTGACTGCACCTTTATTTAAAATATGTATTTTATATAAAATATATACTATATATTTATAAAAATATATAAAGTAAATAAAAAATATTTATCTATTTGACAAGCCTTATTTGTTGCACTCAGGATCTTTGGTCTTTGTTGTCGCATGTGAGACCTTTAGTTGTCGCATGCAAGATCTCGTTCCCTGATCAGGGATTGAACCCACGCCCCCTGCACTGTGAGTGTGGAGTCTTAGCCAGTGGACCACCAGGGAAGTCCCTCCCCAACCTCTTGAAGAATTAGAATTTTGCCATGTGACCTGCTTTGGCCATCGTAGTAATGTCAGCCGACTTGACAAAAGTCGAGGCTAGAAAAAGTGTGATTCTGCTACTTCTCTTGCTCCTCTGTGACCTCCATGAGAACATGTGAACGTGAGGTCATGCCAGGCTTAAGCTGCCGGAGGGGCATGAATGACACGTGAAGGAAACTGAGTTGCGCCAGCTGAGGTTATCTTAGACCAGCCAGACCTCAGCAGACCTGCCAGAGGATGATGAAGGCATGAATGTGCCCAACTAAGAATGGCTAAGCCTGGCCCAGATCAGCAGAACTGTCCACTTCAACCATAATCCGTGGAAAATAATATTTCCCACAGAATTAATAAATGATTTTTGTTTTAAGTTGCTAAGCTTTGGAATAGTTTTGTTAACATAGCATGAACTAACTGATACATGGTTATTGATTATGGATGTGCATTTTTTAAAAATTGGGAAAGGACTAGACAAATGTTAAGAAAAATGAATTATGGTGACTTTTAGTTTTTTCTTCTATTATCCCTAATAACTATGTTTCCCAGTTATAATAAAAAGAAAGCAGAATAACATAATGGTAAAGATCATAGACCTCAGAAATATCTTAGGTTCTAATATGTTGACTAAAATAGATGCACAATGTGAGAATTACAAGTTAAGTTTTATTTGGTTCAAAATGAGGACTGCAGCCGACAGCACCTCAGATAGCTCTGAGAAACTGCTGCAAAGAGGTAGTGACGGAAAGGCAATATATATGATTTTGGTGAAGGGGGGGTCCAATACAATCCAGCACTTATTTTGTTAATACAAAAAGTTATCTGCTAGTCGTGAGGAGCTAATGCCATCATGAAGGGGTTTAGTGCTTCTCCAGCTATGAGGAGATGTAAGAGGGCCATGAAACCAGGGCCTGAAAATATGGTGGTGGTTTAGCCCCTAAGTCATGTCCGACTCTTGGACCCTTGTGAGCCCATTGACTATAGCCCGCCCAGCTCCGCTGTCCATGGGGTTCTCTAGGGAAGAACACTGGAGTGGGTTGCCATTTCCTTCTTCAGGGGATCTTCCCGACCCAGGGATCGAACCCGGGTCTCCTGCACTGCAGGCAGATTCTTTACCAAATGAGCTATGAGGGAAGCCCAAATGAGGAGATGCAAGGGGAAATCAGTTCCTGAGAATATATAAGTATCTGAAGTCGTGTTTCGCCAATTTCTCTGGCGCACACAGTGCCTCACTCTCCACACTGAGCTCCCTAAGGGCGTGTTGAAAGTCAACAGCCGCAGCAGGCTGTGCTGCCGATTGTGCTGCTCCGGCTGTCGACTTTCAACACGCCCTGAAGGGAGCTCACTGTGGAGAGTGAGGCACTTTGTGCGCCAGAGAAATCAGTGAAACACGACTTCAGACAGTCATATAAAATGGAGAAGGAAATGGCAACTCACTCCAGTATTGTTGCCTGGAAAATCCCATAGACAGGGGAGCCTGGGAGGCTGTAGTCCATGGAGTCGCAGAGTCGGACATGACTGAGCGACTTCACTCTCACTTTCTTTCATACATATAATATGCATCTTGGCCCCATCACATGGCAAATAGAAAGGGAAAAAGTAGAAGCAGTGACATTATATTTTCTTGGGCTCCAAAATCACTGTGAACAGTGACTGCAGACATGAAATTAACAGACCTTTGCTCCTTGGAAGGAAAGCTATGGCAAACCTAGACAGTGTATAAAAAGCAGAGACATCATTTTGCTGACGAGGGTCTGAATAGTCAAAGCTATGGATTTTCTAGTAGGCGTGTATGGATGTGAGAGTTGGACCATAAAGAAGGCTGAGTGCCAAAGAATTGATGTTTTTGAACTGTGGTGCTGGAGAATACTTGAGAGTCCCTTGGACTGCAAGGAGATCCAACCAGTCAATCCTAAAGGAAATCAGTCCTGAATATTCACTGAAAGGGCTGATGCTGAAGCTGAAGCTTTAATACTTTGGCCACCTGTTGTGAAGAAGTGACTCATTGGAAAAGCCCCTGATGCTGGGAAAGTATTGAAGGCAAAAGGAGAAGGGGGTAGCAGAGGATAAGATGGTTAGATAGCATCACCAACTCAGTGAACATGAATTTGAGCAAACTCCTGGAGATAGTAGAGGGCAGAGAAGCCTGGCATGCTGCAGTCCATGGGGTTACAAAGAGCTGAACATGACTGAGCGACTGAACAACAACAGCGATGTATCAGACACATAATAAAAACTCAGACTTTATTATTAATAATAGAATATTTTTGAAGATTACAATGAGGTCCTATTTTTTGATTAGCAGTATTGACGAAATTCAGTAGCTTCAACTCAAAGTTTCTACCCTTAAATCATATACATGACAAGCCAAAGACAGATACTCAAGCTAAATTCCATTCCATTCTGGTTTATAGAGCCTTCATGGTACTCAGTAAATGTTTGTTGAGTGAGTGAAAGAAAGCATGAATTCTTATTTTGTTTTATATTTAGAGGGACTGGCCCAAAAGCTATGTAAGAGGCAGACTGAAAACTTATACCCAGGTCCCAAAACTTAAAATGAAGTGCACTTCCTAACTAGTGGTTAAAAACCTAATGGTTAAAATCATTAACCATAAGATCTGAAGAACTGGAGATCTATATATACCCCTTATATACCTGAGAGATACCAGAGGAAAAATGAGTAACTTCCTGATGTAGCTTACAATTCAGGATTAAATACCATCTTGTAAGTTTATTTAAACTTTTGTTTTTTAGTTTATTTAAACTTTAAAAAAATTAATTTATTTATTTGGCTGTGTCAGGTCTTCATTTCAGCGTGCTGGAATTTTGATCTTGGTTGTGGCACGTAGGCTTTAGTTTTCTGAGCAGGGATCAAACCTGGGCCCCCTGCACTGTGGCTCAGAGTCTTGGCCACTGGATCACCAGGGAAGTCCCTAAATACAATCTTAATAGGGAAAGGGGAGGGCTTATATAGGCCTCTCAGGGGAGAGTAAATGACTTTTAAGGAAGATAAAGGGGCCCTTAGAAGAAGAGATGGGAGATATGACAGTTTGTGACAAAGTTTGTCTGATACAAAGTGGACTTCGAGTCTCCTTTTTGCAGATAAATAAATCTCTGGTTGATGAAACTCCTGGGGAGGGGAATCTGTGACAATTCATCTAAAGGAGGATCTGTCTTTAGACAGATGGGGGATTCAGAGAAATCCCCCTGCGTTTGCTGTTCTTCAAATGTCTGCAGCTCAAAATATACCAAAGTGTCATATTTTGAAGTGGCATATTCTGCTGCCCTTCTGATGTCAAAGTATGAAGAAGCATGTTGAAACAAAGAAAGGAGGTGGGTGGGGAATAGATCCTGTGAAATGTGGAATGGGACACAGGGAGGAAGTGGGAGGGGCTCTGAAGACCACCGCACCGGGCCGTCAGGTAGGAGGCAGAGGACAGCGAAGGTCTCAAACGCCTGTCCCCTCCTCTGAGCAGCCTCCTTGGCTCACCCCCAGGCCTGGCCTAGTGCCTCTCCTCCGGGACCCCACGGCCCTGCCCTGCCCTGCTACTTCTCACTGGAGTCCTCATCACTGCTTGGTGCCTCCTCCTTTGCGTGGAAGCTCCTGAGGATAGAGAGACACTGACTTCCCAGTGCCTCCACCAGGGATCGGCAAAGAGGAGGCCAGTGTGATGAGCAGAGAGGATCTAGTGGATGTGAAGTGGGGATTCGACATGGTGAAGACAGTGTTTTGTGAAGTGCGGTGGTGGGATTGGGTGGGGTAGGACCCAAGGAAGGGCCACTAGCTAAACCTGGAACATGGAGGATACACCCGGGGTCGTGGCAGCGGGAATGGGAAGGCAGAGGTGGGGCGGTGAGGAGCGGAGGTGCTCCAGGCGCGGTGCTGACTCAGGGCAGCCATGGGCACAGGGGGGCTCCCACACTCGAAGCTGTGTGCCTGGAGGGTCCTGGGCAACAGGGAAGAGGCGTCTCCCATGGACAAAATCCTTCTGGGTCTCCCCCAACAGGCACCGAGGCCGAGACAAATCCCATAGCATCACACAACGTGGAAATTGGCTTTCTGATATTGTGATTTATAATAAGAAATACATCTTTGGTTTTCGTCCTTATTCCTGGCACTGAACTCCTAAAGCCCTCGACATTTCCTAAGTGGTTTAAGAGCGATATATTAAGGTGCATTTTTTTTAAAGGTGCATTTTGTTATTCATAACAAGGCCCTTTGAGCCACATCTGAGTTTATGTTAATCAGGTGACTTTTGGAAAGCCCCTTCAGATGGGGGCAGGTTGCCAAGGGAACCAACCTTGATTGGAGAGTTGGAACTTTCAGCCCTGTTCTCCCACTCCGGAGAAGGGGAGAGGGGTTGGAGGTTAAATTAGTCACTAGTAGTCGTGTAATGAAGCTTCCATAAGACTTTCTGAGCCATGAGGTTTGGGAGAGCTTCCTGGTTGGTGAACACCTGCTGGGTATGCCTCCATCTGCCAGGAGGGTGGGGCACCCAAAACTCCCTGGGGACAGAAGCTTTTGTGCCCTGGACTCTTCTAGACCTGGCCCCAAGTATCTCTTCACCTGCTTGTTCATTTGTATCTTTTATTTTTAAATACTTACTTATTTGGCTGAGCCGGGACTTATTTGCAGGAGGCAGGATCTTCTATCTTAGTTGCAGCATGTTAATGTTTATTTGCAGCGTGTGGGATCTCGTTCCCTGACCAGGGATTGAAGCCAGACACCCTGCATTAGGAGTGTGGCCTCTTAGCCACTGGACCACCAGGAAAGTCCCCATTTGTATCTTTTAATATCCTTTGTAATAAACTAGGAATCCATTTTTTTTAATGAATTCTTTTTTTAGAAAGTATCTATTTATTGGACCTCCCCAGGTCTTAGTTACTGCATACGGGATCTTTAGGTGAGACATACGAATTCTTAGTTGTGGTATGCGGAATCTAGTTCCCTGACCGGGGATTGAACCTGGGCCACCTGCTTTGGGAGCCCAGTGTCTTAGCCACAGGACCACCACAGAAGTCCCTAAACTAATAGGTAATCTAGTAAGCAAGCTCTTTGCTGAACCATTCTAGCAAATGGATCAAACCAGAGAAAGGGGTTGTCTGAACTTCTGATCTATAGCTGGTCTGTCAGAAGCATCTGAACTTGCGATTAGTGTTGGAGGTGGGGGTCAGAGTAGTCTTCAGGGACTGAGCCCTTAACTTGTGGGATGTGATGCTATCTGCAGGTAAAGTCCCAGATTTGAATTAAACTGTAGGACACACAACTTTGCCGGGGAAAGAGAAAACAAGGTCAGTAAGAGAAGCAACCACGCCCCCCGACCCTCACCTCATCCAGAGGAGGTGAGCCAGGCTGGTGGTCACTGGTTCTGCTTTACACTGTGCCCTCCAGCCAAAGGGCTTCATGCCATCACTCTGCCTTTGTACAGAGCTGGCATGGGAAAGCAGCCTTGTCAATGAAGGAACACCAGGCTGCTTGGCAGCACACACAATCTAGATTCAGGGGGCCAGCCGGTAACAGGAATTGTCTGAGGTTGCCGGTAACTAGATACCTCTGGCCTGTGAATATTACCATGTCCCTAACCAGCCAAGGAGGGGAGCACAGAATACTATTAATCCCCAGTCCAGTGGTCAGCTGAGCTTGGGTGTGGCTCCTGTCACAGGCAGAAGGAAGGAGGGGGTTAATTCTAGCCAGTTCCATTGTTCAGGCCAGCCAAGGTCATGTGAAAATAATCTTGTCAATTACACTACACATCACAACCAGCAGACTCCTCCACCTCACCAGGATAGCATTTGGATTTAGCCTGCACTCAGCCCTTCTCACACACAGCCTACTAGTTGTGTTACTCAGGTTCCTGGAAATCTTTTTCAGTAGACACAGGAACCCACCTCCCAGAGCACAGCGCAGAGCTACCTGTGCCTGGATTCACGACATCCACAGTTTAGAGATGCTGGCCATGCGGATTCAGCTGGTGGGGTCCTCCTGGGGATTAAACAAGAAAATGTTCTCACTCTTGAGGAAGCCTAACCATCTGCTAGAAATGATTTGGAGAAATTGCTCTCCATAGGGTCAGAGGTCAGGTCAGAGAGGGGTCAAGTCAAAATATGAGAGGGCTGGTGAGCCCAGCTTCCATGCAGCCAATCATCACAAAAATGATGTGATGGAGCAGAAAACTTTGAAGAACCAAACCACAAAAAATCTCAGGTACTGGGCACCAGGAATGATTCCAAGACTGCAAAGGAACAGTTGGTTAAGTGGAGTTGAGTGGTATATTCATTTCCATGTTGATTTTCACATGGATGCCCACTCCGGGGTTACCCGCCCCCAAGTGCAGGAGCACACTCACATACTCACAGGTATCCATTGGTGCCTGCCTACATCGGCTGCCAAATCCCACCCTCCCAGCGGAAGGGGATTCTGTGGCTTTCATCTCTTCGGCTATTGACTTTTTCAGAAAAGTCCAATTTCTGCCCATTACTTGATTTTGGTCTTGTGAGGCAGCTCTTCTTTTGATTCATTTATACACTTTGCCAGGGATCTGCTTCTGGTCAAGGGCTCAACAGCCCAGACTACTTTTTGTTCTTAATACCTGGGAGACTGGATCCCTCATCTTCCCCATCTTTTATACCCCAGTAGTCTGGTGTTCACCTTTCTAATGTGTTTGGCAATTGGTCATCACATCCCATAACCTGGGTTTTGCTGATTTTTTTGGTCCTGGACATTTAAAAACCTCCGGCAATCTCACATAATGCCATTCTCTGACACATGCACACACACACAAAATCTGTTCTGCTTAGATTGAATTAAATCAGATTTTACATGTGTCTTTGATCTGGGCCTCTACATCCTTGGTGTGCACAACTGGAGCAGGACATGGTTGTTTTATTTATTTTAATTAACTAATGAATTAATTTTCATTCCATTCAGATGGTTGGGCTTCTCTGGTGGCTCACAGGGTAAAGAATCCTCCTGCAATGCAGGAGATCTGGGTTGTATCTGTTCCTGGGTTGGGAAGATCCCCTGGAAGAGGGCAGGGCAACCCACTCCAGTATTCCATACAGTTAGGTCATAAAAACTTGTTCAAACAACGTACCGAGTGATTTGGGCAAACGAAGGACTTTCTCATTTGGATAGACAGCCAGTGACCTAAAATAAACTTCCTAAAGAGAAGGTAAACCAGCAAACTCACGAATGTACGCCGCGGGATGGGGGCGGGGAGGCGCTGGTGCGAGGCGGGGCAGGAGTTCACACTGACGCCACCTAACTCAGCAGGTGACAGTGTTTCCTTCCGCGGGCAGGCTGCACTGCCTCATCTCGGTGGTACCACAGACTGAGGAGTCTAGACCTCTCCGGAGGAGACGAAGCAACACTTTCAGAAGAACCACAAATCTTGCGAAGAGTTTAACTTCCTTAATACCTGCAAAGCCCATCTGCTCCCTGTACCCCCAGAATCCCCCCTAAGAATGTATTTATATTTCTCTTTGGGCAACTTCATCTTGACAGAATGCGGGGTGGAGTGGAACCCTAGGCACAGGCCTAAACATTTGGGGGCTGCTCCCCAGGCCGTCCAGGAGAGAGTGGAAACCACGCAGCCGCCACCACCGCCCACCCTTAGTCCAGCTTTCCGCCGGGATTGGGTGGGCGGTGCGCCTCGAGGCCCCGCCCATAAGGGGGCACGCTTGCGCGCCCGAGGCCGCGGCGGCCATCTTTGATCCGGGCACTCTGCTCGCCTTCCGGAGTTCTCAGAGCGGTCGCGTGGTTCCCACCCGCGCGGCGGGTAGGTGATCTCTGCCTTCCCACCTCGCCCCGTGGCTGACCTGTGCTCGAGACCAACGGCCCCGGCCCCCACCCCTCCGGCCCCCACGTGAAGCCTCGAGCCAGTGTCCTGGTGGCCAGTGCCAGCTCCCCACCCTTTCTACCTGGTGACTCTGGACAGGTACCTCAGTTTCCTTATCTGTAAAATGGGAATTTAACAACCCTCCCCGCCACAGCTATACCTGCTGATTGTTGGGCACGTATGATAAATTCTCAGCATAAAGCTCCGCAGAGTGTGTTCCATAAAAACTGTCTACAAGCTTTTCCTGCAGGAAATTGCAAGGGCCCTTGTCATCACCACCCTTCCAGCCCCCACAGCTCGCAGGGGTCCACTCTCAACGACTGCAAGCAGGACGTGGGCTCTTTGAAGACCAAGTCGGAGGGCCCAGGGGATTGGCAAGATGCCCTCGGGGAAGTGAAAGAGAAGCCCCAGTCCTTTAGGACTTGAGTGTGACCACTTTTGGAAAGGTGTCAGAAAACAGACCAGGGTGCCCAGGACTGGAAAGACTTTGTCGGTTTTGGAACATTTAAACGCCTCCGTGCTTGTTATTTTTATCACCCCTGGCTGCCTCCCCATAGGGACTCCCATGCAGCAGAGAACTCCTAGAATGAAAAGCCTTGTGTGCGTGTGAGCTGTGGGGGACATGGTGAAGAGGGAGCCGGGACGCTGAGTCCCAGGTGGAGCCAAGCGTGGGTGGTGGCCCCTGGAAGGGAGAGTTCAAACCAGCCCTGTGGGGGTCCCCAGGCAAGGGCAGCTGCTCCACCAACTCTGCAACGCAAGCCTAGCAGTTTGGGGACCCCTGACTTCCTGTGGGAATGGGAAACTCGCCTGGAACCCCAAGAAATGAGGAAAGCTCCTGGAGAAGCAGGTAGCGAGTGGGGAGGGGCCAAGGCCTTCTAGAGGGCTGCAGAAACACACCCAGCCCTCCACAGCGTTTTGGAGGCTCCAGAGGAGACCTGTCAGTAAAAACCAGGTGAAAGTCACTCACGCTCAGGTTCCCCCAGTCAGCCTGATGAAGAGAGAAGAACAGTGGAGAAGACAAAAGGGATCAAGTCTGAGTGGGGGTTGCAGTTTATTTTCAGACACACTCAGAGGGTGGGAGGTGGCCAGCCGGCTCCCTCTGCGTCCCCTCCCTGCATTTGGTTTAATCAAGAACTCCTCTCCCCTGACCTCTGAATCCCTCAGCTGTGCAAGATAGACGAGGCACTTGACCCCACCATCAGGAGGGGCTCAGGCAGGTGTGGGGTGCGGAGGGTAGAGGTTGGGGCGGAGTTCAAGTATTCACAGTTCCCCTGTGCACACCCCCGGATTACACTGTGCCCAGGCCAGAAGGGAGGGCCCCAGCCCTGGGGTTCCTAGTGGTGTTTCTAGCCCTTCTCTCAGAAACTTACGATGCGCTCCCTGCCCCTTTCCCTGACAATACAAATGCAGTCCTAAACCCTGTAGTCCAGGCGAGGTGGGGGCCCGGGCAGTGCGCTCACCTGAGACCCCTCCCTTCCTCACCTGTAGTGGGGGGGGGGGGGTGGCGAGCTGCTTGTAGTGATGGGTGGGAGCAAGTGGTAACATGTGGGGGGACAGAGGCCCTCAGGAGCTGTGGTCTGCACCCCACCCCACCCCAAATCCCTGAGAGTCCACCTCCAAAGTCAGTATGGGCCGGGGGGGGGGGTTGGGGGGGTGGGAGTGGGGGCTGTGGGGACCTCGTCTCCCCCCCCCCCCCCCCCCCCGCCCCAGTCCTGTTCCCTGGGAATGTGATGCTCAGGAAGGGCCAGGTCTGGGCTCCAGGCCCAGCTTTAAAGCTCAACCTTCCAGAACTGCTGAATTCTGGGGAAGGGTAGAGCTACTAACCCCCACAGCCCAGATGTCCTGGCTTTGGGCAGACTGGTGGGAAGGAGGGGTGCCCTTCTAAGGGTATTATAAAAAGCTAAAACCGTTAATGACGACTTGGAAGAAGTGGTTCCCAGCCTCTTGCTTCCCCAAGTTATCAGTCTCCCCAGCACCCAGCAGAACGGCTGAGGGGGTCCCAGAGAGCTAAGGGAGAGGCCACTGCCCCCCTCCGAGAGGGGGCCCGTTAGCACCATGCAATGTTGGAGCACCCAGCAGTCTGATGGATGCCCCTGGGCAGGGGCCCTCCAAAGCTGGAGTGCCCACTTACTAAAGCTTCTGTGCTCTTAATGGGGGGCAGGGGGACACCCCTGCTGGAGAGGAGGTGAGGGGAGAAGCTGGGACCAAAGTTCACACAGGGGTCTCAGGACCCCAAAGGACCCCTCCAGGAGTCATGACTTGAAGAATCTTCGTACCACAAACTGGCCCAACAAAACCATAGCCAGAACTATGACTACGTTCTTGATGGGGCCGTTCCCCAAGTCCAGAGCTGCCACCTGCCAGGAGAGACAGAGGGGTCATGGGCGGAGGTGGCTGGTGAGGGCTGGTGGCTCCCGGGGCCCGGGGTGGGGTGGCTCCAGCAGCAGGGACGGGGTGACCAATGCTCAGGCACTCACCCAGCCACCCCTCTGCGCGATCCACCTGGCGATGCAGCGACGCAGCATGAAGTCGGCCACAAAGCGGGTCACCTGGCCCAGGAAGCCCGTCAGGCCGCGCTGGTAGACGTAGAGGGCCAGGCGGTATCCGAAGCCCAGCAGAGCCACCACGCGGCCCCAGTTGATGCCGCTCTCAAACAAGCTGCGGGCAGAGGAGACGCTGTTGCTGGAGACTCCCGGGGGGCCCTTCATCTTCCTTCCCCCTCCCATCCCTTTGGACCCCCCACCCCCATCCCCTCTCTGCTGGAAAGCAAAAATGGCTTAGCCATGAACTAGGGGGGCAGAGGCTGCCCCAGCCTGGCCTCGATCTGGGAAGAGCCCATGTCCCTGTGAAAGGAGAATGCTCGGAGGGCAGATGAGTGGGGCGCTGCTGCTGGGGCTGTGGCCCCGTGCTGGGGGCGCAAAGGCTCACAGAGCCTGGAGGGCAGAGCGGGCGGGTGGAGGCAGCGGGGAGATTACCTGTGGGCACTGCTGCTGGCCTGGCAGCCCGGGGACGGCAGAGAGAAAAGGACAGAAGAGGAGGTTAGGACAGTCTTGGAATCACAGCGGAGTGGGCGGTGACCTCTAAGGACACAGGCAAGGCGTTCAGCTCTGAGCGCTGATTCCATCTCCTGCTCCTGCCTTCACCCTCAGCCTCGAATCTGCCCCAAGGCTGACTTCCTTAACCCAGATGGTGACAACGGCTAACACCTCTAAGTGTGCACGCAGTCCTAAGCATATTTCCCCTAGTTTACGGACCAGGAAACTGAAGGCTAGGATGTGCCACAAAGCCGGTAAATGGTGAAGCTAGGATTCGCCCAGGCTGCTGGTCTCTTGAGGCCAGATCACAGCATCAGGAAGTCATCTTCAGGACCTGGTGGGCTGAAGCCAGGTTCAGCAACTATCTTTGGTGTGAAATGTGGTTCCAAATCAGAACGACAGCTGTGTCCCAGCAGTGCTGGGGAGCTCTGGGGACACCCCCACTGTGGGCCGCCCCCCCACAGTCCTGATCTGCCAGCTCATGTTGGTGTTAGGGCTCATGAAGGCTGTGCCCTTGTGTACAAAGATGAGGAGCCTGGGCTTAGAAAGAGAAAGACAGGGGCCCGAGGCCATGCGTGAGTTAACAGCAGAGGCGGGGACAGAAAACACATCTCCCGACACCAGCAGAGAAGCTTGTCTCCCGTCTCACAGACAGAGCCTGGCGCGCCGTGGAGGGGTGGTGGCCGGGGCTACCTGGACGCGATCTTGGTGAAGTACTCGTAGGCGTTTTCTGCCGTAGGCTGCAGGTGCTGCAGCATGGCCTGAAATTCCGAGTCGTAGCGCCGGTTGATGTCGTCCCCGATGATGGCGAGCTGGCGGCCCACCTGCCCCATGGTGCTGGAGGAGCAGGAGGCGGCCAGTGAGTTAGGGCCCGGGCTGGCAGTGAACCGCTCTTGCCTGCCTTAGATGCCCTGGCCTGGGACGCCCCGCCTGGGAAGTCCTGACCGTGTTCTCAGACACGAGGGCTGGCCCGGGCACAAGGGCCAGGCTGTGCTGAAAAGGGTGCCGGTTCTGGGATGGGAGTGGTGACCCGAACGCAAAAGGGCAGCAGCAGGAGAAGCCCCTCCTGGCTTGCTCCGCTCCCAGAACCGACATGGCGACCCTGCGTGAGCCTCCGCTTCTCTCAGCACGTCCCTGTGGGCCCAAGGGCCGCAGCTCACCTGCTGGGTTCTGGGTGCAAGGTGGCCATCTCTGGGTCAGTAGGCGCAGCCGCCCCCTCGGCCTCCTGCTCCTGCTGATGGCGGTAAAAGACGTAGCTGCGGAAGACCTCCTCCGTGTCCCGGGCCACCTGCTCCTCTGGGGACCAAAGCTGGGAGTCAGGGAGGAAGTGCTCTGGGGAGGAGGGTTCCCTCTGCCGGGGGACACACCTGTCCCTCCTCTGGCCCTCAGGTGACACCTAGGGCTGACTCCGAGTAGAGCTGTCTTCTCACAGCAGCCTTGTGGAGGAGGCGACTGCCCCGTTTATAGATGGGGAAACTGAGGCACGGTGTTAGCGTCACGTGCGCGAGGTCATGTGGCTGGAGTGAGCAGTGTGGCCAGGATGGACTCCAGGGCGTTTGGGTCTCTGATGTTTAGTGTCCAAGGCACCCGGCTTGGCTCAGGGACCATGGGAAACAGAGTTTGAAATTGCAGCCCAGGAAAGTCACACTGGGATATAGTGAGCGGCCTGGGATGCTCAGGCCAGGAAGCAGCCTGTGCTGGGTGGCAGAGCTGCCGGCCTTCCGGGTGGTCCCCTTGGGAGAGGGCACTCTTCCTTCCTCCCCAGAGTCTAACAGCCCATCTCCCCGTTGGGCAGCCCTGACCAGGTGATAAACCGCCTCACTTCCTTATTTCCCCAGCTGGGATAAGACAGCCGCGCCCACGCCTTCCCTGCTGCTCGCCCATTGCTGGCTGCCCGGGGAGGGCAGTGTGGCCTCCTCAGGCCCCACGCGTCCTTCCCCCCGCCGCTCCCGGGGCTGGGTCTTGCCTGCACCTCGGCTGCTGAGCCGGCTGGCCGCCTGCACTGGGTGGGGACGTGCTTTTCCCCTTTGCGCAAGGCGGGTAAACTGAGGTGGGCCCCTGGGACCGTCCGGGTCTGCTCTTGCCAACCTCCCAGCTGGCCCCGGTGGCTATGGGGTGGGTGAGGGGGCAGACAGACTCTTACCCGAGGTGGAGGAGGGGTCAGGCTCGCCGCAGCCCTGCCCGGGGGGACCTGGGCCTTGTCCGGAAGCCATTCCTCAGGTCCTGGGGAGAAGAGGAGTGTCAGACTGTTGGGGGCAGATAGGAAAGCAGAGATGGGACCAGGGGCTCCGGCAGTCCATGGAGGTGTGGAGGGCCGCCTCCGGAAAGACCCACTGACCCAAGAACTTATCACTTCACTGGCGGCTCTTCAAGGAAGATTGGGGCTGAAGAAGGCCAGGCAGCCAAGACTCCCCCCACCGGGGACCAGCCCAGGCCCTGGGGCGGGGAGGCCACAGTGGTGGCCAAGCGGCTGTCTCGTCACGTCTTACCCCACTCTGGGCAGGGGAGGCGAGTTTCAGAGGCGGGGTTTCCTTCCGCTGCCGCTGGGGCCCCCTGCACCCTATCCAGTCCATGCTCACTGCAGACTCGCCACCTTCCAGCCAGTGACCCTGAAGGCCGTCCCGGAAGGTCCCACTCCCCCCACGGCTAGTCAGAGCACATCTGTTCTCCAACTCGGGCCTGTTAGCCGCACACATCTCGCGAGAGCCTCTGGTGCCCTCCTCATACGTGCGGGAGGAGGCAGGGTAGGCACCGTCATGCCCACTGCACAGGTGGGAAAACTGAGGCACAAGGAAGGCCCCAGGCCGCAGGGCTAGTCAAGCCTTCAGGGCGATCTGAATTTCCACACGTGTCCATTCTCTCCTCAGTGCTCATGTCAGACTTGCTTCCCAGTCTGTGGGACCTCAAAGAGGCTCGTTTGTAGGGCCGCCTTCCCTGCTGGTGTCGGTCTCTGCCCTTGCCCTGCCTGCCTAGCAGGTGGCTGAGGAAGCCACGTGTACCCCTCGCCCTCCTGTCTCCGGCCCCCATCTTCCCCCTCCGCCGGGTTCTGACCACAGCCCCTGGCGGCTTAGTGAGCCCTGGGCAGCACAAGTATTTCCTGGACATAAGCTGTTTCACTTTCAGTTTGCACGCTCCTCATTGCCCCGCGCCCCAAAGCTGCCTCCATCACCCAGGCGGGAAGCCCCCCTCCTCCCGTCACTCGGGAGGGCCCACCCAGCCTGGGCCTAACACACATGCCTCCCTCTCCTCCCAGGGAGGGCCGGTGTACCCCCTCCTCCCTGGGAGGGCCTGTGGACCGTATACCCTCCCCCCTCAGGCCTGGGGCCATTTTCCAAAGGGCCTCAGGAGAAGGGTGGGGAGCGTCCACCTGTGTGCCCCACCCTTCACTGTCAAAGGGGCAGGGACAGGGAGAAGGGACTCGCCCCTCCTGCGGCCCGCGGTCCCCCGCCTGCTTAAGACAGAACTTTGCTTGGCACCCCCGCATCCTAGAAGCTGCTTCCCAAACAAGGCGCCTTTCTCCCTCCCTTGGTACCCAAACGCGGTGCCCCCCAGGACATCATCAGGGCTGAAGGATGCTAACTGCACCTCGACTCCCTTTCCCACTACCCCTGGGGCTCACCACTGGGGATAATATGGAGCCTTGGAACTCGCCCCAGGGCCAGAGGCCTGAGCCGACCCGGGACTTCCTCTGCCCCCATCCAAGTGGCCTGACTTCCTGGTGGGGAGAGTCCACTGTGCCCCACCTTTTGGGTTTGCCAGGCCCAGGATGCTGCTGGAGTTGGGGGGAAGGGGGGCAGATCCTGACCTGGTCTTAGGACTCCCGGGGCAGCAGGAAGCACTGTGAACGATCTCCCGCCACCCTTGACCTTGACTCTGACCTCCACTCCCATCCCCCAGACTGCTAAAGAACCTGGCTCTTTGGCACACGATTCTCGGGCAGCCAGGGCCAGGGCAAGAGGGGACGCAGCCTGAGGGGCAGCCCGAGGGAGCCCCGGCTGGATTGGGCCACCTTCAAGGGTTGGTGGAGCTGCCCGGGCAAGCTTCGCGGCATCCCCCTCCCCAGCGGGCTCCCCAGGGGCTCCCTGCCTCACCTCTGGGCCTGGGGCTGCCCAGGGAGGGGGGCATGGGCAGGACTGTCCTGGCTTACCTCCCCGGACCCTGACCCAGGCCCGGGATGGCCCAGCGGGGTGGAGGCCAGAGATCCTGAGGGGCCAGGGACTGCTCCCAGGGTCGGGTCCCCAGGCTTGGCTTCCAGGAAGGGGTGTCAGTGGATCCCCGGTGTCTGGAGCGCAGCCTCTGCCGGTCCCAGCGCGGCCCTAGGGACCCGCGGGGCTGCGGCGATCATAGAGGCGCCAGCGGCTCCCGGCTCCCATCAGCTCCCTCTAGAGGAAGTAGCTCAGTGGCCGCCGGATGCGAAGCCACAGCCCGTGGCCTGAGGCGGGTCTGGGCTCCGCAGGAGAAAGCGGCCTCCCTCCTCCTCCCCCACAGCTTTTCCCCCACCCTGATTCCCGGTCCTCCTTCTCGGTCTGTCCCCTGCTCCCTTCCCTCAGTGTCAGTAAAACAGCCGGGATGGGGAGGTTCCTTGAGCCCCACCCACTGTGTGCCAGGCGCTTTAAAAGCCCTTTGGAGGGACTTCCCTGGTGGTCCAGTGGCTAAGACTCTGTCCTCCCAACTCAGGGAGGTCTGGGTTCGATCCCTGGTCAGGGAACTAGAGCCCACTTGCAGCAACTAAGAGTTCACATGCTGAGCTCAGACACAGTGAAGCCAAATGAATAAATATAAAAATAAATAAATAAGAGCACTTTGGAACAACCCTGGGAAGTTGGTGCAGCGGGCCACACCCATCTTACGGGGGAACAAACTGAGGCTGGACTGGCTTAAGGAACCTCTCCCGAGGTCACTGAGATGGGTTTATAATCAGGTCTCCGGGAATAATACTGAGATTCAGCGTGCAGTTAAGACTGCGCCAGGCGCCTACCTTGGTGGTTTCCACAGGGGAAATGTGACGTCACCCTGAGTGTGACGGGCAGGCACGCAGGAAGGAGGGCACGGGGGGCCCGCGCCAGCTGGACGCTGAGAAGGGAGGGGAGGGGGAGGACAGCCACCGGCTGCGGGGAATGAGTGGATCCCAAGGATGGCAGGGCCGCTGGGGAAGGACAGGCGGGGAGGAGAGAGCCCTGGGCTGCCCTGGACCCCATCCTCAGAGCTAGGGTTCCTCGGGACTGCTCTGCCTGCCCCCCCACTGTCTCCTGGGGCCTCCCCAACCCCCCCAAGCCCCCACCCCAGCTGGCTCCCCAGGCCTTGTCAAACCCCTGCCCACTCTGCTCCCAACAAATGCCCCCCCCCCCCCTAGAACTCTTGGAAGTTTCCAACTGGAGGTTTTCAATTTGAAAACCCCCTTCTGTTCTTAAGCAGTTGGTCCTGTGGTGGCTGTTGTGGCCGCTCCTAGTCAGGGACCCTCTCAGGATGGAGGCCCCTGCTTCAGGCCCTCGACCCCGAAGTTTGGGCCGCTCCTCCATGTTCTGCTTTTTCCGGAGCTTGGTGGGCAGCAAGCGCAGCCCAAAGAGCTCAGACAAGGCCCCGCGGAAGGGCCTGAGGGGGCAGGACGCCGTCCCTTTGATGACCAACCGTCGGGGACGAGCCGCATGGAGGGAGTCCAGGCCTCCCACCAGGCTGACCTGCGCCCGCCCTGAGGCCCTGCCGCGGCCCAGCCCCTCGAGGCTGGAGATGGGAGACCCAGGGCCCCAGACCCCCCCAGCCGCAGAGGTCCTGAGGGTCATGACTCGGAGCGTAGAGGTGAAGCCAGTCCTGCCCAGAGGAAGCCAGGAGGTGCTGGGCCACCTGTCTGAGCTGGAGGAGAGGGAAGAGGCGGCCACAGGGGAGGCCTCAGGGAATACGGGGACCTCAGAAAGGTGAGGGGCTGGGCTGGGGATGGAGGAGCTGGGGGGAGTCAGGGTGTCAGGAGGGAGGAGGACATGGGCCTGAGGTTTGAGGACCCGAACTGGGGACAGCCCAGGGGCTTCGCTGGTAGCTCAACTGCTAAAGAACCCACCTGCAAGGCAGGAGACCCCTGTCTGATTCCTGGGTGGGGAAGATCCCCTGGAGAAGGGAGAGGCTACCCACTCCAGTATTCTGGCCTGGAGAATTCCATGGACTGTAAAGTCCATGGGGTCGCAGAGTTGGACACGACTGAGCTACTTTCACTACCAGGAACGGACTCCTTGGGTGGGCAAAGGACTGGGTGGGCATGGTCGTTCACATCAAGGTGGAGAGGAACCTGGAGATGACAGAGGGAGGCTGAGACGGGGGTCCTCCTGCAAGTGAGGGGTTGTGGATAGGGGCACTGAAAAGACAAGGGTATAGGCCAGGGGCTAGGAAAGGTGCGTGTGGGGTGTTGGCCTCCCATCACTTCCCAGCTCCTTGCTGGGGCCCTCCCCTCCTCCCTACTTTTGAGGGGATCATCCTCCT
This sequence comes from Odocoileus virginianus, assembly GCF_023699985.2. Classification (NCBI taxonomy): domain Eukaryota; kingdom Metazoa; phylum Chordata; class Mammalia; order Artiodactyla; family Cervidae; genus Odocoileus; species Odocoileus virginianus. The sequence goes on along the minus strand of NC_069700.1, from coordinate 35,688,606 downwards.
CTCTGATGAAGACCCCAGAGGGCACAGCAGAGAGCAGTGGGGAGCAGGGGGTTGGAGGAGCTGCGCAGGGCCTTGGCGGGGGTTTGGGACCTTCACCACCTCTCTGGGCCCTGCCTGCCACCCCCATCTGACTGTGCTCTGGGATCAGGAGCCACTCTGCCCAGGCCTTGGCGGTGGAGCTGGGATGCGTGCCGAGGGCTGTGGGGCCACTGGATTTCAGCCCCGAGGCCTTCAGGGAGAAGGAGCGTCTGCTTGATGGTGAGTGCGGTGGCCGCAGGCCCCGGGGGACGGCCGGGGCGTCGGGCTGGGGAGGAGGCGGGGCAGTCTGAGCAGAGCTGGATCCCAGTGCCACTCTGCCCAGGCGGTGTGAGGGCGGCAAGTCGCTCAGCCTTTGTGCATCTCAGTTTCCCCATCTGTAGAATGGGAGCATGATAGCACCCCTGTCAGAGGGCATTAGCAAGGATTAAGTGAGACGTTCTCTCTTTGTGAAATGCCTAGAACTGTGCCTGGCATATAGCAGGCATTCGCCAAAGGACACAAGGAAAGCTGGCCCTAGCTCAGCCCTCCCGAAGCACCCGTGCTCCTCAGGCTGGGCCTCCACCCTTTGCTGTGGGCCCCCAGTGACCACTGCCCTCCACAGGTGACCTAAGGCTGGCCTCCTCCAAGGTGGGGGCATCTCCCTGGAACCGCCTCCGCGGCTTGTACAAGCGGCTCCAGAAGGGGGCCATGGCCAAGGTCCGTGGGGCCCCAGCGCGCGGAGGCGGGCGGAGGCGGGGTGGGCCCGGGAGAGCGGCGCCCGTCTCCCCGCCTCCTGCTCTCTGCTTGGGGGTCGGGGTCGGGGTGGGGGCCCAGGCTCGGGCCGCCCTCCTCACCTGCGGGGTGGCGGTCACACCCAGTTCCCTCTCAAGGAAGGCCTGCCCCGAGAGGAGCCAGGCGAGGAAGAGGAGGCGGAGGAGGAGGCAGACAGCGCCCTCAAGCTCTGCGTCCCAGGCACCGTCACCCTCCAGTCACCGCTGCATAAGGCCTTCAGGTCAACGGACACAGTAGGTGGGTGTGCTGCCCGCACCCCCTCACCCCGCCCCCAGCCCCGCTTTGACGGAGCGGCCCTCAGATGCGATACCAGTTAATACCACCAGGGGGAGCCATAGGACCTAAAATGATCGCCCAGGCCGGGAGGCGGCGGAGGCCTGAGGGGGAGGCGGCGGGTTACGACCCGGACAGTGGCTCCTCCAGCACCACCCTTTCCCAGCCCAGAATTCTAGCTCCTTCAGTGGCGCCCCCTGCACCCCCAGTTTTCCCATCAGGTGTGCACTTGCTGTGACGGTGCCCAGGGGGCCCCCCTCTCCCATCGCAGCCACCTCGCCACTCTGGTGTGGCGAGCAGATGTCTTAGTGGTAATGAACGACGGCCTCCAGTAAAGTCGCCGTTGACATTTTCCTTACCATGGGCCAAACCCCCTCCTAAGCTCTTTTCATGCAATGCTGCATTCTGACTCTGAGGTCGGTCCTGTTATATAGTCTCCGCTTCCCTGTGAGATCACTGGGGCCCAGAGGGGTTAAGTAATTTGTCGACGATCACCTCGCTTATCAGTGGCAGAGCTGGGGCTTGAACCCCCGCGAAGTGGGTTACTCCGGACTGGTAACGCTGGACTTGGTAGCTGGAGGAGGCGGGGCGGGGTGGAGCAGATGTCTGCCCCTGGAGTGAACGCTGTCCCCAGGGAGGCAGGTAAAGAGAGTCACATTCACGACGGGAGCAGGGAGCCGAGTGAGCGTCCTGGGACAGGCTGGGCGGTGGGGAGGTGGAGTCCGGCGGGCTCCAGGGGCCCGACTGGGGGTGACCAGGGGCCACGCAGGGCAGGGAGAGGTTTGGAGAGCTGGGCCACTTCGCCTTCCTCAGATCCCAGGCAGGCTGCAGCTGCCCCCTCCTGCCTGTCCCATACCCGTCTCTGGCTCTCAGGTTTTGTGGAGGCGGAGCTAAAGAAGCTTCTGGTTGTTCAGCGGGAGTCCCGCCTCTGGAAGATGGGCGACTATGATGGCCGGGAGCTGCTGACCCAGCCAGAGATCACCCTGGAGGAGGCAGGCGTCGTGGACGGCCAGGTATGCCCACCCACCCACCACCCCGCCCTGCCTGCGGGCACCCGGAGCCTGGGGCTGGAGACCTCCGGTCTGCATAGGCTGCGGGCCCAAGCTCCAGTCACCCCCGCCCCCTGCCGGGCAGGAAGGGCATAAGTCCTTCTCCATGGTGGTCTCTCCGAGAGCAGGACCCCAACCTCCTAAGCACACGCTTCTCCATCCGGCTGGTTCTCACTTAGCCCAGAGCCCGTTGCTAAGGCGTCACTGCCACGCACTTGCCTGTGTGGTTTTGGGCAAGTCCCTCCCCCTCTTTGGGGTCAGTTTCCTCGTCTCCATGGGGAGGGAGTTTATCAGGTGGCTTGACGGCTTCCCTGCGCCTCTGTCATTCGCATAATGTGGCTCTTTTCCCGTCTTCTCTCCCAGTCACATCCACACCTCCTCCCACAAACACACACAGGCGGCAGGGGAGTCGCCAGGGGTAACAGTGGGGACCACCCCCAGCCTGCCCTCTGACGTTGGCCTTAAAGGTTAGGCCTGTCCAGGCTTCTCTGAGTGCACTGATAGATCTGTTGATGAAAAAAATGTGTCGATTTCCTTTCTGGGTTAATTTCCATTCATTCATCAGCTCATCCTTTCCTTCAGTGGACATCTGCCCCCCTACAGTCTGTGTAGTTCACAAAAGGAAGGAGCAAAGTCTGTAGTAGCCTCTGCTGTGGCCTGACTTGCTCTGTGCCTTTGAATATGGGCTTTGGTGTCCTCACCTGGAAGGGGGCATTGGAAGACGAGATGAACTGAGGAGTGTGTGGCATGCGGTCAACTGCAAAGGGCACTCCATGTCAGGGATTATGACTCACCCCTCGAGGGTCACGAATTCCAGGAATCCTTGCCCACCCATCATCCTGAGCCTTGGGCCACGTCACCGGGTGCCCCGGGTGCTCTGGGGAGCCTCACCCTAACCCACACAAGTCCTGGCTCCGGTAGGGCCCCTGCTTTGGGCTTTTCCTGCTGAAGGGACCTTTTCTCCCCTGCCCCCTCCAGGGCCGCCCCCTGAGCTGGCCTGCCCTGTCCTGGGCGGCGCAGTCCTAGTTTAGCCTGAGCACACCGGGGCCCACCAGGGGGTTTCTGGGTGGTGGCAGTGAGCGCGGGCTGGCGCCTCACCCGGGGACGGGGCAGCCTCGGGAAGAGCTTCCTGCTGGGGGCGTGTCGAGGGTCCTATCCTCATCACCACCCCCTCTCTCCTTGTCTGTCCTCAGGGACACCAGGCTGAGGGGGAAGGAAGCCGAGCCCCGGCCTTTGGGGAATGCTGGGGCCCTGGGGGAGGGGCGCCGAGGCCGCAGAAGCAGCGCCCCGGGCTGGAGCGGGGGGTGCCGAGCCCCCTCGGTGTGGCGTCCAGGACAGAAGTGAGGGAGGGCATGGGCCGGCTGGGGCTGCTCCCCCCAGGCCGCAAGGAGGTGGCTCCGGGCTGGTGGGCCTGGGCCAGCTGCGGGCCCCTGGGGGCGGCTTCGGAAAGGTGGTCTTGGGGTGCTTACCTCTGGGGGTGCAGGTGGGACGTTCAGGGGGGCACTGAACAGGGAGAGGAGAGTCCAAAGACACCAAGTCCTCCACTTTCACCCACTTGTTACCCCCAGCACCTGCTTCTGGAGGAGATGGACGAGATGGGAAACTGGCCTCCAGAGTGAAGCTGGCGCCGCCCGGGGTCCCTGCAGGTGTGGAGGGATGGAGCCCCGCTTCTCAGGGCACCTCAAGGAGCCCCTGGGGCCAAGGGGTCTCAAGATAAACCGTGTCTGTGCATTTGCAGGGTGGGCCTGCCCGGCAGACTGCTCCCGCTCGTCAAAGTCAGGCCCAGCACGTTACTAATAAAACTCAGTTGGCATTGGGCTCCTTGGCTGTCTGTCTGCGGAGCCCGCCCCTCGTCCTGCACCGGGAACAAGCCCAGCGTACTCAGGGTCTCCGTCTCGTTCTCGTCGGGGCCCACAGGCCCCAGGCCACCCCAGCTGCAGAGCCCCAGGCTCCATCTGAGCTGGAAGACAGCAGGTCTGATGCACCTGACCTGGGCGGGGAAGGACCTGGGGGCCATGAGGCCTGCAGGCCCTGACTTCCCTTCCTCTTGAGTTCCCAGGCCCAGCGTGGGGCCTCCCGGGAGGATCCGGGAATTCTCCAGCAGGAAGTCCCTGCCCAGCCGGCACGGGGACAAAGCCAGGAAAGCAGACCATGGGGACCTGCCCCAGGGACCGGGCTGGGGGCAGGTGAGAGGCCCCTGGGTAAATGGAGGTGTGCCACAGGGGTGGGGGGGCCGGGGCCCACTCTGCCAAGCAGAGTGCCGGGCACCTCTGGGGACCCTGGGTGCAGGGAGGTCCAGACATCTAGGAGAAGACATTCCTCCACCTCTACCGAATTCCAGAAGCGAAGGTGGGGTTGAGTTACTGGCCATGGGAGGCACACCTTCATCCCTGGCTTCGTGGGCATCCAATGGGGGGAGGGCCAGCACAGTTTGGGCACCAGGAGGTGCTGTTTGCCGGGAAGGCCGGCTGGCTACCCGTGGGGTGCTTGTTCATTCCCTCCCGGTGGGGTCCGGGCTCTGAGCCCCCAGCGTACACGTGAGACAGCTCACACCGCCCCAAGGCTTATCAACACCACTGCTGTTTACAGAGACACACTTGCCTTCTCCACGGGGCTCCCACTGGGTCCAGCCCAAGGCCTGTACAGAGCTGAAGTTCAGTGTCAGAACATGGAAGCCGCTTGAATAATTATTGTGATTGTTTACCACAGCTGTTTGTCAGTCAGATGGGAGTGCTTGGGGGGGAGGTGGTGGTCAGCCCGCTGACCTCTCGCCCAGCCCCACCCAGCCCAGCGAAGGTGAGCGCCTTGCCTCCCACCCCCGCAGCCAGGGCTCAGAGGGGAGCTCGGAGACAAGATGGCTAGTGATTCACAAGTGGGCCAGGGCTTCCCAGGCAGACTGCCCACCCCCTGGAATCCTTGACTCAGGCCCTGAGCTGGGGCCGGTGGAAGGGCCCATGCGACTGTCCCCCTGAGTCAGCTGGGAGGCGGCCTTGTGATCAGATGACTCACCTGGGCCCTGATTCCTTCCTCCAGGATGTTGGCTGGTGGGAAGTGTGGGGGCCTCGGAGGGCGGCCTGTGGGCTCCCTGGTGTCTTCCCCGTGGACGCAGCCCTCCTCACAGACCCCACGAAGAGGGTGCTTCTCTGCCTTCCCCCTGCCTGGGAGGCCCCCAAACTTGGTGCCAGCCATGCGCAGGCTGGAGGGGTACCCCCAGGCGCAGAGCAGTCCAGACACCTCCCTGCCCCCTCTCCCGGTGTCTTTGGGCAGGACCAGCGGCCCCTGGGCACAGGCAGGCACCACATTGGGTCAGGGTAGGCTGGACCCTGCAGGCAGCTGCTCACGTGAGCCAAGGGGCCTGCGAGGGACCTCCCCAAGTGGACCTCGGTTCTTGGGGAGCGTCTCAGCCTTGGACCCCCCCCCCCGGCTCCTCTCTTTCCCCTTCTGTCAAGTGAGGGTCCTGGCACCGCGTGGTCCACCCGCCTCCCTGGGTTCCTGTGAACCCCAGGGAAGAAGGTCAGTGAGGCTGGGAGCAGAAATGGGGTCTGAGTCAACGCAGGCTTGAGGGCCCCTCCCCGGCCCCAGATGGTCCTTGGCCGGCTTCTGTGGATAGGCTTGGCTTGACACTCACGAGCAGGGAAGGCGGGGGTGACAAGGCCCAGGGACCTGCTGTGCGGGAAGGCCTGGGGGGCATATGCAGAGGGCCGGGCACAGGCCCACCCTGCAAGGGGCCAGGGGCCAGGCAGGTGTGCCCGAAAGGCTTTGGGGGAACGCTGCCGATGCATCTGTGGGTCTGACCCGAGGCCTGGGTGGCACTGCAAGCTGTCTTCCCAGGACTTTGGTGGAGGTCCAGTGTTTAGGACACCGCGCTTCCACTGCAGGGGGCACAGGTTCGATCCCTGATCAGGGGATCAAGACCCAACCTGCCGTCCCTGGTGTGCAGGCAGCGAGGGGAGGCGGCTGTGCACCGCTTGCAGGTTGGGTCCTGTACCAGGGGGCTTGGCTTGGGGGCGAGGGGCTCTGAAACCCCGAGAGCTGCCTCTTTCTCATATGTGCAAAGGGACTAGTCAGGCTGCTGGTGCCCAAGTCAGGTCCAAGTCGAGCTGAACATCAGAACTCGCCAGCCGCTGCCCCGTCCTGATGTCTCTCTCCTCCACCCCTCGTCTTCCGCCACCGCTCACTGTTGGTAGCTGCACGTGGGCCTCTGTTTCTATCTCTCTTACTGCATATCTGGGGGGGACAGAGGTAAGAAACAGCCCCTGGATCCATTCTGACGGTACGTGGGGGACAGTGGGGCTGAAAGGAAGGCACTAGGTGGTGGTGGGGGCAATAGGGTGGACGGAAAGGTGGGCAGGGTGAGAGGCAGGCCTGCCTGCCTGGGGAGACAGCGGGTGGGGCTCTTGGGTAGGGCTTTCGAGGAAAATGCCACCTTGAGGCCCGCGCAGAGGCAGTGGTGGTCAGCATTGCCTCTCCCGGGGCAAGGGAAGGGCAGCGCCCCCTGGGTCATTTTCCAGGTGGGAAAGGAGCTGCAGGAGCAGAGGGGAGAGGCTCCACCAGGTGGCAGCCAAAGCTCCAGCTTGACAAGCTCACGTGACTGCAGGCAGGCCCCTGACCTCCCTGAGCCTCAGTTTTCACTTCCTGGAAATGGGCGAATCACAGGTTTCCCATGCAGGCTGAGTGAAGTGCTGTTTGGCAGGGATCAAATACCAATACTGATTAAGCACCCACCACATCCTATTCTAGGCACTGGGGCGGCGGGCGCGGGGTGGGGGGCTGTGAACGAGACACTGAATCTCCACTTTTTGAGCGTTTAGGATTGCTAGCAGGATAAACTGAACAGAGACTGGATCCAGGCGTGGCAGGTGCTGTGAGGAAGCTGCTGGGTGGCTGTCTCAGAGGGTGGGACGGGAGGCCTCTCTGAGGAGGTCCTGTGGACGCAGGGACCGTCAGGGAACGCCCGGGGCCGGGGAGCAGCAGGGGCCGATGCCCTGAGGCAGGAGCAGGCCTGGGGCAGGTGAGGAACGGGAAGCAGCCCTGCGTGGCCACAGGGGCAATGAGATCAGGAAGGAAGGAGATCACATCCTTTGTTGATCCGGGTTTTGAGAGTTTATTTTTATTTATCTTAAAAGTTTCTCTTTATCTGTCTGTGGTGGATCTTAGCTGCAGCAGGCAGGGTCTTTCATTGCAGTTTGCAGGATCTAGTTCTCTGACCAGGGATCGAACCCCGGCTTCCTGAACTGGGAGTCTTAGCCACTGGATCCACCAGGGAAGTCCCTTGAGGGGAGTGACCAGACGTGGTTAACATTTTAAAAGACCCCCTTGGCGGCTGCATAGGGATGAGACCGTAGGAGTGAGCTGGGGTGAGGCGTGGGCCGCGCAGGAGGTTGCTGGGGTCCGGGGTGAGTTCCTTGCTGGCTGCTGCTGTGAGGAGGGTAGTGGGGCGGCATTGAAAGCGGCCGTGAGGAGTACCGGAGGGGCTCGACCACCAGAGGGCGCCCCCGGCCCTCGGCGCTCAGCCGGGCGCCCGCCGCCGCCTCCGGGAGGGCAGGGTCAGCCTCGCGGTGTGCAGCCCGAGGAGGGCCTGCCGGCCACCGTGGGCGACGGCGGCTGGGGCAGGCGCTTGACCTCAGCAGGGTCTGTGCACGCTCAGGCCCCGCAAATGCGCCCTGGCCTCGACGGCCCCGCCATCCGAGGGTGCCCCCGCCCGCAAAGGTGCGCACCTGGGCCAGATGCCCAGCAGTGGTTATTTTCATGTTCCCCTCACCCCCCACCCCCCGGATCCCCGGGTCGCGGAGGGCTGGGGCTGCCTCTGCTGAAGGCAGTTCCATTTAACCTGTCCGGAGACCAAGCAGAAACGACTTCCTCCCTGTCCTCCTGAAATCCACAGTGGGCAGGTGGGGTCAGGGCGACCCTACAATAAAAATCAGAGCAGGATGTTGCTGTAACACAGGATTGGAAAGCAGAGGAAGGAGCCAGTGATTCCATCAGGGAGGAACCTAGAAGGCCTCAAAGAGGAGGAGGCACGTCTGTGACTTGGGCTTGCAGGAGCAGGAGGGATTTGACAGGTGAAGTAAGGGGAGAGGGCATGCCTGCCAGGGGGACCCGCCGGGGATGGGGGGAGTGTCCAGTCGGCACTGGGGCCCCACTGTCTGCCTCTCTGACCCACACGGAACCACCCCGTTCTCCCCTCTCCCAGGTCTCCCTGTTTGGTCCGCCCGTATGTGAACTTGGCCCTGGGCTCCCTGCCAACTGTCTCTCTGTACACGTGCGGCCTCGGGCCTTGGCTGGGCCCGGATCAGAGCCACACTTCCTGAGCCCCTCAAGGCTGCTGCCCCCAGGTCTTCCCGGCTCCTTCTCACAGCCCTGCCCACCCTATACAGCTCAACTCTGGCAGCTCCTCTTCTAGGGTCCTCACAGCTCCCTGGCTATGGAACTAACGGGATCCACGTGTTTCCCTGCTCCCCCCTCCCCTGGACAGACGTGTCGTGAAGGCAGGCCCCGGGGGGCTTTGTCCCCAGGCCTGTGTGCCCAGCACGGTGGCTGGCATAGAGCGGGCTCAGCAGTACCGGCTGAGAGAAGGAGGGAGGGCAGCGGCAGGAGGGCCTCGAGGACAGAGCTGGAGTGTAGGGGCCGGGTTACATAGGGCCGACTAAGCCAAGCTCAGTGCTTGCTGTGCATCCTCAGGGCGGTGGGAGCCGTCGAGGGCTATAGAGGTGGGGGAGCGGCTCTATCGTGGCATCTAGGATGAGGCGTGCGGTGGAGAGGCAGTGAGGGCAGGGGGTAAGTAGGGGCTGTTATACTTGTTGTAGTGAGAGGTGTGAGGCTGAGCTGGGACAGAGGCAGGCAGGGTGGCCGGGAGGACCCTCATCGGGGCCGTCGTGTCTGCCCAGGGACATCCGGCAGCATCTGTAGATGTTTCTGGCTTGTCACTGCTTGGGCCAGGGTGCTCCCAGCATCTCATGGTGGAGACCTCCCTAGTATCAGTGTATCCTCATCTTTAATGAAGATTATTGGAAAGAGTAAATGGGTTAATACACGTTCAGTGTTTCTAAAAGTGGCTGATACGAATTAAGCACCAGGTTACATGAGTTCTGTTGCTTTTTCCTTTTTAGCCACACTGTGCAGCTTGCAGAATCTTATCTTCCTTATCAGGTCAGAGATTGAACCTGGGCCCCAGCAGTGAAAGTGCTGAGTCCTAGCCGCTGGACTTCCAATGAATTCCTGAGCTCCTGTTATTTTAAAACATAAACGCTTAAAAAATACTAAAAAAAGAAAAAAAAAACAGTTAAAAAAAACAACTAAACAGTTAATATTAGTAATAATTCCTCTGTCGAAAGCCCTACACTGAATCTCCATCACCCAAGTGAGAGCCAGTTCCTTCCAAGGCCCCTTCCCATCTGGGCCCTCTCTGTCTCCAGCCTCATCTGCCTGCCCTCCTGCTGTCTCTGTGCGCTCAGCCATGCTGGCCTCTGCTGTTTCCTGCACACTCAGCCCGCTCCTGCCTCAGGGCCTTTGCACATGCTATTCCCGCTGTGTTGCCAGCTCTGCTCCTAGGAATTTACATGACTCACTTCCGTACCTACTTGACGTCTTTCCTTTGCTGTCACCTGTCACCTTCTCAGTCACCTGTATAAAGAAAAAACCTCTCTCTCTTCCAGGCCACTCCCTCTCTGTGCCCCTCCCCTGCTTCATTTGTCTTCACAGCACTTCCATCATCTGACACATGTATTTAGTTTGTTTATGTGCTTAGGGCCTCTCAGCTGGAACGTGAGCTTCACCAGGGCAGGCAGTGTTGCCTGTTTTGTTTGCTGCTCTGTCCCCAGGGTCTAGAGCCTTACCAGTACCTTTCAGACACCCTTACACATTGCTTAAATGAATGAATGGAGTGAATGCAAAGCCCCTCCAGGACTCGGAGAGGTAGGGCAGGCATGGAGAGAAGGTAGGACTGGGAAGGGGAAGGAGGGGCCTGAACGCATCTCTGGAAGGGCCAAGGTCCTGGCACTGCCTGGAGCGTGGAGCTGGCGCATCCGCCCTCCCCAGACCTCCCGCCCCAGCCCGCTGGCTGGGACCCTCCCGCTATCAGTGCCCTGCCCTACCCGCCAGGCCCCAAACACGCCACCCCCAGTCTGGGCAAGTGACCAGGTCTGAACAAAGTGTCCTTTCCCCTTTGATAAGCTGCCTCCTTCCAGGGGCACTCAGGCCAGGATATGTCCTGCTGCTCAGGAAGTGCCTGAAGGCCTGGGTGGGCCCCTGGAGTGGGCACTGGCTGCCGCAGCAGCCACCCTGCCCAGAGGCCCAGCAGAGGAGCGAGGGCAGCGGCGGGGGGACCCCTGCCCACAGCCAGCCCCAGCGCGCACCTGCGCCTCGTTCCTTCAGCGGAAGTCTCTTCAGAGCCTCTCGGGTGCACAGCTGTGAGCGGGGGGCCCTGGTGGGCGTGGGTGAGGGAGGGCAGAGGCTGGGTGACAGGCTGCCACACGTGGGGTGCTGGCCTGCCTGGGGCACTTTGCCCTGGGGACTGTGGGGCAGGCGGGGTGCTGGGGGGAGCTGGAGCTGATGTGTTTGTCTGGCCTCTCTGGCCCCCCACGCCCCCTCCCCCGTCTCTGCAGGTGTTTCTGTGGTTGACTGTGCCACCAGGAAGCTGTCCATGGTTTCTGATGATCGTCACCCTCTTCTTGAGAGCCCTGAACCGCGAGACCCCAGGATCTGACTCCTAGCCCACGGCTTCCTTCTTGCTCAGCCCCTCCCCCTGAAGCCCTGTCCCCCCATGCTGCCTTGACTTCCCCGTCAGCCCTGCAAAACCCGGGTCCTCAGGGAGGGGAGGACCTGGGTCCTTGGTGATGGAGCACAGTTTCTCCCAGGGAGTGGGGTAACCCTCCCACCTGCAGCCACATGCACGCGTCCTTGTGGGCACACACACTCGCACTCAGACACCCCTGGGGCACTTGCACCACCACCCACACACACCTCTCCAGGTCACCCATCCTGGGCCTCAGGGCCCAAGGGCTCCTTGGCCTTCACTGTCATAGACGGGCCGGATGGAGCTGAGGCAGGTGCAGGGGCCCAGGCCCTACACTCTCAGGGTACCCGTCTTTATAGGATGGATGCTGCCTCGAGGTCTCCTGGTGTCCCCCAGGGCCTGTAACCTGTGAGATCCCAGGTAGCACGGGGAGAGAGCCCTGTTCTGAGACGTCACCTGAGGTCAGTCTAAAACATGGGCCCAACACCCTTTGGCTGTCTTCCCAGGGAGAGGGGATCCATGTCCTTCTCCCCTTACTTCTGGAAGGGCCATGACTGCCTCCATCATCAGGTACTGTGGGAGGGATGCTCTGTGACTGCTGAGGCTGAGTTAGAGAAGAGCACCCAGGTTCCACCTCTTCCCTCTGGGATAAAGCAGCCCCTCTGTAAGAAGTCAGAAGCCACGTGGAGTGGAAGCCACGTGGAGGGGGTCCCATCCCGCAGCTAAGGGGCGCTCCTCCTGCTGGCCATGCCGGGAGCAGCCATTGTGCACCACCAGCCCAGCAGAGCCTTGCGATGACTCCACCCCAGCTGGCAACCTGATGGCAATCACACGGCAGACCCCCAGCAAGACCCAGCTTCTGGAAGCCAGGCCCTTCCCGCACCCCTGACTCACAGAACTTTGAGCAAAATGAAATGGCCATTGTTTCACACGACCAGGTTTTGGAGAATTTGTTAGGTAGTGGTAGTCATTAGAACATTGTACCCAAATATTTCTTGGGTCTTCCCTTAGTTCTCTCCCCAGCTTGCCTCTCAGGCTGAACCCGCCTGGACTGGACTCAGAGGCCTCAGAGATGGTGGCCTGGGGTCTGAGGATGCAGGGGGAGCTGGGTCAGGCTGCCCACCACCCACCCCGGGAGCGCTTCCCGTACCTGATGGCAGTAACCTGCCAAGATCTGACAGTGAGCCTCGGCGGCACCTCCACTGGCCCCTCCTGTTCGGCCAGGACAAGGGCTTCCCTCGTGGCTCAGATGGTAAAGAATCCGCCTGCAATGCGGGAGACATGGGTTCGATCCCTGGGTTGGGAAGATCCCCTGAAGGAGGGCATGGCAACCCACTCCAGTATTCTTGCCTGGAGAATCCCCATGGACCGAGGGGGATTCAGAGCCCCCATGGAATCTGCGGGCTACAGCCCATGGGGTCGCAAGGAGTCGGACACGACTGAGCGACTGAGCACATTCACATACACAGGGTGTCCTTGATGCCTGTCTCTGCCCGTGCTGGCTCTCAACCAGGCTCAGCCCTCAGCCTCTGGCACCCCTGTCTCCAAGGCCTTGCCTCCTGTCCCTGTCTATTAGCAGAAGCACAGGATGGCCGGTCAGCAGGGCTCAGAGCTGCAGGAAACTGGGGCCTGGCACGTGGCTGGGGTTTGAAGCCAGCGGGGGTGAGAAGGTCACATCAGAGACTGACCCGGCTCCCCGAGCTCCCCAGGGGGACTGGGCTCCACAGTGGGAGCTGGTCGACATCATCGCCGTGCCTGCCTCTGTCCCTTCCCTGCCTCGCCTCTCCCGTCCTCTATAGGGGTTCACTCTGGTCACCTCCATTTGTGCATGTGCCCTTGAATCTCTGTGTCCTGGGGAACCCAAACCAGGACTGAGATGGCCAGGTGAGGCCTCACTGAACTTACAGAGTTAAGACGATGAGATGCCAATAAGAGAGCATATGAGACAAACTCAGCAATGACAGCTGCCTCTGTTAAGTGCCCCCGCTGTGCCAGGGACTGGTTGCAGGGCCCGATGTCTGTCACCTCACTGGACGCTCACCACCATCCTCTGCTGTTTGGTGCTTCATCATCCCTCTTGACAGGTAAGCAAACAGATTTAGGGAAGTCACTTATTCCAGGTCAAGAGCTAGGAAATGGCAGGTTGGCCTGGAGAGCCGGGGCTCTGATTAGCAGTGGTCCCTGTGGGCAGCCCCGCAGAGGGCAGAGGTCCTGGGCAAGAAGCGGGACATTTAAACTTAACCTTGAAGGACGAACAGATGTTGGGAAGATGGAGAATCCTAAAAAAGGCCTCGAGCCTTGGTTTCCTTGCTGCCAAGTGGTCAGAAGGACCATAGCTTTCTGAGGGCCATTTGAAGGTGACATGAGCTGATAGAGACATAGAAGGACCGTAGTACATGTTCAGTGAGTGCTCATTCTTCCTGCTGCTGAATGGGACCAGCGTTTGCTGCTGGTATGGGCCTGGCTGCAAGTCTGAACAGGCTCTGGAGGCAACCTTCCAGCTCCCATCCCAGCACTCGGGCCTGGAGGGGAGGAAGCTGGAGGAGCCAGAGGAAGTGGATTAGTCCGGAACCCCTGAATTTGGAATCTCACTCAGGCAGCCTAGCATGTTCCTCTTTTAAAGGACCCCATCTCCTCGGACCCCTAATTCTCGAATCTCCCATTCCTGACAGGCTGGACATCCTCCCTGCTGTCTGACCTCTTTTCCTCATGCTGTGCATTTTGTCTGTTGGGACAAGGGGGAGCTAATGAATCACGGTGGTTGGCACTGGAATCTGCTGGAATCAGGGCAGGTGCAGCCTGTGTGTGGCCCACAGATGGTGGTGCCCAGAGGCAGCCTGTCCTGGGTGCGGAGGCCCACCTGGCCCAGGATGGAGGGAGCCAGGCCGGTCCCCCTGGAAGGTGGAGTCGGAGGAAAGAACTGGGCGGCAGCCGGAGGTGGAGGCTGGAGGCACAGGCCTTGGTGGGATCCCTGTCCCAAGTGCGAGGGTCCCCCCCGCTACCACTGAGCAGGCATTTGGGGCAGGGTCTGCGAGGGCAGAGGAGCCGCTCTCTGCTAGGAATCTCTGAGAACAGAGTCCTTCCAGGTCCCCTCTCTGGGGCCCTCTGAAGCCTGAAGATGAAGCCGTAGGCTCCCTGGCCAGGCCGGTCTGAGTGTGAATCCCCCCTCCATCACTTGCTAGCTGTGTGACTTTGGGTGGACTCTTCACCTTCCTGAACTTTCTTCCTCTGAAAAATGGAGAAAAACCTTAGTAGCTGGGCAACCTCTACTGACCTGTTCAGTAGCGGAATTTCCCCGTCCCGTCCATCAGCTATTTGTCTCCTTGGCTAGTGGGCCGCAGCCTCCTCATCTATAAAAGTAGGATGGCAGGCTAAGAAGGGAATGGCAACCCACTCCAGTCTTCTCGCTTGGAAAATCCCATGGACAGAGAAGCCTGGAGGTTTACGGTTCATGGGGTCGCAGAGTTGGACACGCCCAAGCGACTACATGCACGCACAGGCCGCGTGCACTAATGCAGCCAGAGTGCCACCTAGGGGTGGACGCAAGGTGTCAGCAGTGGGTGGTGGTTTTTGTCTCTCTTTCTGCCCCCCCCACCCCTGCACCCACCCCTGCCACCCCTGCCCCTCCTGCTCCTAGAGGCTGGGCTTCGGGGGTCTTCCTCTCTGCGCCCCCAGCCAACACTGACAGGTGCTGAGGGCTGGCTGAGGTGCTGGGGACGCTCCTGGGAGTGGCTACGTTTACAAACAGGGTGTAGAATAGCAGCAGCGCCAGGCCAAGAGGGAGCTGCTGGGCTCGGGGCTGCCGGGCCCAGCCCTTTGTGTGCTGGGGGTCAGGGGCTGGGCGGGAGCCGGGCGCCTGGTGACCAGGCTTCTCAGGCCCTCAGGGAGCTCTCCCTCGCCCGCCCCGTGCAGGCCCTGCATGCAGCACAGCTTTCATCAGTGTTTGTCGGGTCCCGGGCTCAACCCTCCTCACCAGAATGTGGCTCTGAAGGCCCAAGGCTGGGTTTATTCACTGCCAACCAGGAGACTGCTGCCAACGCAGGAGACGCAGGTTCGATCCCTGGGTCGGGGAGATCCCCTGGAGGAGGGTGTGGCGACCCGCTCCAGTGTTCTTACCTGGAGAATCCCATGGACAGAGGAGCCTGGAGGGCTACAGGCCATGGGGTCACAAAGAGTCAGACACCTCTGAGCACACGCGCACAGGCACAGACCAGGAGAACCGCTTCCAGAGAGAAGCCTGCCCAGCGTCGATGGCCCAAACCCGGGGGGTTTCTGCGGCGTTGGGGCCTCAGCCCTAGGACTGCCTTTGGAGGTTCTGTATCTGGGTGGGAGTGGGGGCTGCCCTTCCTTGGGTCTCGGGCAGGCCGGGGAGCTGGGTGGGGGCTGGGAGGAAGAGGCTGATGGCTGGGCCTGGAACCCCTCCTCTCCCCCTCTCCGGCCCCAGCCCCCAGCCGCTCTCCATCTGGCCAGCAGCTCCCCCGCTGCCCCAGGACAAGGGCCCCAGTGTCTGCTCCCTTCCTGGGCAAACAGCAAGCCTTTCTCTCCCTCTCCCCCTAGAGCGGAGTGCCTCGACCATGACCTCTCCTCGCCCCCTCCAGAGGGCAAGGCACACCCCTCGCTAGGCGACCTCTTCTGAATGCTCCAGAGACAAAGGCTGGCAAGCCGGGTGCAGCAGCGGCCCCCAGGCCTCTGTCCTGCTGAGGTGGGTGTGGGGTGCAGCTGGAGGCAGGGCCCAGCCCAGGTGGACTTGACGTCACCCCGCTCGTCTCCTGCCAGACAAAGGCTGCTCCTGCCTGGCCCTGGTCCCAGGAGGGTTTTCTCACTCCTTTCTAAAAAGGCTCATGGCGGCGTTGATGTGAGCTCACCCCTCCAGACCTGCTTCCCTTGCTGGCAGGTGGAGTGTAGGGGTCTGGACAGTTTCCCCTCACGGGGCAGGGCCCCCCCCCCCCCCCCTGAGCCTGGAAAGACGCAGAACTGCCAGAGGCCTCCCTCTTCTCTGGGGCTCCTGCCAAGGTCCTGACCTGGACACCAAGATAGGGTAACCTCAGAGGGTAACGGGGAGCTGTAATCAGACAGCCTCCCCTGGAGCCTCCACCATCCCCCAGTTCTGACTCAGAATGGTAGGGGGCGAGTGCAGCCCAGCCCTGCACCCCTTACTTCTTCCTTCTGGCCAGTGGCTACTCAACTGATTATTCTACTGGGGAGGGGACACAGAGGTCTGCTTTGTGGATAAAATCTTCTGTCTCATAAACGTCTCTCCCCCAAAAATTCATGTCGATTTATGGCACGTGTGAGTGCTCAGTCACTTCAGTCGTGTCCAAGTCTTTGCGACCCCATGGACTGTGGCCCACCAGGCTCCTCTGTCCATGGCATGCTCCACGCAAGAATACTGGAGTGGGTTGCCATGCCGTCCTCCAGGGGATCTTCCCGACCCAGGGATCGAACCCACATCTATTATGTCTCCTGCATTGGCAATGTTCTTTACCACTAGTTCCTCCTGGGAAGCCCTGATATATAGCAGAAACGACCAATTAAAAATAAATACATTAAAAAAAAAAAAAAGTCCATTCTTCGCTCATCCTAGAAAACAAAATTCCACTATTAGGTTGTCATTTCTTTAGGTTTACTGTTATTTTTCTTTATTGAGAACCCTGAGGACTGTGCCAGCAAGGACAATTATAGAGATATTTGCTGCTTGAGCTAAAGGTTTTGCAAAGTAGTTACTTATGTTATCAGCAGATACTCTCCATTCATCGCCCCGCTCCTGATCTGTTGTCCACTGTTCCGTGCTTGCTCTGTGTGCTGGGTGGCTGGCCTCTGTGGCCTGAGTTACCCAGGTTCCCTTGTCCTCTGAGTCAGTGGGAGGCACTGGAAAGAGACCAGAGCACTGGAAGGGGGAGAGGGTCAATGACTGGTCCGTTGGCTCCTTTCCAGGCCTGGACTGATAACAGCTCTCCCCGGTCACTAGCTCCTGGGAGCTGCACCACCTCTGGCTGGGCCCTGAACCTGCCCATACCTCTGCAAGTCCATCCATTCATTAACCTCTCTTTAACCACCCACTGGGGACGTGGTGCCAGTTTCCTGCCAGGATCTCACGAACACAGCTCTCTATTCTTACTCCTCAGGGACACTGAGGTCCAGAGAGGCGGGCCAGCTTCTCTGCAGAGCGCTGCTTGGAGCCAGGACTCCGTGGTCCTGTGCCAGGACTTCTGCTTTTCACAGTTTGCCCAGGGAGGCGTCGCCTTATCTGCTGGCGACCCCCTCAGGGCAGAGGAGGAGGAAAGATCAGGTCCCTTGGATTCAGGACTTGAGAACCAGCAGCTTTGCTCTCAAGAGGCCGTTGAGTGGAAGGAGGGGATCACTCTCTTCTGGGACCGGGAGACCGGCAGCCACAGGCTCTTTGATCTCCTTCTTCCCCAGGCGGGGACCTCGTGCGTTCGGGTTAGCTGGCTGCATTCCTCTGTCCGTTTCCTCTCCAGCCCCTTGCATGTGGTCAGTGGTCAGCGAATGTCTGAAATGAATAGATATGACATTGAAGGCTGGGAGGTGGGGGTGGGGGATGACCAACAGAACAAGTTCTGTCTCCTTCCAGGCTCCCTGGGAGGTTGAGCATGTGAGTGTACGTGTGTGTGTGCGTGTGTGCGTGTGTGTGTGAAGTCTGGCCGGGCGGGCAGCCCTGGCTGTGGCTGCGTGGTTGTTGAGGGCTGGGGTGCCCGCCCAGGGCAGCTTATGGCATGAGGAAGGAATTCTCTGGGAACCCCGGCAGGCGGTGGGTGGGGTGCCCGGCCGACCGGGCAGGGAGGCTGCTGCACTGAGTCAGCCCTTCTGGCCCAACTCCGCCTCCCCTCGGGGCCCGGCTGCTGCGTCAGGGGCGAGGGCCCGAGGAAGCCCTGCAGACGACCTCTAACGGCCCCAAACCCTGAGATGGCACCGCCAGCGTGGGGGTGGCCATTCTGCCCCTCGCAGGCCCCGTCAGGGAGGACCAGGAAAAGCTCCAAGAGCAATCAGCACCGGGGGTGAAGTCTGGGAGGGTGGTGTGAACTCTGGCTACAAGAAGGAACCCGAGACTCACAGAGGTCTGGACCCTCTGCAGAATCGCATGGCAGAGCTGGGGAGAAGCCTGGAAAGGCAGGTGTGGTGGCAGGGAGGCGGGGGGCATGCTGGTGACAGGGCCTAAGAGTCAGACCTGGTGGCCCCTTCCCTCAGCACACGCCCCGAGTTCCTTCTGAGTCTGGGGGGGTGGGTGGTCTGAGCACCACCTCCTGGCTTCCCTCAACTCCTCAGGTCTGGATTGGATGGAGGATGGAAGTGGGTTCCTTGAGGTCTTTCTGAGGGTTCTTGGAGCTTGCCACGTGGAGGGTAAGAATTTGAGCATCTTTAGTTTGGGTTATAGGTTAAACATCTACATGGTCCAAAATTCAAAAGGTTAAAAAAAGAGATATGCTGAGAAGAAATCCGCCCCCCTCAATCCAGGCCCAGCACCTCAGTTTCCCGTCCTGGAGGCACCTCCAGTCACTGGCTCCTTGGGAATCCCGAGTTTGGGCTTTCTGACCGGACTGTCCCACCCTCTCTGTTTTCCTTCTAGAAGAGGCCCCCTCGGGAGGTGGTGCTGGAGGAACCCGGCCTTGGAGGTTAGGGCCTGAGCCAGGTAAACCAGTTGCCATGAGGATGGAGGCAGCCTCCTTCCTGGGCTTGATCTTTGCCCCTGCTTCAGGGCATCCCACTGAATCCCCTCAGGAGGGGTCAGCCCGTCAATTCTCCTTTCCAACCACTTAGAGCATCCCTGGAAGCTCCCGTCTCCTGCCTGGGGACCCAGGGGTCTGATACCCTGAGCCAGGGCTCCCACAGTCTCCTATTATTTGTCAGGATTATTTACTTATTTATTTCAGTTTTTATTTATTCTGGCTGCACTGGGTCCTCTTTGCTGGGAGCGGGCTTTCTCTGGCTGCGGAGAGCAGGGCCTCCTCTTCTTGCGGTGCTCGGGCTTCTCACTGTGGTGGCTTCTGTCGCACAGGCTCTAGGGTGTGCGGGCTTCAGTCGCTGTGGTGTGTGGGCTCAGAAGTTGTAGTTCCCGGGCTCTAGAGCACAGGCTCAATACTTGTGGCACACGGGCTTCGTTGCTCCACGGCACGCAGGATCTTCCTGGACCAGGGATCGAATCGGTGTCTCCTGCAACAGCAGGTGGATTCTTTACCACTGAGCCACCGGAGAAGCCCTCCTGGAATAATTTTTATACTCTCCCCATCCTCCTCCTCTTTGAGAGTTCAATTCTGGATAGATTTTGTGAACACTTGCTACATACCAGGCCCAGTGGGGACACAAATTAATGCAGACACAGCCTCCTCTATCTAGGAACTCATGGTCTAATGGGGAAGGCCAAAAAGGAGAGAGAGCATTACCATTCAAGATGGCCCCAATCTGTTCTCTGAGAGTAGAGAAACAAAGAAATTCCAGCCTAAGAAGCCTGACAACATCAAGTGTTGGTGGGGGAGGCATATCTCAGCGGACATACTTCTAGTGACCCATGAGAAGGTGACTTATAAAGGCCACTTTGGAGTACAATTCATCAACTCCCAGGAGGTTGAACTGCACCTTCCCTGAGATCCAGCAAGTTCACCTTCTAAGTTCTCACTCCGGAGTAGAGTTTTTAAATCACTTTTGAGCAGGTATCCTCAATAGGCCCACACTGAGATCCAGAACACACATGCCCCTTACGACACAGGACTTTCACCCTAATGGCGACCCCGAAGACATGTCATGCTGGTTATTTCCTAATCAATTCTGAGTTTTAAAAAGTGCTGATCTTTACCCTTTCAGCTGATTTCAGGACTCACTGCCCTAGAGACACGCAAGCGTTTGCATAAGCAGACAAGAATGTACACTGCAACACGGTTGTGGTAGCCAAAACCTAGACAGGACTTTCATGGTCACCGACCAACAGATAAACAAATTGTGATGTGGGCAGGAAGTGGGCTGTCACCCTGCTCCATGTGCCAGAGGATGCACGCGGGGTGACACTATTTATTCAACATGTAAAGCCCCGCAGAGAGATAGGAGAGATAGCGTACATTGTTTATGGATACATCTGTACCACGTGTAAAAACTGCAGGAAACAGTATTCCCAAATCAGGGTCCTGTCTGGAGGGGGACGGGAGAGCTGGGGCAGGGCCCGGTGTAGATGGGGAGGAGTCTGATGGGCTACAGTCCACAGGGTCGTATAGAGCTGGACACAGCTGAAGCAACTCAGCATGCATGCACCCATGGAAGGAACCTCAACTGAATTTTGTTTTTTCATTTTTTAACTGAATGGTTTAAAAAAATGTATGTTGGAACTAAATTTTGCAAAATATGAAGATTTGACAAAGTTGGAGGATAGGTACAGGCCACTAACTCTCTTTTTGATCTATTATTTTAAATATAATCTTATTTCTGAAAGTATTTCACAATAAGATTTAAAAGATTGCTGCTCTGGGCATCTGGGAAGGAGAGTTCCTTCTGACCATGGGAATAGAAAGCGGGGAGTGGTTGAGTGGGAGTGGATGTGGTCCTGGGGAAACGAGCTTGAATGCGCTCAGTCCTTCTTAACCAGGGGGTGCCATGCTGACCGCTTTATCCCACTGCCCCCACGTGTCGGTATGGTATGCTCCCCATTTAACTGATGGAAATGGAGGCTGGGAGAACGGCCTCTGGAAAAGCGGCAGAGCTGGGCCTCGATCCCAGGCCCATGAGAATCAGCCTATGCACTTCACAGCAGCATTCTGGAGCAGTAACCTTTGTGCCTGCCAAGGGGTGGGTGGGGACAGACAGGGTCCGGTGTGCTGAGCTAAGTCCTGTAGATTTGATCATGTGGGTGATGAGGAAACAAAAGGGGTGCGTGAACTCACTGCAGCTGTATCATCAGTTTCTTCATTTTATTATTTTTTAACCAACTGAACCTTTCTTTAAACAAACCCTACCTCAAAACCCAGATGCATAAAAGCGCTTCCAGTGGAGATGATTTCTAAGAGGCAGGTGACGGGGGTCTGGAGCCCAGGGGTGTCTCCTCTGGGAACACGGGATGGGTGCCGTGGTCCAGAGGAGCACCCCGAGGCAGTGTGTGTGTGGCAGGAGGCTGCCGGGGCATCCCTCCCAGGGCTTCTCAGCCAGATGACGGTTGCTCTCCCCACCTCTGAGTGCTTCCAGTGGTGGAGGGACAGAGGCTCAGAGCACTCCTGACCTGGGGGTGAAGGGGGAACCAGCGGCAGGTGCTTTGGGCAAGATAGGCCTGACCTCCACTTCCGGACTGTCAGACCTTGGCCGAGTTATGGAACCCTCCATCTGAATCTTAGCAGAGGAAGGACACGGACCCTTGGATGTGGCTGGGGCAAGGAAGGCACATGTCCAGAGTAAAGCCGCTGGAGGGGGTGTTTCCAGCGCACTCCTCTTCGTCATCACTGACGGGGGCGGGGACTGGCAACTGGCCCGGCACATAGTGGGCCCTCGAGAAATGCTTGTGGAACAAATGCATATGTTTCCTCTCTGTCTGCAGGAAATGCAGTGGAGTCCTGACTTCTGGGAGCAAGTGAAGCTGTTTCAGGGGCTGGCCCTTCCCAGCTGGGCTCCGGGGACAGATGGCTGAGGCTCCAGGGTAGTGCGAGGCCCTGGAGAGACTACTGGGCAGGCGGTCAGGAGCTGGGGGTCAAGGGCTGGGCTTCTGGTTCCAGTTGCCATGTACGGGGCTGTGTGACCTAGAGGTCTGGTTCTCCTTCTCCAGGATTTGCTCATCTCTTTTTGGCAGAGCGGCCAGGGTGAGGTCTTTCCAAGTGCAATTTGCAACTCATTTGGTACATTTAACAGAGCAATTTAGTGGTTCACAATCAGTATTAAAAAACAAAACGAAACAAAACAAATAGAACAGAAAATATCAGAGTGCAATCACAGGTCATAAGGGTAAGTATTGTTTTGTGAAACTATTGTTTTGCTTATAGATAGATGACGGTGCCGACAGGTCTGAGGTAAAATTGATTTGCTATTGTGGTGAAATAGACTGGTGAAAAGACTGGAAAACACTGAACTCAGCAATCCTGGAGGGGTCCTCCTCTCCCATATTCTAGGGGTCTTTGTGAAAAAGCCACAGGCCCAGGGGCTCCTTACTCTCTCCCCCTGGGTCAGCAGCTGTCTCTGGGCTCCTCGACGTTCGTCCCTCCGGGGCCTTACCCCCCTACCCCCAATCTGCAGTCCCCTCCTCCCTTTCTCTCAGGGTTAAGCCTTCCCCTTCCCAGGAAGTCAGTGTGGGGGTGTCGGAAGGGAGTAAACGTAATCCAATGGGTGGCGCTGGGGACTCTATCCCAGAAGCTAAAATAAAAGGACTAGGAAGCAAACACCCAGCGCCCCGGGACAGAACAGAAAGCAGGAGACCTGGGGACGTGGGTTTGAGGGGAGGACTTAATGAACAAAAGCTCAGCGGCGACACCGCAGTGGGTCACTCCCAGGGGGTGGCCCTGGTCTGGTCCTCGTTGGCGCTCGGGTGCGCAATTAACCAGCGAAGGTAGTTTTCACTCCTGTCCCCCTTCTTCCCCCCTTAAAAGAAAAGAAAGAAGCAGCCAGGAGTTTCGGAGCCAACTCCTGGAGAGGGAGCGGCTGAACTGATTCGGAAGTTGGATCTCTTTGTACACAGGAATGCGGCGAGGAAAAACAAAACCCACCCCATCGCTTCATTTCCTCCAAGCCCTAGCACTTTCTATTGTGCAATGAAAAGGCTTTTTACGTTAAGAAAAATGAATCCCGATGTGCGCTGCGAAGGAATGAGCGCGCCTCTCCGCGCAAGACGGCTCTCAGCTGGGAGCGGAGACGGCGAGGTGGCCGCAGGGCGGCCGCAGCCAGGGCGCTCCGGGGCACGTCCTCCGGGCGCGGCTCAAGGGAGCGCCCGCTGGGGCGCCCGGGCTCCCCCTTCCGTGGCCGCCCGCCCAGCCCTCAGCGACTCGAGGGCCCAGTAGACTTTTCGGGGAACCTCGAGGGCGGAGAGCTCCCGCTGGGCCTCCCAGGGATGGCGGCTCCCCAAGTCTGGCTGCGGACTCGCCGGAGCTGGAAATGTCCCGGGAGCCGTCGGGATCGCGCGGGTCCGGCGGCCGCCTCGGCGTCCGGGAGGCTGGGCCGGGACGCGCGAGGGGCGCGGGAGGCGGGCCGGCGCACGTGGGTGCCGGCGGGCGGGCCGGGGGGGCGGGGTGTGGCTTCCCCGCCTCCCGGGTGAGATTTGCATGTGTGTGCCGCCGCCCCAGACTTCCTGCTCCTCTGCGCCGCAGGTACGCGCGGGCCGGGCCGGGCGGGCGGGCGGCGGGTGTGCCGAGACGCGGGCACCTCCTCACCCGGACGCCACCTCCGGCTCCCGGGCCGCGCCGCGCCGCGCCGCCTTCCGCTCCGGGGGCCGCCAGCCCGCCCCGGCCGCCCCGAGAGCCCGGCTCCGAGGTGGGGGCGCGCCCCGCTCGGCCTCGCGGGTCTTCGCCTTCCGCACCGCGCCTGGCCGCGCGCCCCTGGGTGCCCCACCGCCCCGGCTCCCCCGAGGGCCGCAGCCATGAGCGAGATGTCCAGCTTCCTCCACATCGGGGACATCGTCTCCCTGTACGCCGAGGGCTCCGTCAATGGCTTCATCAGCACTCTGGGGTGAGCGAGCCGAGTTCGAGGGGGGCGCGGGCGGGGAGGGGGCGCGATGGGCCCCGGTGCCGTTTGCATGCCTTCTGCTGCCTCCCGCCGTCAGGGGACCTGGTCGTCCCCCAGCTTCAAGGAATGGGGGAGCGGTTTGCCTCCTTCTTTTAGAGAAAGGAAGTGAAATACTTGCCCAGGTAGCAGTCGGGCGCCCCGCCTGTGTTGGCAGGAGGCGCCCCCATCGCGAAGCCTCCACCCTCGCACGCTCGCCTTTCTTCCTCAGAGGCGGGGGCGGGGGTGGGGGGCCTGAGACTTCCTCTGCAGGTGGGCCGTGTGCGGGGGGCAGGTGGGTGGCTGTGGCCTTAGTCGGGGACAGGCATCCGGGCCTGGACGTGGCCGACTCTGGAGCGGGGCGGAATCGTGATGGTGGTGATGGTGAGCGGGTGGACCAGGAGCCCGGGCCGACTAGTTACAGACCTGCCGCACCTTCGGAGGGTCGCACCTTCTCCTCCGAGCTCTCTCCTGCCCTGTTCCCTGTCTCTAGGAGTCTCTTCGCTGCCCTCTCCTTCCAGGCGTCCCAGGTCCCGCCAGGCGGCCCCTTCTTTCCGCCTCTCCCTGGCAATTTCCTGCTCAGCTCATCTGGCGCCCCTGGGTCCCTGGTCCCAGGATCTCTGGAGCACTTTGCTAACATTAATTAATTCTGGCCGCCACCCCACAGGGTCTGGATGAGCAAGGAATCTGGTCACGTCCCTGGAGAGGGCCAGGCCCAGAGCTGGCATAGGGCAGGGAAAGAATGAGAGGAAATGGGTTTATCTTCCGAAGGGCAGTTGAGTGAGTCGCTGGGGCGGAGGGGAGAGTGGCTCCTACACCTCTCCAGCCCCAGGGTGGGGCCTGTTACCTGTGTCCCGTTTTAGTCTGTGGACTTGTGTTAAATGGTCTCATCTACCACACCCAGCGGTTCTTTAGGATGAACCCACCCTCTTCTGCTGACCCGACTCATCTGGACGCCAACTGGCTACAAGGTGCCTTCTCCCTGGGGGTTTTGGAGGACAGCCTTGGCACCCTCAGCCCAGGGCGAGCTGACCCTGAACTCAGGAGGTGGGAGTCACCTGACTCCCTCGGTGTCTTGTGGGGAGTTTAGCTTTAGTCGTGTGGGAGATCTCGCGGGCTGGAGGGCTGAGTCAGCCAACGGAATTCCAGCATACCTCGCGCCCTATCTCAGCACCTCCAGGCCTTCCCTGCGGACTCCCCAGCCCGTCGATCTCTCCCCACTAGTCTGCCTTCTCTTTGTCGGTTTCCCAGAGGATGGGAATGGGTGAGCGCTCGGTGAGCTAACCTCCCCCAGAGAGCGACGACTCTCAGACTGCCCCTCTGGCCAGACTGCCCGGCTGGCACGGAGTCAACACCTCTGATAACGCCAAGGGAAGGAGCAGAGGGTGTGGGGGGCACATGGGGGCAGATGGTGGAAGCCTCCTTTCTGCTGTCTGGACAGGTCCGGGGCTTTGGGGAAATGACCATCTTCTCTGTTGCTCAGTGTTAGGGCTAAGCACCCTCTTGGGGGCCTTTTCAGCACCCATGAGATCTAACAGAATCAAGGGAAATTTTTGGCGGGGCCGCACTGTCTGGCAGGTGGGATCTTAGTTTCCTGACCAGGGACCCAACCCACACCCCCTGCAGTGGAAGCGGGGAGTCCCAGCCACTGGACCACCAGGGAAACCCAAGGGAAACGTCTCCTCCTGCCGTTCACACAGGCCTCATCCGCTTGCCAGGGATTCCCTCTATTGCTTCCTAACACAGCTCCCTCTCGCCCCAGCCCTTCCTGCCCCAGGAAGCGGCCTCTTGCTCGCCAATCTGATTCTGAGGCTGGGCCTGTGACTGCCAGAGCCCTCCTGCTCCGGGGGCCGGTTCCCAGAGCTCCCAACTTGCCGCTGACGCCTGCATGCCTGCCCTCCCAGACGGCATTCTAGCACCGGCATGTGCTGGCCCCAAATTAATTGTCTTTCTTTTTTTTCACCTCCTCTTCACACCCCCAATGCACCACCTGGATTGAGATTCCTGGAACCTTGTCCTGTCTCTACCTTTGTTTCTGTGTTGCTCCCACCCTTCAGCCAGTCTCCACCTGGGTAAATCTAACTCACCCTCTCAGACCTGGTGCAAAGCACCTCCTTTGTGAGATCCAGCCCCCCCCCCCCACCCCCACCCCCCCCCGGACCAGGGCAGAATTAACCCCTTTTCTCTTTTGCTTCAAACTACTTTGTACAAGTTCCTCTGTGATGTTAATTGTATTGTTTGACGCTTTATGATTAGTTGGAGGTTTCTCCGTAGGGCCTTCTAATGCTGGGCGCTCTGCCAGACTGACTGATTAATCATCCCATTTATCCACTCCAGCACTGTGCTGGGCACATGCTCAGAGCCAAACTCAAGGGAAGAATGATTTCTGAACACCACAAAGCATGGCCATGCGAAGTGTGGTCCTTAGCCCAGCAGCATCAGCATCACAGAGAAGTTTGTCAGAAAATATATAATCTCACACCCGAGCCTGCCCTACTGAATCAGAGTCTGCATTTTGAGCCTAAAATTTAGACATTTGATGTCTAAAAGAGAAGCATTGCTCTCTGTGATTCTCCCCCTGCTCCACCCTAGCTAGAATCTTTCTGCCTCCATCCTCAGCTCTGGTCCCACTTTGCCTTCACCTTGGCTGTTTGTGCCCATGTCTGTGAACCCTGGAAGGTGATTTGGTTCAGTTCCCAGGCGATCCCAATGCTTGGTGCCCCAGAGGTGCCCAGTGAGGGCTGGAGGAAGTGACTTTGGTGAGGACAAGGGCAGCCTTGGGGGCCAGTGAGGCTGCTCAGCTGGGAGGTGGAAAGTGCAGGCACTGGTGGAGGAGGGAGTCTGGGGCAGCCTTCAGATTCCAGCCGAGCTCTGCGAGCCAAGTGGAGGAGGCCAATTAGAGCTGCCTGGGTAATTAGAGCTCCTGGTGACGATTGTACATTAACTCTGGGTTGGAAGGACGGGAGGGGTTTGGGGAGTGAATCTCGGAGCAGGCTGAGACCTCGGCGGGAAGGGAGAGCAGGCCCATGCGTGTCCTTGGCAGGAGTGCACGGCCGGGACCCTGCCTCATCCATCCCCCCCCCCCCCCCCCGGCCCCCGCCGTGGGAGGCAGCAGAGGTGGAGGGGGGCCACTGCCAGTGAAGGATTTACTATGGCTTCTGGCAGTGGCTGGGGGGAACTGGCCCCGAGTGTGGGATGGGCCCCTTGGGTCTCATATGATGGGTCAGATCGCCTCTGACTGCCCATGGCTGGGCCTTGGAGCACCATCTGGGCTCAGGGCCTCTGGACGAGTGTCACTCAGGGCTTGGTGATCACAGGGGGTGTGATCTGCTTTTCCAAGAGGGTGGGCCTTGGAGGTCAGGACCGAGGGAACGCGGAGGTCAGTGTGGAGGAAGCTCCGGGTCTCAGGGTCAGGACCTACTTTGTCACTAACTGGAGGGGTGATTTTGGCAAGGCCCTGCCTCTCACATCTATTGCTATCTATTTCTATCACCTCGATTGTCCTCTAAGGTGCTCTGTTGCATCTGAGAATCCCTGTGTGTCTTTAAAAAAGAAAAATCCAGTTCCAGCATCCCATGTCAGACCAACGGTATTAACACTTGTAGGGGTGGGGTCTGAGGTCTGCTCCTTGGTCCAGAAAGCCCATCTCTTAGTTTTCATCAGACATCACTAAGTCATTCAGCAAACATTTAATGGGCATCTACTATGTGCCAGACACTGTTCTTGTCACTGGGGAATCAGTGGTAACCAAGACAGAGTCCAGCCTATTCTAGTCTGTACAGTGGAGAGCTGGGAGAAATGGTCCCTAAGAGCCTGTTGAGTCTTAAGTCTCTGAGACAAGGGTAATTCCAGGAGGGGGCACTGGCCCCCCCATGCAGACCGAATTCCATGGGCAGATGTCTGAACTGCCCTTGGCTTTCATTTAATTGTGATTTCACTGGAATGAGATGTTGGACTTAGCCCTGTCCTGCGCCCTAAGGTAGATCTCAGCCTCCTCTAGACCAGTCCATACAACTCACTGGTTTTTGGAAAATACATATTTTTTTTTCCTTTCTTAATTAAAAAGTTTTTGTTTTTGCTGTGCTCCATGGCTTTCAGGATCTTACTTTCCCCACCAGGGACTGAACCCCAGGCCCTGGCAGTGAAAGTGCCAAGTTCTAACCACTGAACCGCCAGGGGATTCCCATACTGTTTTTTTCCTGATTAAAAAATAATATATGCTCCATGGAGAAAACTTGAGAAAACTAAAATAAAAAGTTATCTGTAATACCACTGTGATTATCTTGACAGCCTCTATATGGACTTTCTAGTCTTTATGCACCCACAAATAAACATGTATAAAATGGTCAAACTGCACATCTGGCTTTGTGTACTGGCTTTTTGGGGAGAATACATTAAGCTGTGTGTTTCCCATGCATGCTGGCCTACGAGTGTTGTGGTCACAGAGGGCCCCGCGGTATGATGTACCTCACTTATTTAAGCAACTCTAGTCTTGGGCATTTGGCTTGTCTGTACATTTCTTGCTGTTCTACACAATCTGCACTGAGCATTCTAGTCCATACCAGAACACCAACTTGTCCAGTTAACCTCTTGGGACAGGTTCCCTGAAGTGGAAGTCCAGGATCAAAGGGAAGGCGCACCTTTTTTTTTTTTTTTTTTTCTGTTCTGAGTGGCTTGTGGGATCTTAGGTCCCTGACCAGAGATTGAACCTGGGCTCTCAGCAGTGAGAGTGTGGCGTCCTTTCCTCTGGACCACCAGGGAATGCCCAGGCACATCTTTTCCCTTGCTGGCTCTCTCTAACTGGTGGTGGAGGTGGTGGAGGAGGAGGAGGAAGCTGGGATCCAGTGCCCCAGGGATGCTCACTTCACATCACGAGTCTGAGAGGACTGCACTAGGGGTGTGGGGAGTAGGACCAGTCTCTGCCCTCCAGGCAGGGCCAGGTCTGGCGTGGTGGCTGCAACACGGAGGGCTGCAGTGGAGACAGTCAGTGTGGGCGTGGCCCAAGGACAGAATCAGCTCCAAGGTCCTGCCGTGGGGCTCCTGGGACCCAGCTGCCTGCTCCTCCTGGGCCCTAAAAGAATCCTGCTGTAGCCAGCTGCTCCTGCTCTGCCCTGCCCTACATTCCTGACCCACGTCCCCTCCCCTCCCCTCCCCTGCTTGGCCCCATGAGGCTGTGGGTGGGTGGGGCAGAGGCTTGGGCTCGGGGTGGGGTGATATGCTGGATTTCAGGGTGGGGTCATGGCAGCTTTCTGCCCTTCCTTTGGGGGGAGGCATCTGTGTTTTGATTACTCCTGAGCAGATTCCTCCTTGCAGTCCATCCCCAGGCCTGCTCACCACACTTCACCCCCTGTGGATCTGGGGGGCTCCTCTCTGGAAGTGGGGGCTAGAGCAGGGCCCACATCTCCAGTAAGTTCATCACAGGCCTCAGCTCCGAGCCCCCCACGTTTGTCACCCTGGTCGCGCCCAGGGTGGCGGTGGTTCCCAGCATTTGTACCTGCAGCCTCCTGCATGGCGGACCCCTGGGGAGGTGGGGGGTGACCCAGCAGGAGTCTGCCACGGCTACTGGAGAAGAGGCTGCAGGATTTTCCACACCAGGGCAGAAATGGTCCTCCCCAGTGGACCTGGGGTGTGGTGGGACTGGGGCTTGGAGAGGGGGACACATTGCAGAGGGGTTGCCACTCGGGGAGATGGGCTGTGGGGACTCCTGGCTGGGGCCTGAGTGGGGAGTGAAATGATCACAGTGCCTGTAAAGGTTCATATTTGTTTGGCTGGCAAGTATGCAGAGCCAGAAGAGACAGTGAACATAAATCTTAGCCCAGGGGCAGCTGCAGGTGTTTGAGGCAGACACCTGTGCATATTTGGTTTACAAATCCCTCTCCCATCACTCAGCCAGCCAGCCAGCCAGCCATCACCCCCTTCCTCCAGCCTGCAGGAGAGCCAGCTTTACAGGATCTGAGTTTAGAAATAGGGTGGCGGGGGTGACAGGTCGTGAGAGGGAGAATTCAGTCTGTGTCTCAGAGATGCTGTTCCTGCTGGCAATGGGTGGACTTTGCCGAGTATTTACAGCTCTGGTCAGTGCTGTCCCTTTGACCCCTTACCACCAACTGGAGGCATATATATAATTTATAAAAGCAGGAAAAGGGACTTCCCTAGTGGTCCAGTGATTAAGACGCCACACTGCAGTGTAGGGGGCACAGGTTCGATGCCTGGTCTGGGAACCAAGGTTCTGCATGCCTCGCAGTGCTGCAAAAAGAAAAAAAAAAAGGAGAGAATCATTCAGAACACTTACATATCCACCACCTAGACCTAGTCATTGTTTACATTTTGCCATATTTACTCTGCTTATTTTTTGTTGAAGTATTTCATGGTAGATTACATGCAGTGCATGTTTTTGCCTCTACATCTTTCATTTTACGTTCCTAAGAAATAGGCTGTGTTCTTGTGTACAGTACTGTCATCACACCAGTTAGTAATTTCCGAATAGCATCCAATGCCGGATCCATAGTCCAATCCACTCCATTGTTCTCAGTCTGGCCTCGACCACTGGTGTCTTTAAATTAGGATCTGATCAAGGTCCATGTGTTAATTTGATTCATAATGCCTCCTGAGTCTCCTTTAATCTGAAGCAGTGCCTGCCCCCACTTCTTTCTTCCTCACCCTGATGGGGAGGCTGTAGACAGTCTCCCTTTGTGGAGTCATCAGGGCTGCCCTTGCTGCTCTGTTTCCCAGCGAGCCCCGCAGGGTCTGCAGCTGGGTGGCCTAGGCCTCGGGGCTGCCCTGCAAAGGCCCCTCCAGCCTCAGTTATGAGGCAGGTTGGACGGGCTCAGAGCCCACTCCCTGGATGGAGTGCAGGAGAGAGGCCTGGGGGTGGGCTGGGTGGCCCACAGTTGCCCCTCTTCTGTGCCTTTTCTGAGCTCTCTTGTCTCCCCTGCTCCCCGTCCCTCTCTTCCTTGGCCTAATAGAGACCCCAGGACTTGCCAGAGCCCATCCAGCCCTGAGAGCCAGAAACCCAGGGTCTCAGAGGGTTGGCCTCACAGGCAGGCCTGTGGGCAGAGGCAGTGCTCTGAAAGCTTGTGCCCTGGCCAAAGGTCTTTATTTCTGTCTGGTCAGGTTTAATCACATTTGCTGCCTCTGTTCCTCACTGGGGAGACTCTTGGGGTTCCCCGAGAGCCCGAGTGTGTGGCTTACTGTCCTTTCTAGACATAACCTCTCTGAAAGGATGAGCCATGCTTATTTTAAAGTCCATATACACTGGTCCCTTCGGTGACTCCGGGTGGATCCTTGGTAAAGAAAGACGTGTAGAGGTCAGGTTTATGGGTGTTTTTCTGCAGGGATGCAGAAGTGGACTGCTTTTCTCTGATGAGCCAGGGATCTCAGCCAGTGAATCTGGGTTACTTGCCCAGCATTCCTCCCCACCCCCACCAGCGGATGTGACTCTGAGTATTTGGGGAGGGGGAATCCAAGGCCTCCATCCACCACCAGCTGATCACAGTGTTCTGACAGTGGCTGCTTTGGGAGTGGCCTTCCGTGGGTCTGGCCTAGATCTGTGGGGTGGTGGCCAGTGCCCTGGGCTGGGAGTCAGGAGATCTGGGGTCTGGAACTGGCTGTTCCTTTAACCGTGCGGCCTGAGCTCCTTGGTCTCCCCCTACACCTCTCTTTCCCAGGCCAGATCAGGGAGGGGCTGTCTAGGGATCTTTGGGGGTCTCCCCAGTCTGCAGGCCTCCTTCCTCAGCTGCTCCTCTGATAGTCACTTGCACCACTTCTGGCTCCCTTCTTCCTCCTCCTTATCTAATCTTTCCTGGCAGCACTGACCCGCCCCACTGCCTTTTCCGTGGCTTTCACCTGATCTCAAAGTCCACCCCAGGCAGAATGGGGCCAGCTAGGCCCCTGGATGCATCTGCCTTTCTCTCTTCCTTCCTACCAAGGTCTGGGGGTGCAGACCCTGGGGCATTTTCAGGGCAGCGCCCTCCACATCCTTCTAGAGCAGAGCTGTCCACTAACTCCTGCTCAGAGGGTCCAGGGCAGGCCTGCCCACCGACTTGGTGCCGGACCCTCTCTCTCCTCTCACGCCCTCCCCTTTCCCACCATGCTGATCCCTCCTGGGCCCTGTACGGTGCAGGCTTAGACCCATCTTCTGTCTGCCACTGTCCTCAGTTGGCGAGAGTGTAGAAGGCAGCTCCCTACTCACAGGACTCAGCAGCGTGGGCAGGAGCTCCCGGAGGGCGAAGACCACACCCAGCACATCCTCCCTTCGCAGTCCAGTCTTGTGGGACTGATGGAGACCTAGACTGTGCAAGTGCCACCAGCTACCAGCTGCATGGTCCAGGTGGTTTCTTTAACTCTCTGAACCTCACTGGACTGTGCTAAGAATGGGATGAGGTACTGGGTGTAAAAACGATTTATAAAGTAAACGTGTTCCGCACAGTGGAGCGTCGGTTCTTCTAAGGTGATCTTGGCTGAGGCGCCCCCCCCCCCCCACCTTTAGTTGGTGGGGACAGACAGGGAACTGGCAGGATCGGAGGTGTGGCCGGCCTTGAATGTGGCAGGACGCAGGGCTGGCTGAGCGCGGGCGGGAGTAGGCCATTCTCCAGCCCTTGGACGGGGATGGAGGCGCTCAGGCGGGGAGGGGTTACCTGGTTACGGCGCCAGGTGCGCATCGGAAGCCAGGCTAGTACAGTGCACACAGATGCCCCCACCTTGAGGGAGAATGGGGGGGGGTACGGCCGGGATGTGGGTGCCACCAGTGGGAAGGGCTCCCCCGGGGCGGCCCCCCGCGGGCTCCCGGGCTGGGGAGGAAAGCGCCGGCGCTGGCGGCTCGTCCCCACCCCTTCGAGCCCGCCTCCTGCCGCCCCCGGGCGCGCCTGGCCGGGGCCCAGCGTCCTGGCGGCGGCTTGCAGTGGAGGCAGGCCGGGGCGAGGCCGCGCTTGCATTCCCTCCGCGACGCGACTGGGGCGACGGCCGCACGCGGGGAGCCGAGTTTCGCTCCACGGCAGGGGCGGGGCCGGGGCTGGCCGGGAGCGCTCCGCGGCCTCCGCGAGTAGGCGGGGCCTCGGCGGGCCGGGGCGGGGCCTCGGCGGGGCGCTGGGCCACCACCTCTCCGCCTCTAGCTCTACCCGGAAGCTCGGAAGTCCCGGCCGCGCCCCCTGAGGCTCCCCCTCCATCGAAACTTAGCCGTCGGATGTCCCGGTCCTCGTGCCGCCCTCTGGCCTCCGGGTCTCCCTCCGCAGCCCGTACGATAAGGGCTTTTCCGCTTATCTGTTAATGGCTTCACGGGACACCCCTCCCTTCCCCGCCCGCCCGATAGCACCTTCTTGGGATGCCTCAGCCCTGAGGAGGAGCTTCTGAGGGACGGAGCGGAGACTTCCGCGGGCGCGCTGCGGGGCAGTTTGGGACTTCCTAAACACCCTGCCGCTGGCTGCCCTCTTTGTGGTGGAGGGCTGCGCTCCACATGGGAAATGAAAGGATGGGGAGGGCGAGGTGCCACCCCTCAGAGGCTGCAGGGGAGGGGTGCAGAATGTTCCCAGGCTGTGTTGATTTTGCTCATCCAGGACCCGCACTTGGAGAAGGGAGGGAGTGCGATGCTGGATCCAGGAGGAGGTCCCGAAAGTCCCATCTTCCTGAGTCTGTTTTCCTGGTGCCTTCCAGGAGCCCCCTGCCGTTTTTTATTTCATGGTCCACACGGTTTGCTTTTCTGTTCTGGTCGTCCATACAGACCGTTCCTGTCCCCTCTTGGCTGCCGATCTGGGGTGTTTTCCTTTCTGACCTTGCTTGCAGTTCTGCTGGAGGCCACGCTCCCCTCCTGACCAACCCCTCCCCTTCTCTAAGTGGCTTCAGCTTGCACTCCCCAAACTTGCCCTGCTCTGTAAACCACTGGGCACTGGGAGGGGCTCAGTTGGAGACAGCAGGGCTTCAGAAGCTATGCCAGAGTAGGCGGGGACAGAAGGACATCCACAGAATGACCAGGCACATGTATGCCAGGGGGATTAGGAAAAGCACGCCAGGCATCCAAACTTGCATGTCTTTTTTTCCTCACGTGTGACCCAGACAAAGAGTTCCCAGAGGAGGGATGGAGGGTTTCTGAGGTGAGGATGGGTTTTCCTCAGATTGGGAGTCTCTGGGGAGATGTCCTTTTCAAGGGCCTTATGCACTGGTCAGGATGGAGGCCGAGGGGGTAGCCCAGCCTCTCTCGGTTGCCCTGACTTCCATAATGCCCTATGGCTGTCCAGTACCCCCAGCAGTGCCAGGTCCCAGCCCTGCCCCGGCTTCCTCCCCTCCCCTACCAAAACTTACCCATCCTGCAACCCCTCCTCTCAGGGCTTTGCCAAGAGACAGCCCGCTAATCTGATTCACTAATGTCTTACAGGAAATTCTATGAATTATTCAAGGCTCTGCACAGCTCTTGCCTTTTCTCTCACACCTTCTCTGATTGGCCAAGCTCTGACCTCTCCCTTTCTTGGACGAAGTCCACAGCTGGTAGCATCACTTGGCACCCATGTGTATTCCTTAGATCATGAACTCTTCTGAGTCTGTGACTTGTCTTCCCAGTGAGGTTTTGAACTCCCTGAGGCAGAGACCTTATCTTTTGCTTCTTGTGTGCTTCCCTCAGTAGCTAGTAAAATGATTAATTCACTCAGTATGTATTTCGAGTGTGCCACTCCGCGCCAGACGGGTGGTCCAGGTGCTGGGGATACAGGAGGAAGCGATACAGATGCTGAACTCTGACCTTGACATTCACCAGAGGAGAGCGCAGCAGGCCAGCGTCAGGTATGGCTGTGTGTGAACCTAGTTGGGGTCCCTCCACGGGAACACTGGCACAAAAGAAGGGGCAGAGGTAGAACAAGTCTTTGGGGGAGTGATTCCCTTTAAAAGTGGATCTCTCTCTTCAGGTTGCCTCAAATATCAAAGAATTCCCAACACAATATTTATTCACAGATTTCCAAGCAACTCAGACGCATCCCTGTCCTCATGAACCTTCCCATCTCGGGTCGGGGAGGAAGAGGACCCCAAACAAACTGTAGCAGGCCGGGTGGTGCTGTGGTGAACAGTGAGGCGGGCAGGGGTATGAGAAGTGTGAGAGAGGCAGTCCACAGTTTTTAAAAGGATAGGGAGGAAGCCCAGCCAAAGAATGGGTCATTTGAGCCAAGATCTGAAGGAGATGAGGGAGGGGTGGAGCCAGGAAGGTGTCTAGGGTAGAGAGTGCCAGGCAGAGGGAAGAGCTGGGTCAAATCTCCTGGCAGGTTTGAGGAGCCTCGAGGAGGGCGGTGGGCTGGAGCAGAGTGGGCAAGGGGCGGGGGGTGGGGAGGAGATGAGGTGTGAGAGGTGAAGGGGTCTTGTGAGTTCTTGCCTTATCCTCTGAGATGGGTGGTTTTGGAGGTTCCCAGGAGAGCACTGCCCTGATTTGACTGACCTTTTAAAGGAATCCCTTTGCTGCTCTGTGGAGGACAAGCTGTAGAGGTGAGGGGGTGTCAGGAGACCAGTGGGGAGGCAGTGATGTCCAGGTGAGAGCCGCTGGGGGCCTGGACCAAGTGGTGTTGGCGTGATGAAAAGTCAGATTCTGTACATATTTAAAAACATTTTTATTGAAGTCCAATTGATTTACAGTGTTGTGTTAACTTCTGCTTACAGCAAAATGACTCATTTATAATATAGATTATTTTCCATTATGATCTCATCACATGGTATTGAATATAGTTCCCTGTGCTTTACAGTAGGACCTTGTTGTTTATCCCTCCTGTATATAATAGTTTGCGTCTGCTCATCCCAAACTCCAGTCTCTCCATCCCTCCCTGATGCCCCCCTGCCCAACCCGCGGCAACCACAGTCTGTTCTCTATGTCTGGGAGTCTGTTTCTGTTGCAGAGATAGGTTCATCTTTGTCTTACTTTAGATTCAGATTCCATACATATTTTAACGATAAAGCCCACAGCGTTTCCTCACAGGTTAGCTGTGAGAGGTGAGTGAGAGGACCAAGCAATTGGAAGGAGGGATTAGCTGGATGCAGAGAGGACTTCAAGAAGAGCAGGAGCTCCGCTGGGAATGTGCTGAATCCAAGTGGAGACGCGGAGTGGGCGGTTAGATTACGAATCTGGAGTTTGGGGGAAGAGGGACAGAGGGAGGTGGAGGCGGAAGTTATCAGTGAACTTACAAGTGGTGCTTTGAACCCATGCCGTGTGGCCAAGATGGCCAAGGGCCTGAGTGCTGGTGGAGGAGAGAGGATGGAGCTGGAGGCTGGGGATGGGGAGCTGAGTGGGTCCTCACCGCAGGCCCTTCTCTCCCCTTCCTGAGGCTGCACCATTGCCTTCAAAGCCCAGCTCTGCTGCTTGCTGGCTGTGTGTCCTTGGCCAGATCGTTTGCCCTCTCCATAACTCCTGCAAAAACAGGGGAGACTTAGAAAATGAAATAATATATGAAAACATTAGAAGCAAAATCCTGCTCGCTGTCATTATTGTTACTGTGGACTGTGTCGTGCTAGTGATTCCAAAGGGGAAACCCCAGGCTCCTGTCCTCAGGGAACTCATGGTATAGACACCGCAGGGAGCCGCAGAGGAGACGTGGCCGCGGGAGAGGCCAGGACCAGGTGCTGTGGGAACTCGGGGCTGGGTGGGTCGGGGGACGCCGAGGCCGGGAGGGCACTGGCCAAGGAAGGCTTCACCGAGTAGCAGGGGCTGAGGATAAAAGAATGAAAGAATGGAGAGGCTTGCAGGGGTAGCGGTGGGGCAGCTGCTGGGACCACTCTGTGGAGATGAGAGGTTTAGCACAGCTGGGGCAGGGAGGTTGTGAGGCTGGCTCGGGTGAGGTCAGATCACAAAAGGCCTTGTTGGCCAATCCAAGGAGGGGAGGAGCAGAAGGAGGCTTTGGAATTAGTTCTGTGACTTGAGACAGACCAATGTTCAAACCCAGTTTCCTCCTCTATAAAATAGTGCTCATGACTAGCTCCCTGCGGGGAGTTGGTGAGAATTCCGAGGCGGAGGTTGTGAAGTGCTGAGACAGAGCTGGTTGGCCTCTGAGTTGGCTGGTCATCGTCACCATCATTGTGTTAGAGCCTTGTGTGGCGTTGAAGAATGTTAAATGTGGGGATGGATGGATGGATGGGTGGGTGGGTGTCCTCCAGAGACTCAGGATTAACCCCAGCCAGGATGGAGGGGAGGAATTTCAGGCCCAGGGTGATCACAGCGGAGGGTGTGGAACGGGTCTGACGGAGGCTGGGAAGGTGCTACGTCTGTTGTCTTGTCTTGGAGACCCGGAGGCTGTCCCCTAGTTTGGTGTCTCATAATCGTTTCTCACCAGCTTTTTTCTGGTCTCTCTGCCTCTGCTTCTTACCCCGTTTGTCTTTCTGGCTCTGCCTTTTCTGTCTCTCTGTGTCTCTCTGAGTCTCTGTCTCTCGGTCCCCTTCTCTCTCCCTCCTCCATCAGGTCTGGGTGGGGTCTCAGGGCCTTGCCAGGAGTTACGTGGGCAGTGTGTGCCAGCGCAGACTGGCTGCAGACCCCCAGGATGCAGCTCCAGCTCCATCGGGGGATGGCCGTGGCGGATGGCATGTGCCTCTGAGCTTTTTGTGGGGGCTCCCCCACCCCCACCTAGGGGACCTCGCCTTTTAACAGTGGTGCCCAGAAAGGGGATGACTTGATGGTACGGGATTATCAGTGATGGAGAGAGAGGTTTCTTTCTTTTTTTTAAGTATAGTTGATTTATACTATTGTGTTAACTACTGCTGTACACCAAGGTGATTCCATTTTACATGCATGCATTCTTTTTTTTTTTACATTCTTTTCCATTCCAGTAATTGGATACTGATTGTAGTTCTCTGTGTTGTTCAGTAAAACCCTGTTGCTTATCCACTCCATATATAAAAGTCTACATCTGCTAACCCAGCCTTCCATTCCGTCCTCCGAGTGGTCTCTTTGGAGGCCGTCCTGGTGCCCGGGGCAGCCTGGGCAGGCGGGGGTCTTCTTTCTGCTGACTCGCTGCCTCGTCCCGCAGGTTGGTGGATGACCGCTGTGTGGTGGAGCCCGCGGCTGGCGACCTGGACAACCCGCCTAAGAAGTTCCGAGGTGAGTCCTGCACGGCCCGCGCCGACTCTCCTGCCCCGCGGAGTCCTGGGTGTGGACGCAGCCGGGGCTCAGCGGGTGGGTCAGGCCGGGCGCCTGTAGCCCTCGTGTCTGTGGAACCCCCGTCGGCCGAGGACGCTATCTTGTCAGGGTGGTCTCTCTCCACTTTCGTGGGGGCACGCGGTGCTTCTCAGGGGTGCACCACCTCTGGCCGGGGGCCTGTCCTCCCTGCACCGTCAGGGCTCTGTGCGTGACTGGGGACCTGCTCAGGCCGGAGGAGGCCCGGCTGGGGGCCCACGTCCCGTCCTCCCTCCTCCCTCCTCCCGCCCCAGGCGGCGTGGGTGTCCTGCCCGAGGGGGCTTGTGGCGCGGGCTCTGGCTCTGCCGTGTGACTCTGGGCGTCCGCCCCCGGCTCTGTGTGGCCTGTGGTCCGTGGGCGCCTCCGCCCGTCCCGCGGGCCTGGGGCTGAAACCCCGCTGCCCCGGCGCCCAGCAGGGGAAGCTGTCATCGGTGACTCCCTGTGAGGCTGAGGCAGGCAGACGGATCCTGGGCGTGGTGGGCAGGGTGGGAGCGGGCCGGGACACGCCGGGCGGTGCCGCCTGTCTGCCCGCGTGGCTGCTCCTGGGGGAGAGGTCAGCTGGGATTGTCCCGAGAGGGATGCGGTTGAGGAAGGGAGCAGGACTCAAGAGGGCCCTGCGGCCTCCTGGGCATCTCTGCCAGGGCCTTGCCCATCCGTCGGAGTACGGAGACAGAGCGGGTCCCCCCAGGCCACGGGGGACCCACATCTGCTGTCCTGCTTCCATCCATGCCTGAGTGGGCTCTTAGGTCGGGGCGTGCCTGGCCATGTGTCCCCTGTGTCCAGCCCCGTCTGGCCACACTCCCTCACCTTTTCCCCGACTCCGGGCCCCTCCCCGGTTCCCACCAGCACCGCCGGTGTTCTTTATCGGCCTTGCTCCTGATAAACGGGGAGGGCTCAGGGTGCGCATGTGGGCCACCTGCTCGGACCGCCCTGGTCCATGAAGTCGGGGTGGGGGGCAGTTAGGGTGAGGGCAGGCACACCGGCACGTTCCTGGAGCCGGAAAGAGGACAGCTGGCACTTCTGCTCTGGCTGAGGGCTTCGCGTGAGTTCTTAGGGAGAACTTAGGGCTGGAGGGCTTGGTGAGGGTCCCGAGGCTGGGCTGTGCGGGGCTGGAGGGGGTCCGG
The DNA here is from genome assembly GCF_023699985.2 of Odocoileus virginianus. NCBI lineage: Eukaryota > Metazoa > Chordata > Mammalia > Artiodactyla > Cervidae > Odocoileus > Odocoileus virginianus. Next base: position 35,649,822 of record NC_069700.1, on the reverse strand, counting down.
GGCCGACAGGAGAAGAGAAGGTGGCGGTGTGTGGAGTCAGCTGTGCGGCGAGGTGGGCGGTGGTGACGGACAGTGGGGTGTGGTGGACCAAGGCTTGCCCTGGAGCTCCCGGAGACAGAGTTTGGGGCCAGTTTGTGACAACAAAACCTCTACTGAGCAGAACAAGTGCTCCTTTGACTTCTTGCCCTCCTCCCGCCCCCTCCTTTCTCTTCCTCCTTATTGTCCCAAAGCCCGTGAGCAGGGCCCCCCCCCAGCCTCGGGGGCTGCCCCGTGATCCCCGGAGACGCCCGGGGGGCTCAGCCTCCAGCCTCCTTCCTGCCCCCTCTGCCCTTGGCCTGGGTGTCGGGGTGAGGTGGGCAGAGGCCCCTCTGGACCCCCTGGGGCTCTGTGTGGACCTGAGAAGAAGCCCCGCCTCTGGGACAGGACAGGAGTCCGTGCGACCCACTGGCTGGTGGGTGTTCGCTGGAGTGTGAGAACCTGGGGTCAGAGACGTGGGCACAGACCTTCCCAGCTTTGAGACCACAGTCCAGGGGAGAGAAAGGCTGTTCCTGGCCCCCAACCCGGGAGCCTGGTCTCTCATTGTTCTGCGTTTCTCCCCCAAACAGCCCTGGAGGGAGACACCCCCAGGGTGTGGGGGCTGCAGCAGGCATCTAGAACTTGCCCAGAGCTCTCAGGGACGACTGGCCGTGTCCTGAGGCTGCCCGGGGGGGCCTCTCCGGCGGGGTCCCCCTTCCCCTGCCGACCCTGGAGGTCCCCAGGCAGGTCGGCCAAGCCTGTGAAGCTGCCGCCCGGCCTCCATCGACCTCTGGTTAGCTCCCTGCTTGTGGTCTCAGCTCTGGTACCTCCCAGGGCCGTCCCAAGCCCCGACACGCTCAGGGAATTCTTTCCGGAGCTGGCAGGGCCCCGGGAGGCCCAGCTGCGGGCGCCCCAGTATGTCGGGCACCACGCGCCAGCCCAGCCTCCCTGGCCTCCGCTTCGCTGCAGGGGCCTTGGGTTATGGCTCCTCCAAGTCCTGCTCTCCCGCCGGGCCAGGTCTGGGCAGGGCCCGTCCCACAGCCCTCTTTTCCTCTACGCTGGCTCAGGGGGCCCAGTGCAGAAGGACGTGCCTCCTCGTCTCCCTGGGAAGCTCCGCACTCACATCCCTGCTACGGCAACCCCATGAAGAGTGTAGGGGTCACCTACCCCATCCAGTGGGGGGCAGGTGCCGGGCTGGATGAGGGGACTTCCACTTCACACTGGATGCTTCACACTGGGTGCTTCACACTGGGTGCCCTCCGCCCCCAGCCTCAGGCCTCTGCTCTCCCTGGCCATTTTCCAAGCCCAGTTCACTGTTACTTGTATTGTGATTAAGATCCATTTCAACTACTAAAAAGAGCACGTAAACAGAAAAATAACACACACCCGTGTACCCACGACTGAGCTGTCTCAGATCTTTTCTGCTGTGGTTATTTCAGGTCCTCTGCATTCCTAAAGAGACAGCATCTTATACCGAAGCCCCCTGCGTCTTCCCTGACTTCTCCCCCTTCCCCCTGCCCAGAGGCAGACACTCTCAGAAAATGGGGTACCTCATCCAGGGGCCTGCTTTTATGCTTTTGCTACTAATATGTAGAGACATTTCTTCGAGTTATATAGGGTATTCTTTTCCATTTTTCCGACCCCAAATATTAAAGGTAGCCTTCTGTACAAATCTTCCTGCAGTTTTTTTTCATGCCGCACTGTCTTTGGGGATTTATCTGTGTTGATCCCTGTGGCTGTAGTTCATCTGTTTAATTGCTGCGTAATACTCCACTGGGGGAGTCAGCTGCAGTCCTTTATTCGGTTCTGTTGTGAGGAGCCTTTACTTCATTTGCAGTTTTTGACAGTTGCCAACAATGCTGCAGTGGGCACCCGGTGCACATACGTCTCCCTGGGCTTGTGGGCAAGGGTTTCTCGGGTGTGTTCTGAGGGTTGTGACCCCGGTGGGGGGCATCTGTCCGTCTCTCTAGGAACGGCCCCTGCTGCCTTCCTTGGGGGCTGTGCGCATTCACCCCGCTCACCCCCGACACTGTGGGTGCCCTTTGCTGCAGCCCCATCCTGGTTTGGTCCCGCTGAAGTGTCTTCCAGCCCGCTGGGTGTGAAATGGCATCTCACTGTGGTTTTAATTTGCATTCCTCTGACTACTAGTGAGACAGAACATCTTTTCATATGTTTATGGAGTACTTAAAATTTTATTCTTCATCTTTTCTGTTTTTCTTTCTTATAAAAGGAATACAAATACAGACTCTAGGATCCAGATGAGAGCACTGATGCTCCCACCCCACCCTCTCCTGTCCCCGTTTCTAGGGACTGCCCTACTGGAGAATCCAACTAGGTAATTTATTCATTCGGTTACACCTCAGAACACTGTGCAGACATCCATCAGGACTTGCTCTCACGCCCTCTTCCATCTCCATTGTTGTTCCTGTAGGTAACCACTTTGTTCAGTGTCTTATGCATCCTCCAGTGGTTCTTCTTGCAAATGCAAACATATATTTAGACTTCCCCCCCTTTTCATACTGGAATAGCATTGTTTTTTGGGGTCATACCTACAAGGCATTGGTATCCTAGTTCCTCAGCTAGGGATCAGGGGTCAAAGCTGTGTCACTTGCAGTCAAACACTAGACCACGAGGGAAGTCCCTAATTCTATATAGTCTGTTCTGTATCTTTGCTCTCTTTACTTTGTGAGTCTTGCTGTGGATAGATCCTACTGGAGACCTTCTATATTCAGTTCAGTTCAGTTCAGTCGTTCAGCCGTGTCTGACTCTGCGACCCTATGAACCGCAGCACGCCAGGCCTCCCTGTCCTTCACCAACTCCTGGAGTCCACCCAAACTCATGTCCATCGAGTCGGTGATGCCATCCAACCATCTCATCCTCTGCTGTCCCCTTCTCCTCCTGCCCTCAATCTTTCCCAGCATCAGGGTCTTTTCAAATGAGTCAGTTCTTTGAGACAGGTGGCCAAAGTATTGGAGTTTCAGCTTCAACATCAGTCCTTCCAATGAACACCCAGGACTGATCTCCTTTAGGATGGACTGGTTGGATCTCCTTGCAGTCCAAGGGACTCTCAAGAGTCTTCTCCAACACCACAGTTCAAAAGCATCAATTTTTGCACACTCAGTTTTTTTTATAGTCCAACTCTCACATCTGTACATGACTACTGGAAAAACCATAGCTTTGACTAGACGGACCTTTGTTGACAAAGTAATGTCTCTGCTTTTTAATATGCTGTCTAGGTTGGTCATAACTTTCCTTCCAAGGAGTAAGCGTCTTTTAATTTTGTGGCTGCATTCACCATCTGCAGTGATTTTGGAGCCCCAAAAAATAAAGTCAGCCTTGAACTCTCTTTCCTCCCCCCTCTTTTTTTTCTTTTAAAAACTCATTTGTAAAAAAACAAAACAAAACAAAACTCATTTGTATTCATATTCCTGGACAACTGTGAAAACTGTTCTTATAGATGATCTAGTTTTAAACATTTCAAAATTATTTTTTAATTGTGGTGAATACACAAACTTTACCATCTTATTCATTTTTAAGTGTATTGTGTGTTGTACTGTTCAGTCACCAAGTTGTGTCTGATTCTGCGACCCCATGGACTACAGCACGCCAGGCTTCCCTGTCCTTCACTGTCTCCCGGAGTTTTCTCAGTCTTATGTTCATTTAGTCAGTGATGCCATCAAACCATCTCAACCTATGTCATCCCCTTCTCCTCCTGCCTTCAATCTTTCCCAGCATCAGAGTCTTTTCAATGAGTTGGCTCTTCACATCAGGTGGCCAAATCATGGGAGCGTTAGCTTCCGCATCAGTCCTTCCAATGAATGTTCAGGGTTGATTTCCTTTAGGATTGACTGGTTGGATCTCCTTGCTGTCCAAGTGACTTTCACGAGTCTTCTCCAGCACCACAATGCGAAAGCATCAGTTCTTCGGCACTAAGCCTTCTTTATGGTCCAACTCACATTTGTACACGAGTACTGAAACGACCATAGCTTTGACTATATGGACCTTTGTTGACAAAGTGTACAGGTCATAGGAATTCCACGGCAGTTCAGTGGTTAGGACTCTGTGCTTTTATTGCTGAGGGGCCCCTGTTCGATATCTGGTTGGGAAACTTAGATCCTGCGAGTTGCACGGCCTGGCCAAAAGAAAAAAAAAGTGTATGGGTGTATGGTCAGTGGCGTTAAGCACTCTCTCATCAGCCCTCACCACTGTCCATCCACAGAACTGCTTTTCCTTTGGTAAAAATGAAGCTCTATATCCGTTAAATAATAACTCCCCCTTCACACCCCATTACCCCCACCCCACCATCCGACTTCCTGTCTCTATGAGTCTGATTAGTCTAGGTACTTCACATGAGCAGCATCATGGGGACCGGCATATCTCACTTAGCCTAAGTGCTCCAAGATTTACCCAGGTTGCAGCCTGGATTTCTGGCCCTCCCCCACCACAGCCCCACAGCCATCCCTCCCGTGGCTCCCCTGTAATTTATGTAACCAGTCCCCTTCGACGGGCACATGGCCTGAGTCCAGTCTCTGCCATTCTCAGTGTTGCTGCAAGACCCTTGTCTCTCGTCACGTTTTTTAAAATGGAGGTTTGTTGATTTATTTAGTTTTGGCTGCGCTGGATCTTGTTGCTGCACACAGACTCTTCTCCAGTGGTGACACGGGGTTCTCGTTGCGGTGGCTTCTCTTGTTGGGGAACAGAGGCTCTCGGGAGCCCAGGCTTCGCTGGTTGTGGCACACAGGCTCCGTTGCCCCACGGCATGTGGAATCTTCGCAGACCGGGGATCAAACCCGCGTCCCCTGCGTTGGCAGGCGGATTCCTGACCTCTGGACCACTGGGGAAGCCCTCTTGTCGCTTTGTACAACTGTGACTGTGCCGTAGGAATGCAGGTGGCGGTGGCTGTTATTTAAGGACCAGTGGCCAGATTGCTGAGTCCCAGGGAAGGGACGTCTGTGGGTTCTGATCCAGACTGCAAATTTGCTCCCCGCGGGGGTGGTCCCGTTTAGTGCCCCCCGCAGCAGTGTAACCAGAGAAGGCAAACCCATTCACCCCGTCCATCATTTCTTCTGCTGGCTACCCCAGGTCACCAAATGTTGTGCTTATTCCAGGAGAGGTTTGCTCACTTGGCCCATCCCTCCACTTTCTCCCCCCGGCTCCCCCCCAGCAGCATCCTGTGGCTGGTGTAGATTCTCCACTGACTCTCACTTTTATGAACCTGAGTATCACGGTCACACCTTCATTTCTCATCCCGTCAGCTCCTACAGTGCTCTGCCCGGCATGCACCTTCTACTAGCCACGCACCCTGTAAGTTTCACGTCGTTAAGGCTGAATAAGCTTTGCGTTCTTTTCTGTAACGGCAGTGGAGTCTTCAGTGTTCTGTAAGTTGAGTCTAAATGTTAAAGATTAGAAACAGGTGTTTACATGATTAATGCAGAGCTTATGCATAATTGTGGTTGTATAACTTTATTCCCTGTGCTCTGTTCTCATCTCAAATCTTCTGCTAGTGCTTTTCAACCTTGGTTGAGGAGAAGAACCACTTGGGATTGGGGGTGTGGGTGGGGTGTGCCTTTAAAAATGCATTTCTCTAGGCTTCATCCACTGCCCAGCTCTATGGGGGACCTGAGAGTTTGTGTTTTTTTAAATGTCCCAACTCCCCTGGATGATTCTACACAGTGGTTTTTGGAGTATTATATACCATAGTCAGGAGAAGAAGGGGATCACAGAGGACAAAATGGTTGGATGGCATCCCAGACTCAATGGTCAAGAGTTTGAGCAGACTCCAGGAGGTGGTGAAGGACAGGGAAGCCCGGCGTGCTGCAGTTCATGGGGTTGCAAAGAGTCGGACATGACTGAGTGACTAAACAACACCAACAGTCAGTTTCCAGGAATGTCAGTTGATTTTATTTAATAAATGACTATCCTCTTGTCTGCAGCCTCACCAGCCCTACGCCCGGCACCCCTGGTCCATGCCCAAGCACACAGTCCTTACTGTAGGAAGCCTTCCTGGACCCCGACTTTCCTTTGGCCTTTAATGCTGCTGCTCCTGTGTGGGTCCAGTCCCCTGCTGCCCTTACACCTTTCCTTCTCTCCGCCCTTCTGCCCTGAAGTCTGGTGAAAAGGAAGGTGCTGGCCCCTCCTGGGTTTGGGCAGGGCCACCTCTGGGCAAAGAGCGAAGAAGAGTGAAAGCATGGAGATGTGCACAGGGGTGAACCTCAAGCATTAATTTATTTACTCATTTTACTTTTTGCTGTGAGGGGTCTTTGTTGCTGTGCACGGGCTTTCTCTAGTTGTGGTCAGTGGGGGCTACTCTCTAGTTGCAGAGCACAGGCTCTCGGGCACGTGGGCTTTATTAATTGCGGCTCGAGGGCTCAGGAGTTGTGGTGCATGGGCTTAGTTGCCCTGTGGCATGTGTAATCTTCCTGGACCAGGAATTGAACCCATGTCTCCTGCATTGGCAGTCAGATTCTTAACCACCAGACCACCAGGGAAGTCTCCCAGAAACATTTTAGTGTGCTCAAATCATTTATTCATTCAATAAGCATTTTTTTTACTTGCATTTCTCCTCTGTTTTTTAAACTATTTAAAAAATTGATGTGTAGTTAGTTTACAGTGTTGTGATAGTTTCAGATGTATAGCAAAGTGATTCAGTTATATATACTTTATATATATATATATATATATGTACTTATGTATGGGTTTCCCTCGTGGCTCAGACAGCAAAGGGTGTGCCTGCAATGCAGAAGACCTGGGTTCAACCCTGTGTGGGGAAGATCCCCTGGAGAAGGGCATGGCAACCCACTCCAGTTTTCTTGCCTGGAGAATTCCATGGACAGAGGAGCTTGATGGGCTACATGGGGTCGCAAAGTTGGACACGACTGAGCGACTAACACTATACACTATGTGTATGTGTATATATTCTTTTTCAGAGTCTTTTCCATTATAGATTGTCACAAGATACTGAATATAGTTCCCTTATCCAGTAGATCCTTGTTATGTGTCTTGTTTCTGTGTATAGCAGTGTGCGTATGTTAATCCCAATCTCCTAGTTTATCTCTCCTCCCACCCCAGCCCTCACTGACCTCTTTTGGTAACCATAAGTTTGTTTTCTGTATCTGTGGATCTCTTTCTGTTTTATAAATAAGTTCATTTACATAACTTTTTAGATTCCGTATATGTGATATCATATGGTATTTTTATTTCTCTTTCTGACTTCACTCAATATGATAATCTCTAAGTCCATCCATGTTGGTGTAAATGGCATTTTTTTTAATTGCTGACTAATATTCCATTGTGTATATATACTACACCTTCTTTAGCCATTCACGTGTAGATGGACACTTAGGTTGATGCTGTGTCTTGGCTATTGTAAATAATGCCGCTGTGAACATTGGGTGCATATATCTTTTTGAATTAGAGTTTTCTCCTAAATATGCCCAGTGGTGGGATCAACAGGCATTATATGTTATGTATTGTGGGCAAGGCTCTAAGGGAGGATCTGTGTAAGAGAAAAAGACAAATTTCACAAGTTCTAGGTAGCAAGTTTCCAAGAAAGATAAAGAGGAAGCGGGAGCAGGCAGGGATCGCTTCTGGCGTCAAGTCTCTGCCGGGATGCTCAGGGCAGCGTATGTTCTTCAGATCCAGGTTCTGTCATGGGGTCAGCCATCCTTCAAAGAATGCGATAGAATAGTATTAGGATGCATCTCCTGATTCATCCAGTGAGTTTTAAACGTGAAGCTTTTTTATTTCTAGAAATTCTATTTGGTTCTCTTTCTGCTGTGTCACATTTTATTTCCTGTTTCCCTGCAGAGACCCTCAAGCTCTTCTTTCATTGATTTAGGCAGAGTTTTACGGTGGTGGCTGTGTCTGAGTCTCTTCGGGTCTGTTTCTAGTGTCTTGTTTTGGGCTTGTTTTCTCTTGTGGCGTCTGGTTCCCAGGAATTCCTGGTTATCTTTGACTGTATATGGGTCATTGCATTTGAACATCTGGTCTGAGGGACTGTGGACCAGGATGATGATATCTTCCTCCCGAGAAGGCGTGTGTATTCTGTCCTCAGATTTCTGGGGACCCCGCCTGCCCAAGACGCGAGCCTGAAGCCAAGCTTGAGTTTGGGGTTCCTGGCACCATCGAGGGGACTCTGTGGGGCCCTAGTTCCAGGAAGGAGCTGTTCTCTGGGGTCAACCTGTGCTGGGGGTGTAGCCCTTTGAGGGTCCAGCTTTTAAAGGGAGGGTCTCCTGTTATACTTCCCACCTTCCCTGGGCCTGGGCTTGAATATCTGCCTTGTCACCTGGCAAAGCCGTCCAGATAAGAGTTCGTGTTCTCTGGACTCAACAAATGCCCAGTAAAGTCGCTTGGGTGTTTACACACCTCCTTGGTTCCCCTTTCGATCTTCTGTTCTGGCTGGATGACCCCTCACTCGGTTCTTGGCTTGTGCTAAAGTTGCTTCAGTCGTGTCCGATTCTTTGTGACCCTGCAGACCATAGCCCGCCAGGCTGCTCTGTCCATGGGTTTCTCCAGGCAAGACTACTGGAGTGGGTGGGTTGCCATGCCCTCCTCCGGGGATCTTCCTCACCCAGGGATCGAACCTGCGTCTCTTATGTCTCCTGCATTGGCAGGCAGCTTCTTTACTACTGAGCCACCAGGGAAGCCCCTTTCAGTTCTTTAAGAAGTCTTAAAATAATACGGGTTTGAAAAATCTGGTTGCTTTCATTGTTTTCTGGTGAGGTGGGTCCAGAATGGATTATAACCAGGGTTCTCTGCCCTGGATTATAACCAGGCCTAGAGCCTACTCATCACCACCAGGGACAGGAAGTCCGCATTTGTTTCATGAAACGGTGACTTCACAGTCTCTTTCCTCCGTGAGTCAGGTCAGAAGAGTGAGAACTCTGCTTTCAGGCACCCAGGGCAGCGTCTGTCTCCCCTCCTTTTCTCCTCTCTGCTTTGGGTGTGGCAGGGGTCAGCTGGGTGGGGAGGGGTGGGTTGCACCCCATCACCAGGGCTTGCTGCCCTCCCCGGCTCTAGGCTTACTCAGGGCCTGGCCTGCCCCCTCCTGTCTAAGTAGACCAGCCAGCCAGACTCAGAGCCTCCCTTTAATATTATAAAGTGGAATTAAAAAACAATACAATCTATTCATATGCATATTTATGTAATATAAAATGGGGAGGTCTAGGGCCAGGATCTGAGTGAGCTTGGAGCCTGGGGGGCGGGGCGGTGGGGAGGAGGGTTTGCCGGTAGGGAACAGGGACAGTGTAATGCTCCAAGCATGACTGAGAAAACGATGGACAACAGTGATAAGTAAGTAACACACAGATTTTAGAAGGAAATCTTGGGCACAATTAGAAGACTCCAGGCAGCAGTCAGAGCTGGCCTCTGAATCACGAGTACTGCGGCCACAAACGTAGGTGGTGGGTGCAAAACAGCACAAATCTCCCTGTGAGGTTTGAATAACAAAGGACAACACAGATCCCTGTTTGTATTGGAGTTGCATTCCTGGATAAGTCAGTGTTTGCTAAAAGCATGCAAAAAAGACTGCTTCTGTGCACTACGCTGGGCCCAGAGCCCGCCTGCAGCCATCCACCTGTGAGCGGGTGGGACCCCTTTGTGTTAGGGCGCTGGCGCCTAGCATCCCTGTCCTGCCTTCTACAGGCTAGCTGTGACCTCACTGGTTGGGACAACAAAAATCACCCCCTCCCATTTCTAAAACACCCCGCTCCCCCAACTCCTACTGGGAACTATAATGTGATGACCAGGGGACCAGGAGCCCTGAACACTCCCATTTAGCCTGGAGAAGCAGGAGGACTTCCTGGAGGAGGTGACACCCCAGCTTCTTGAAGGTTGGGCTGTGAAGACGTGCTCTGTGCAAAGAATTGAGTGTTTCCGAAGTGATGGCCTCTCATGCTGGTGGTGCCGGGGTGGGCAGACTAGGGCAGCCTTGGAGGCTCCGTCTCCTTGTGGAATTGTCTTTTCCCCCCTGCTTTCAAGGAAGTTCTGTGTTCTCTGAACTTTGCCTCACTGGGTTTCCCTTCCTGATGACCAGGAAGGTCATCAAGCCTGCTTGTGGGCTAGGCAGAAACCCCAGTTTTGTTTTTGGTTTCCAGGGGCTGTCGGACTAGCTTTGACCTGAGTGGGGACATAGCCTTCCCTTAGAGGGTAGAGGGAGGGGCCTGCGGTGGGGGCGCCCCGTCTCTGTGATCCGCCTCCCCGGGGGCCCTGTCTGGGTTCCCAGCACAACTGTCTTCCTCCTGCACAGCACTGCAGCCAGAGAGGGGTCTTAGAGGCCATGAGCTCCGTCCTCTGCTTTCCTGGGATTCCCTCCTGCGACAGAGAGCTCACTGCCTCACAGCACAGCCCACAGTATTGTCAGGCAGGCACTGTCCCCATGCCAGCGTTTCACAGCACCCCAAATCCTTCGGTCTCTTCTCACCACACTTCAGGGTTTTCCAGCTCATGCCTCCTTTGCATAGGTAGAAAAAGCTTAACATTCTTTCTGGAGTTTGGGCTTATGAAAATCATTGACGTTGTATCCATTTCCAAAATAAAACCCAGTTAATAAAGAACTTATTTCTGGAATTTTAATTGGCTCTGTCCTAGGTTGAATTCTCTAGAAGCAGAGCCTCAAAGGGAGAATTATGAAGAAGGGGTCCCAGGCGGAGTATCAGGGAGCCCCCCTCCTACAGGCCAGGGACGAACCGAGCAAGGAGGTGGTTTCAGGGGAAGAGAGGCCTCAGGTTGATCCCACAGGGACCACCAGACAGTCTCCTCCTCCTGCCGTGGGATGGAGGCCACCTCTGCTGGGGGGGTGGAGGGGGATGTATTGATGACTTCCCAGGGAACTGTGGGGAAGATAGTGGTGGTCCAGAGAGGGATGCTGCTGTGAACTGTCGGCCATCAGAGTACAAAACATGGAGCCAGACTGGGCACAGGAGTGGGGTTTTAAGGGCTTCTGATAAGCCTCCTGTGGGGAAGCGGGATGTGTCCGCCCCCAGGTGAGGGGCCGGTGCTTCCCGGCCCGTCCGTCCTACTCAGCACGATCTAGGGTGCTTCAGGTTCTCTGGGGGACTTCCAACGCTGCCTCTTCACCCTGGTGGGCCAGGGGCAGTGGTGGGGGGGCAGGGCTGCAGGCTGGGGTCTTCCCGGAGCCCCGCGTGAACCGATCTCCCTCTTTCTGCACCCCAACCCCCCAGACTGCCTCTTCAAGGTGTGTCCCATGAACCGCTACTCGGCCCAGAAGCAGTACTGGAAGGCCAAGCAGACCAAACAGGACAAGGAGAAGATCGCTGATGTGGTGCTGCTGCAGAAGTTACAGGTGTGGGTGTGCGGGTGTCCACTGGCCCGTGTGTCTCGTGAACCCGGCACACGCACAGGGCTGCCGCTCATCAGGGCCGACAGGGCCTAGTGGCCAAGTCCTGAGGTTTGACCCATCAGGCCAGAGACCGATGTGTGTCGCTGTGAAGGAGGTGGGGGGGTCTAAGCCCGGCCAGAGGCCCACTCATCCACCCCTCTGTGCCCGTTGGAGGCAGGCGTCTCCTCTCCAAGCCGGTGCAGCCCTGTCCCAGGACCCGTGGCGCAGTGAGCTGTGGACTGCCTTCATCGGGTCTTAGCTAGGTCTTCAACGGGACATTGTAGTGCAGTGAGAAACCTGGGCAACTGTACATGGAGTTACTGGGGCTTCTAGAGAAGTGGTTTCAGCGAAACTGATTTGAGAACTAGTCTTAACCTCTCCCCTCATTCTGTAGAGTTGGAGCCTGGGGCCCTTTGAGGGGACTAGGCCGTTGGGGCCATCCTACGAGTTGCCATGGGGCTTAGATGGTCCCTGGGTCTCCGGCCGATGTTGTTGCATGGGGCCCAGCGGTGGCGCTCAGGCCTGGCATCCACATCCTGGCTAGTTCTCTCCGGACCCAGCTCATTGGCCCCCAGCCCAGTCCCCGTGGAAGCGAGTGGGAGGCTTACCCAGGGTCAGCAAGGTCGTAGCATGCTGCTGGGACCCTCCCCTGGGCCTGGGGCCCCAGCCCCTTCCACCACTAGCCCGGCCTTGCTTCCAGTATCGCCTTCCCCCAGGAGGTGGGTGTGAAATGGGGAACGAGAGGGCCCGCCCCGCAGCTGTGAGCCTTGCTGGAGAGGGGGCTGGGTGTGCGCTGCTGAGCTGTTTTACCCGAGACCATCTTCACCCCTGCTGGGGGCTGTTGCGAGCTTTTTCCCTGCTGCTGCCCTGCTGCCGCAGGCCCAGGCTGGGCTGTGGGTCTGGCAGGGTGTGGGGCATTCACACGTGTGCAGATCCTCAGCACCACACGTGCTCACACAGCCAGGCACTGAGGTTTGTGCAAAGTCACATGGTACCTGGCACGGTGCCCCCGCAGCCACCTTCCCACTAGATTCAGGCCTGAGGCCCAGATAACGGGACTGAGGAGGTGGAAGGGGCAGAGGGACCACTGCTTTAAGGAGAGCTGGTCTGATGGAGGAGATAGCGCCGCCCCCTCACCGGCAGGACCTCCGCCCAGTCTGATGGAGGAGGCATGGCCTATCCTCAGGCAGCTTCCAGGCTCATGGGACAGAATAGCCTAAAAAGATGTCCTTAATGGGAGGCAAACCAAATCCTGGAGGACCGGAGCTGGATCCTTCAGAGTTGGCTGTGGCCCGTCAGGGAAGGCTCCCTGGAGGCGGTGGGCTGGGAGCACATGCAGTGCTGGGGAGGGAGAGTTGCAGAGGAGAGGGAGGAGGAGGAGGACATGGTGCCCAGCATACCTGCAGGGCTGGGCCAGGGGTCCTGAGTCGGGGCCCCAGGACTCTGGTGTGATGGGGGAGGAGGCCCAGCCTTAGGTTCTCTGCTGGGGGTGTCGGGGCTGTAGGGGGCTCAGGGGTCTGTTGGCTGCCCCCTGTCCCAGAGTGAGGTGGTGGGAAGGGAGCAGAGAGGAGGGACCTAGTGCACCGGGCTGCCTGCTGGGTGCCCAGGCTGCCCTCTGCACTCTGAGCCTCATTCTCCCATAGCAGCGGGAGGAACAGGGCAGATGGCCCGGGGTGGGCAGGGGTGGGTCCCTCTGGGTGCAGTGGCAGGGCCTGTGGGTGCGGGGGGTCGGGCCGGGCCTGCCCTCCACCGCAGCCTGTGTCTGTGCAGCACGCGGCCCAGATGGAGCAGAAGCAGAACGACACGGAGAACAAGAAGGTGCATGGGGACGTCGTGAAGTACGGCAGCGTCATCCAGGTGCTGGGCGGGGGGCTCCGCCCGGCCGGCCTGTGGGACGACTGCCCCCCGCCCGCCTCTGCTGTGCCCGGTGCCTCTGAGCTGTGTCCATGGGGGTGTGTGTGTGTGTTCAGCCTGGTGGTCGCCAGCGCAGGGCCTGGAGCCCCGGGGGCCGGGCTCACGTGTGCTTCTGTGGCCTGGGCGAGTCGCTTCCCCTCCCTGGGGCTCTCTTTCCCCAACCGGATGATCAGGCCAGCGATAGTAAATACTTTTCTCCAACTGTTCCAGGGTTACGGGAGCTAATACGAGTACGGTGTTTAGAGCAGCGCTTTTTTGTGTGATCACCTGGGTGCCAGACTGGGTGTGGTGTGAGTGTGCGTGTGGTCGTGTTTGCATCCTGTGTGTCCAAGGGTCCTGTGCACCCCCTGCTCTGATGGGCCGGCCTCCTGGGGTGACCTCACCCTCCCTGCCCCCCCAGCTCCTGCACATGAAGAGTAACAAGTACCTGACAGTCAACAAGCGGCTGCCGGCCCTGCTGGAGAAGAACGCCATGCGGGTGACACTGGATGCCACGGGCAACGAGGGCTCCTGGCTCTTCATCCAGCCCTTCTGGAAGCTGCGGAGCAACGGGGACAATGTGAGGATGGCCTGGGGGGAGGGCCCTGCTGGAGGGCACAGGCCGCAGCTCTGTGGGGGGTGCTTCTACAGGGTCCTTGGTGGGGGGGCTGCACAAGCTCAGGCCCATTTCTCAGGGGGCAGAGTGACCAGAGAGAAGCCTGGGGGCCCGGCCCTCCGCATACTCACCCTGCTCCATCGGTCCTTGTAGGTGGTTGTGGGGGACAAGGTGATCCTGAATCCCGTCAACGCCGGGCAGCCTCTGCACGCCAGCAATTACGAGCTCAGCGACAACGCTGGCTGCAAGGAGGTGAGCGGGGAGTGGGAGAGAGAGGTGGGCTGATGTAGGCTGGGACCCGGGATGCATTACAGGAGCGCCTGCACCTGGTCAAGCGTCTCTCGAGCAACACAATCCAAAGAAACTATGAGACTAAGCGTAACAGCATGCATTCACAGTGGGGGCAATTATGAACGGTAGGATGCAAAAAGGCCAAAAACCAACTGCTATTTCTGAGATACTGGGAGTGAAAGCCAGGCACTGCGAGTGCACAGGGCACCAGCAAGGGGGCGGCAGGCCGCCTCGGCCACGCCTCCGGCCCGGCCCGTGGATCCACCCCCGCTCTCACCCTTTATAAGACGGGCTAGCAGGGTGCCTGGGACTTGTTTTTGCTCCCTAGGGCTGCGGCATGAATCCTGCTAAAGCCTTGTCTGAACTGGTTGTCTGGCCTCTTGTTAATTTCTGTTGATTAAAGAGTCCGGGGGCCCTCGTTGGTAGTCTCGTTGGGCTGACCCTGCAGTGAGGAGTGCTATACACCCCTCCCCGCAGTGTCGCTCCCTCCCATCCTGTCTGCCGCTGGAGGGGCTGGGTGGGCCTCCCCGCCCCCCTGCCTGTCTCCCAGCATCAGCCCACATGCTGCACCCCACAGGGCGGCCGCCCCAGGGCTGCTGGGCTGGGGCCTGGGGGCCCTGGCTGGGACCACACACCCCCTCCCTGTGCTCATTACTGGGGGCTGGGCTGGTCTCCCCGCACCGCTCTGGGCCTTCAGCCCGGCCCTCTCTCCAGGGGCTGGGGGCCTGCGCAGCCTCACGGGTCTCTGTGCTTCCTCAGGTCAACTCCGTGAACTGCAACACCAGCTGGAAGATCAACCTGTTCATGCAGTTCCGAGACCACCTGGAGGAGGTGCTGAAAGGGGTGAGGACTGCGGACACCCCTTCCCGTGCCGCCCCGCCCGCCCCGGGTCCCCTTGCTTGCCTGCCTGCATCCACCTTCTGGCACCTGGCTCTGCTCCCTGTCCGGCCCCCACTCCACGCACCCCCTTCTCTGGCTCCACACCCCCTCCAGCCCCCCCACCCTGCAGGGCTGTCCCCAGCCGCCCCGGCTGGCCTTATCTCATGAAGAGAGGCTCCATCTTCTCCCAGTCCTGGCTGAGCTCACTTTGTTTTCTGGGAAGGGGGTGTGGGCGCAGATCCTCTGAGCGCTCTCCCCCCTCACCCACGCCTCTCCACAGTCCCAGCCCAGGCCCCCTACCCTCTGCCCCGTGCCCGCTCCGGCAAGGACTCCAGGCTGCCTGGTCAGGGCCTGTACTGGCCAGGGTGGGCGCTCGGACACGTGCGGTGGTGGGCTGGGGCTCCGTGTGCCTGTTGGCTCTGGAAGGCGTCTGAGATGGGTGGGCTCGCCCGCCGGGAGGGTCCCCAGCCGCCCTGAGCACATGGCCCGCCTGCAGGGAGACGTGGTGCGGCTGTTCCACGCGGAGCAGGAGAAGTTCCTGACGTGCGATGAGTACAAGGGCAAGCTGCAGGTGTTCCTGCGCACTACGCTGCGCCAGTCCGCCACCTCGGCCACCAGCTCCAACGCCCTCTGGGAGGTGGAGGTCAGAGCCCCGCTTCCGGCCCGGGCCCGCCCTGCTCTCCCTCCCTGGGCTCCCCATCCCTGCCGGGTGGGAGGCCACGCACCCCCGCCCCGCCCCCGCCCACAGCATCTGTCTCCTCTGAACCCCTCCGTGGCCAAGGGGCCGGAGAGGATCGCAGAGCCGCCCACCCAGAGCCCTCCGGGCCTGCGTGCTCCTCCCATGCGTTTCTTCCTGCCTCACCCAGGTGGTCCACCACGACCCGTGCCGTGGAGGAGCTGGCCACTGGAACGGCCTGTACCGCTTCAAGCACCTGGCCACCGGCAACTACCTGGCTGCGGAGGTGGGTGGGGAGGCAGAGGGCATCCTGGGAGCCCTGGCCTGGCATGCACGAGTGTGTGTGCCTGGCACATGCCTGCATGCAGACACGTGTCTGTGGACCCTGGTTTATTTGTGCTCGTTTATCTATTTAACCAATATTTGTAGTCATGCTCGGGTGATGATAAGTCTCACGGGTATGATGATGCCCCTGCTCTGTGCTAGCAGCTGTTCTAGGCCCTGGGGCTACAGCAGTGAGCACGACTCCCAGCCCTTGTGGAGCTTACACTCTGCATCTGTCTCTGTCTGTGATGCACGGGCTTGTGTGTATTGGGGTGTGTGTGTGTGTGTCCGTCTGTCCGTCCAACTGTGGGTCTGTGGAGGGCAGTAATCTTGTGGGTGCATCCTCCAGGGCTGGCATGAGTCCTGGGGCTGGGCTGGGCACCCCTGGGAGGGTAGGGGCTGCCTGCCCCAGCCCAGGGTCGTATGTGGACATTGTTTTGGAGCGGTGATCCTGTGGCTAACTCCCCATCTTGAATCTCTGAGCAGGAGAACCCCAGCTACAAGGGTGACGCCTCTGATCCCAAGGCAGCAGGCATGGTGAGGATTGGAGGAGGGTTTGGGGGCGGGGAAGGGTGACCATGTGTGGCTCCGGGGTGGGGGGGTGGGGAGTCCATGAGACCCTGGGAAGTGGGCTGGAGGGAGAAGGCCTCTTGGCTGGGATCCCGAGTGGTTTCGGGGGGCCTGAGAGGAGGAAAGGGCTCCTGCCTGAGTTGGGGTCCCCGCCCCCAGGGCGTGCAGGGCCGCGCAGGTCGCCGGAACGCTGGGGAGAAGATCAAGTACCGCCTGGTGGCTGTGCCCCACGGCAACGACATCGCGTCCCTCTTCGAGCTGGACCCCACCACGCTTCAGAAGACTGACTCCTTTGTGCCCCGGTGGGTGGGCGCTGTGTGCCTGGGGTTGGGGGGGTTGCCTGGGCTGGTAGCCGGACCCCCAGTACCCCCTGCGCCTCTGTCCTTCCTTGCATGACCCATCCCTCTGAAGAGCCAAATCTGAGGCAGCTGTAGGCAGCTCACCCCCGATGAACTTGGCATGTGCCGGGCCACGGGCCCTGCACCCTGGGTGCCGCCTTCTCTCCCGTGTTCTTTACAGCTAGTCGGCCTGGGGCTCAGGACACAGTGGGTGCAGGGGACAGACTCCCTGACCTTTAAGGTCCTCCAACCTGGAGATTTTAGGATGGAACATCAGGATGCTTCCTGGGTGTCAGTCAGGCTTTAACATTGACCTCAGGCAGCTGACTCGGTCATTTGGCCCCGACATCCTCACTGAGTAGTGGGATTATCGAGTTACCCATCAAAGGGCTGATGGGAGGATTAACCAATCCCTTATCTGCATCTTGAGTCCAGATGTACTTGGAGGTTCAGATTGTTTCTCATTTCTGAAAGGTAATTGTGTTTCACAATCAAAGACATGACTGTTTCTGACGCGAGACGCAGGCGTGTTGACACTGAATGGGATAGATAGTGTAAATAACCTCATTTGTCCAAATGAATTTGGGTCCCGAGCTTGCATGTACGCCTGGCCTCTTGGAGCGCGTGGGTCTGGAGAGAGTAGGCGACGTATAAGGGCTTGGGAACGCACGGTAGTTAGCACAGGGCCTGGGGTTTCTCTCCTCTGGCTCCTCACCTGGGGGGGACGGGCGCCCCTGGCCCACGGCCACTGGCCATGGAGGCAGGAGAAAGACGCAGGGCCACGGGGGTTAGAGCCGGGAGGTGCTGCAATGCATTCCCTGTGCCGCCTGCAGGAACTCTTACGTGCGGCTGCGGCACCTCTGCACCAACACGTGGATCCAGAGCACCAACGTGCCCATTGATGTTGAGGAGGAGCGGCCCATCCGCCTCATGGTGTGGGCCCTGGGGGCTGGGGGCCGGGGGCCGGGGGCCGGGGCCGGGCTGGGGGCCGGGGGCCGGGCTGGGAGCTGGGGGGGGGCCGGGCGGGGGCTGGGGGCCAGGCTGGGAGCTGGGGGGCTGGGCTGGAGTCCAGGTTGGTCCCTGGAGGCCCTGCTGACCTGTGTTCCTGCAGCTGGGTACATGCCCCACCAAGGAGGACAAGGAGGCCTTCGCCATCGTGTCGGTTCCCGTGTCTGAGATCCGAGACCTGGACTTCGCCAACGATGCCAGCTCCATGCTGGCTAGCGCCGTGGAGAAGCTGCATGAGGGTTTCATCAGCCAGAATGACCGCAGGTGGGCCGCAGGGGCCGGGTTCCGGGGGTTCCCCGAGAGCCTTCGTCCCCTGGGGTCTGTGTCTCATGGACGAAGCTGGCAAAGCAGAAGCCGGACAGGCTGGGTGGGGTGACAGGAAGGGACTAGTCCCTGTCGGGCGCTGGCTGACTTTGGGCCCCAGGCTCACTGCTGACATACTCCAAGAACCAGCTCTGTGATGGAGTCACCATTCTCCCTGTTTCACTCATGATGGGATTGAGGTGCAGAGAGGTTCAGAGACTTGTCCGTGGTCACACAGCTAGTAAGTGGCAGTCAGGATGGAATTGCAGAGCCCTTCTCACCAGACACCCACTGTGTGCCCTACTGGTTTTTCTCCAGGTCGGAGTATCCTGGGATTCTGTGTCCAGGGGGCACTTTGGAATCCAGGGTGGATGGGGGCAGGGGTGTGCGTGGAGAGCAGCTCAGGGTGAGGCTGGGAGAGAAGTGGAAGGCAGGTGTCAGGCTGTGTGCTGTGACGGCAGGGCTGGCATGTGGGGAAGGGCTGGTTGCCCCTGGGGGCAGGCGAGGGGGTCCTCGGGGTGTCCAGGGTCAGCCCTTCACACTCCTCTCGCCTGGTGTCCCTTTGTGAAGGTTTGTCATCCAGCTGCTGGAGGACCTGGTGTTTTTCGTCAGTGATGTCCCCAACAATGGGCAGAACGTGCTGGACATCATGGTCACCAAGCCCAACCGCGAGCGGCAGAAGCTGATGCGCGAGCAGAACATCCTCAAACAGGTGGCCGCGCACACCTGGGACTGGGCGGGCTCCGGGGCGGGCCTGTGGCCAGCGAGCAAGACGTCTTTTATTTATTTATTTTTGTATATGTGTCTTGTCTTTATTTTTGGCTGTGCTGGCTCTAGTTGTGCACGGGCTTCTCCTTGGGCTGGCTTCCCTTGTTGCGGAGCGCGGGCTCTAGAGCACAGGCTCAGTAGGTGTGACCCATGGGCTTAGTTGCTCCATGGCATGTGGGGTCGTCCCAAATCAGGGATCGAACCCGTGTCTCCTGCATTGGCAGGTGGATTCTTTACCACCGAGCCACCAGGGAAGCTCATCTTTTTGACATGAGCTTGCTTTTCACGTCTCCAGCTGAACTGTGGTCTCCCTGCTGTTTTCTCATCACTTCTTTAAACATTTTAAAAAAATTATTATTATTTTTTTAAAATTTTGAGGTGTGTCTGATCTCATCACCTCTTTTTTTTTTTTCATCACCTCTTAAAATAAGTATTTATTGCACTCTTACCATGTGCCAGGCTCCGCCCTTAGTGCCCTGCGTGAATCACCTCATTTAATCCTCCCAACCCAGTGAAAGTCTTATTAATTATTATCCCCATTGCACCCTCAAGGCATGCAGAGGTTGGAGTCACTTGACCAAGTCCACAGCTAGGAAGCAGTAGGGCCAGGACTTTCGTGCAGATGTCAGATAGAGAACTTGTGCTTTAAACAGATTTTTTTTTTTCCCCCAAATTTTTATTATGAAAATTTTCAAATGTTGAGCAAATATTGAAAGAACAGTGAACATGCACTCATTACCACGTTGCCAGTCTGGCTTTCAATAACCCTACATCTCCACATCACCCCCATGTCCACGCGTCTCAAAAGAGGGTGCACCTCACCTCTAAACGCTTCAGTGTGCATCTCCTAAGGATAAAAGCATTGTTCTCTGTAAGCAGAGTCTCGTTACCACACCTAAGAAAACTAGCAATAATACCCTGTCCAGATCAATTTTCTGTACCTTTCCCCAAATGCGTCTTTAAAGCTCGTTTTTTTTGGGTGGGGGAATCAGGATCCAATTAAGGTTTTCTCATTCCGTGTGATTCTGGCTCTGTGGTTGCTGTTCTATAGCTGCTTTTCACCCACACCCAGTCCCTGAGTTAAACTTGTCTTTGGACCAGGCAGGCCTGCTTCTGACCTCTTAAGCTCTGGCCACCCTGCTGTGGCCTGCCCTTTCTCTCAGCCTCAGACCCCAGAGCTGCAGCCACCCTTAGCTCTCCCCCCAGAGGCTGAGCCAGGCCTGGGGCCTGAGTTGAGGTTAGGATTCGCGTTGGGGAGGGGCCGGCCAAGGCCAGTGTCCCTGGGACTCCAGCCGGGAGAGGGGATTAGCTGAGCGGTGGGTTGGGGCCATGTCCAGCTTAGAACCAGCTGGGGGTTAATGTCAGGGTGACCTCCGGGCAGGGTCAGCATGAGGCTGAGGGTGATGAGCGGTGCGGGCAGATGTGGGGCTTCTTCCCGACTCTCCGTGCTCCCTAGATCTTCGGCATTCTGAAGGCCCCGTTCCGCGACAAGGGGGGCGAGGGCCCCCTGGTGCGGCTGGAGGAGCTGTCGGACCAGAAGAACGCGCCCTACCAGCACATGTTCCGCCTGTGCTACCGCGTTCTGCGCCATTCCCAGGAGGACTACCGCAAGAACCAGGTGGGCCGCCCGCTGCCTGGCCTCCTGCCCTCTGCCCGCCGGCAGGCTCCGCGCTCCTGCTTTGCTTCACCCCGCACGTGCTCCCCAAGGCGCACCCCAATGTGCCAGGCGCTGTCTCACGGGGATCGGACTGTAGGCCAGTCCCCATGGCACACAGCCTGGCTCCGTCCTTTGAGGGACCTCACACTGGGTTTAACGTTCCACGGTGGCTGTCTTGAAATTCTTAGTTTTTGAATAAGAGTCCTGCTATTTCTTTTCTTTTTTTTTTAATATTACCTCTAGTTTAATTTATTGAAGTATAGTTGATTTATAATGTTTTTAATTGCTGTTGTACATCTGTGTTTCAGTTATATATATATATATATATATATATATATATATTCTTTTCCATTATGGTTTGTCATAGGATATTGAACAGAGTTCTCTGTGCTATCCGTTAGGATCTTAATGTTTATCCATTCTATATATAAAAGCTTACATCTGTTAGCCCCAACATCCACTCCATCCCTCCCCCAGCCCCTCCCCTCCCCAGTCTGTTTTCTGTGAGCCTGTTTGTTTCATGGATAAGTTCATTTATGTCATATTTTAGATTCCACATGTAAGTAATATCATATGGTATTTGTCTTTCTCTTAATTTCCCTTAGTATGGTAATTTCTAGTTGCATCCATGTTGCTGTAAATGATGTTATCTCGTTCTTTTTTATGGCTGAGTAATATTCCACTGTGGGGTTTCCCTGGTGGCTCAGTGGTAGAGAATCTGCTTGCCAAGGCAGGAGACATGGGCTTGATCCCTGGGTTTGGAAGATGCCCTGGAGAAGGAGATGGCAACCCACTCCAGTATTCTTGCCTGGAGAATCCCAGGGACAGAGGAGCCTGGTGGGCTGCTGTCTATGGGCTCGCACAGAGTCAGATATGACTGAAGTGACTTAGCATGCATGCATGCATTGGAGTAGGAAATGGCAACCCATTCCAGTATTCTTGCCTGGAGAATCCCAGGGACGGAGGGGCCTGGTGGGCTGCTGTCTGTGGGGTCGCACAGAGTCGGATACGACTGAAGTGACTTAGCAGCAGCAGCAGCATGTCTTGGCTATTGCAAATAGTGCTGCTGTGAACATAGGGGTGAATATATCTTTTTTAGTTACAGTTTTGTCTGAATATGTGCAAGGAATAGGATTCCTGGATCATATGATAATTCTATTTTAGTTTTCTGAGGAACCTCTGTACTATTTTCCATAGTGGCCACACCAACTTAAATTCCCACCTGCAGTGTGGGAGAGTTCCCTTTTCTCCATACCTTCTCCAGCATCTGTTGTTTGTAGACTTTTTAATGATGATCATTCTAACTGGTGTGAGGAGGTACCTCATTGTGTTAATAGTTTTGATTTGCATTTCTCTAACGATTAGTGATATTGAGCATCTTTTCATGTGCCTGTTGGTCATTTGTATTTCTTTAGAGAATTGTCTATTTAGGTAGGTCTATCCATTTTTCAGTTGGGTTCATTTTTTTGTTGTTGAGTTGTGTAAGTTATTTGTATATTTTGGAAGTTAAGCCCTTGTCAGGCACATTGTTTGCAAATATTTTCTCCCATTCTGTAGGTTCTCTTTTCATTTTGTTAATGATTTCCTTTGCTGTGCAAAAGTTTGTAAGTTTGATCAGGTCCCATTTGCTTATTTTTGTTTTTATTTCTATTGCCTTTGGAGACTGACTTACGAAAACACTGGTACAGTTTATGTCAGAGAATGTTTGCCTGTGATCTCTTTTAGGAATTTTATGGTGTTGTGTCTTACATTAAAGTGTTTAAGCCATTTTGAGCTTATTTTTGGTGAGATGGTGTGTTCTAAGGTCATTGATTTACATACGGCTGTCCAGCTTTCCCAATGACACTTGCTGAAGAGACTTTCTGTTGTATATTCTTGCCTCCTTTGTTGAAGATTAAGTGACCATAGGTGTGTGGGTTTATTTCTGGGTAAGAGTCTACTATTTCATTTTAACCAGGTCCCACCAATCATGTAGCTGGTCTGCTAACAGACAGGGTCCCTCCCTCATGGGGGTTTCATTCTGGCACGGAGCTAGATGGGAGCTAAATAACAATGTTACAGAAACCCACCCTTGGCCCAGGGCTGGTGTCCTCTCCTGGACCCCTTAGCTTCCTAGGGTCTGGGTCCCCTACTGGTGTCTGGGGGCCCGGGAGGCAGCGTTCTCGAGCAGAGCCGGGCCCCCTGTGACCCTTAGCTTGGCTGTCCCTAGGAGCACATCGCCAAGCAGTTCGGGATGATGCAGTCCCAGATTGGCTATGACATCCTGGCCGAAGACACCATCACCGCCCTGCTGCACAACAACCGCAAGCTCCTGGAGAAGCACATCACCAAAACAGAGGTGGAGACCTTTGTCAGCCTGGTGCGGAAGAACCGGGAGCCCAGGTGGGCCCCCCTCGCCGGTCCCACCCCACCATCCCTCCCCGCTCCCAGCGCTGCCTGGGGAAGAAAGCTCCTGACGCTGGCTGTTAAATCTTGAACTCCTTCTGCACTTGTTGGTAAACTGCCCCCTCTCTGAGGGGGCCCTCCCTGAGTCCCCTCCCAAATTTGGCCCAATTTAGCAGTAAGAGTGTTGACTCCCGGTACAGTGGGAGGCCCCCAGAACCTTTTTTAGTAGGTGAGTCAGCGTGCGCAGCAAACCAGTTAAATATTTTGAATATCGCTCCTCCCCTGGGCGTCCTTTTCTCTGCCTCTCGGCAGTTAGCCCCAGGGTGATGCCCACGGGTTGTCCGTCTCCTGGGGGAGTCCACAGCCCCAGCTCTAAGCTTTGGAAAGGGAGGAGGAGCAGTAAACTGCAAGCACCAGGGAGCTGGTGCCGCTAGCTGGGGGAGCAGAGGGGGCCTTGCCCCGTCCGGGGAGCCGCCTCTGAGTCCCTCCCGGCTGTCACCTCTCCAGGTTCCTGGACTACCTGTCCGACCTGTGTGTGTCCAATCACATCGCCATCCCCGTCACCCAGGAGCTCATCTGCAAGTGTGTGCTGGACCCCAAGAACAGCGACATTCTCATCCAGACCGAGTGAGTTGGCTGAACTGTCTCGCGCCCGCGGTTCAGTCTCCCCAGGGCTCCCCCCTGCCCGGCTCCCCAGCCACCTCAGAGCTTCAGGCTAGAACAGGCTCTCCGCAGACACCAGTGCCTGCTATGGGCCCAGCTTGGTGCCTGGCACGGTGTGGGGGAGGGCGGGCTGCAGAGGAGAGGGAGCCGAGGCCCCGGCCTTCCCGAAGCTTGTGGTCCATCTCAGGTCCTGACCGCCTGGGAGCCGGCCGGCCCTCAGTGCAGCTCCGGGAGGGGAGGCCTGTGTGGCTGCGGTGCTGGGGCGGGAGGGCTCTGGGCCCCGCTCCTATCGATGGTGCCGCGCGTCCACAGGCTTCGGCCCGTGAAGGAGATGGCGCAGTCCCACGAGTACCTAAGCATCGAGTACTCAGAAGAGGAAGTGTGGCTCACGTGGACCGACAAGAACAACGAGCACCACGAGAAGAGCGTCCGGCAGCTGGCTCAGGAGGCGCGGGCCGGCAACGCCCACGACGAGAACGTGCTCAGCTATTACAGGTGCCCGGGGTCCCCCCAGCTGGCTTCAGCCAGGCCCTGCCCTGGGACGAGCCCCAGCGGCTTCTGGGGGTGCTCCTGCCTCCTCCTTCACCCGCGAGGCCAAGTCAGGGTGACTGGGTGGCCTGAGGAGCATTTGTTGGCCTGAGGACAGACTCAGCACAGTGGCCTGAAAAGAGACCCACACCCGTCTCCCAACATCCATATTTTAAAGATAAGAACACTAGGTAACACTCATCAGATGCTCACTGTGTCCCTGGCACTGGTCAAAACACTTCACCCGATCACTCAGTTCAGCCTCACAACAACCCTGAGAGGTAGGGCCTGTCATTACCCACATTGTAAAGTTGTGGGGGGCAGGCGTGCATGCATGCTAAGTCACTTTCAGTCATTGTGACCCTATAGTCTATAGCCCACCAGGCTCCTCTGTCCATGGGATTCTCCAGGCAGGAACACTGGAGTGGGTTGCCATGTCCTTCTCCAGGGGATCTTCCCGACCCAGGGATTGAACCCTTGTCTCTTTATATCTCTTGAGTTGGCAAGTGGGCTCTTTACCATTAGCACCACCTGGGTAGCACGCACGCAGCGCGCACCGGTCTTCAGCAGGCCCAGGCATGTGCTAGAAGCCCTTGAGAGCCCACCTGTCATGTCCTCACCGTCCTCCTTGCCCCACAGGTACCAGCTGAAGCTCTTCGCCCGCATGTGCCTGGACCGGCAGTACCTGGCCATCGACGAGATCTCCCAGCAGCTGGGCGTCGACCTCATCTTCCTGTGCATGGCGGACGAGATGCTGCCCTTTGACCTGCGTGCCTCCTTCTGCCACCTGATGCTCCACGTACACGTGGACCGCGACCCCCAGGAGCTGGTCACGCCTGTCAAGTTCGCCCGCCTATGGACCGAGATCCCCACGGCCATCACCATCAAGGAGTGAGCTGGGTGGAGGAGGGCGGGCAGGGCCCGGCTGGAGTGGGGGGACCCCGGGGACACTCACGCCTGGCCACCTCCACCTCCTCCAGCTACGATTCCAACCTCAACGCCTCCCGAGACGACAAGAAGAACAAGTTTGCCAGCACCATGGAGTTTGTGGAGGACTACCTCAACAATGTGGTCAGCGAGGCCGTGCCCTTCGCCAACGAGGAGAAGAACAAGCTCACCTTCGAGGTGGGCTGGGGCTCGGCGGGATGCTGGCCTGGTTCCGCCCCCGGTCTCGGCCACCCCTGGGGTGGGCGGTGTGATCCGTGACCTAACTTCCCTCAGCGTTCCTGCCAGAGCGGGGACACCGTGCAGACCACTGGGACTCCCCAGGAGGGAGGCTTCTCTCCTGACTCCCTGGAGAGGGCTGCCTCCTGGTCCACTCACCCCGTCAGCACAGGGCTGGGTCACAGGCGGGAGCCCCCACCCCCTGCTTCCTGCATTTCTGCCCTGTCCTCCCCACAGTAGCCTCCTCTGCAGGCCGGGCTTCCTCGGTAACTCTCTGAGGTCCGGTGGCGCTGATCTGGGACTCTTGGCTCCGTGTCCACGCCTCCCTGATATCCTAGCGACGGGACTGTCAATTATACCAATTGACCGTCAGTTTTACCAGCTGAGCCCGGCTAGAGCAGAGCGGGCCCCGCCCCACGAGACCACGCCTCTTTCGAGGTCCCACCCATACTGTTTTGGGCTCACTCTCTGTCCTTCCTGCCTGCCTTCTCTCCGCAGGTGGTCAGCCTGGCGCACAACCTCATCTACTTTGGCTTCTACAGCTTCAGCGAGCTGCTGCGGCTCACGCGCACTCTGCTGGGCATCATCGACTGCGTGCAGGGCCCCACGGCCATGCTGCAGGCCTACGAGGACCCAGGCGGTGAGACATCGCTCCCTGGCGCTCATCGGCTTCCCCTTAGCAACGGAAGTCCTCTCCCATTCACCCTCCTGGGCATCCTGCCTCCTGGCTCTGCTGCCAGGGGATGTCTGGGGTCCCTGTCTCCTCCAGCCTTGCCTGGACCGGAGAGACCCTTTCTCTGAGCAAGCGCTTTGGAGACCCTCGGGTCTGGGCCTTCCAACACATCCTGGTCTTGAGGGAGATAATGAGGCCCTGCCTGGGGAGCTCCGGTCAGGTGGGGAGACATACCCTGTTATCCAGGAACAACCATTTGAGAGGAGACACAGCCTTGCTGTCAGGGAGGCATAAACTCATCTAAACAAAAAGCGCCCAGAGACTGACCCCAGGCTTTAGTGCGGTCCACACATTGTCCCTTGATCCCTCTTGCTCTGTAATAGCTCTTGTGATTTTTCAAGAGGATTCTCACTGATCTCCCCACACGGTTCACCTTTGCCCAGCCCTCCCTCTTTTTCGCAGATTTGGGAAAGCTCACCTCCCCCAGGAAGTCTTCCTAGGTTAGCCCTGCCCCTGCAGGGTGGCTTTGCCCTGCAGCTGACGGAGACAGAGGTAGACCAGGTGCCCCTGCCGTACACCCGTCGTGACCCCCTTGCTGCTCCCCACCCCACAGGCAAGAACGTGCGGCGGTCCATCCAGGGTGTGGGGCACATGATGTCCACCATGGTGCTGAACCGCAAGCAGTCTGTCTTTGGTGGCCCCAGCTTGCCTGCCAGCGCCGGTGCCCCCGAGCCGCTGGACAGGAGCAGGTTTGAGGAGAATGAAGACATCGTGGTGATGGAGACCAAGCTGAAGATCCTGGAGATCCTGCAGGTGGCAGGCGTGCCGGGAAGAGGGTGGGGCGGGGGAGGTCCGCGTGGGCTGGTGGGGTGAGCCCCCTCAAGGCACAGCCTGTCATGCTGGGAGGCTCCACACAGAGCCGTTTAGCCCAGGGATTCTCAAAGTGTGGCCCTCTGGCCGGGAGCATCAACCTCACCCGGGGACTTAGAAATGCAGGTTCCTGGGCCCTGCCGGAGATTTGTGGATGAGAGATGCGGGAGGCGGGGTCTGTAGTCTGTGTGGTGAGAAGCCCTCCCGGTGATCCTGGTGTGCACTGAGGCCTGGCTGTGCCCCCTCATTGTGCAGATGAGGAAAGGGACGTGGCGAAAGAACTTTCCTGCAGTCAGACTTTGAGGCAGAGCTAGAGGTTTGAGAGCCCATTTTCTGGTGGGGTGGACACAGTTGGCCTTCTTGGTCTGAGGCCCCCAGCGCACTTGGGGAAGGGGCTGACGGGTCCTGAGGAGAGAGAAGGACCCTTGCTTTTGCTGTGCTGCCACCAGGGGTGGGAAGCATGATCTGGCTTTCCTGGGGACCCCGTCTGTGCAGGGTCTGTTTAGAATAGTCAGAATAGGGGACTTCTGACTCATTGGGGGGGCTGGGGGCTATCAGATCTGAGTCCTGGGCTTGGCCGGAGGCTCTGTGCCCCTTGACTCAGAGGACAGAGGCAGTCAAGTGTGTCTGAAAACTCCTGCGTCCTCAGCCCCACCCCGCAGTGGTCTCCCCTGCTCCCCTACATTCCTTGGTTCCCTTGGGTCCCTGGGAACCCCAGGGTCTGTTTGCCAGAGTGGGATGGGAGGACCACAGTCCTCTGGATCTGGGGAGCTTCCTTCCTGTCCATGTCCATGTCTAGCCTGGGAAGGAGTGACTGAGTGGGCCAGGATGGGGGGGTGTCTGCCTTGTTCTGAGATGAGTATCACCCCCACCAGTGGGGCAGGAGCTGGGGACAGATGCCCTGGACCTCCCTGGGAGGAAGAGTCTTTATATGTTTTATTGAAGTATAGTTGATTTATAATGTTATTAATTTCTGCTGTGCACCAAAATGATTCAGTTTTTTGTATGTATGTACATTCTTTTTATATATTTTTCTGTTATGGTTTATCACAAGATAGTAAATGTAGCTCCCTGTGCAATACAGTAGGACCTGTTGTTTATCCATTCTGTATTTAATAGTTTACCATATATTATCTGCATATATTATATAATATATTATCTACATATATTACATGTAATTATATTACATATAATGTAATATAATGTATAATATACATATACACATATTACATATAATATAATCTGCAACCCCGAATTCCCACGCCCTCCCTCCCCCACTCCCCCTCCCCCTGGCAACTGCAACTCTGTTCTGTCTGTGAGTCTGTTTGTGGTCCACAGGTAGGTTCCTTTGTGTTGGTCTAGTTTCCACATATAAGTGGAATTTGTCTGCTTGAGTTACTTCATTTAGTATGATAATCTCTATCTACATCCATCTATGGTGCTGCAAATGGCATTGTATCGTTCTTTTTTATGGCTGAGTAGTATTCTATCACACACACACACACACACACACACACACACACACACACATTTTCTTTATCCATTCCTCTATTGATGGACATTTAGGTTGCTTCTTTGTCTTGGCTGTTGTGAATAGTGCTGCTGTAAACATGGAGGCCCATGTATCTTTTTGAATTACAGTTTTGTCTGGGCGCATGCCTAGGGGTGGGATTGCTGGATCATATGTGCCTAGGAGTGGGACTGTTGGATCATATGTGCCTAGGAGTGGGATTGCTGGATCATATGTGCCTAGGAGTGGGATTGCTGGATCATATGGCAGCTCTATTTGTAGCTTTCTGAGCAACCTCCAGACTGTCCTCCACGGCGGCTGCACCAGCTTGCATTCCCGGGGGAGAGGAGTCTTGCTGCTTTGGTTGTAATGCCCCATGGAGTCCTGAACATCCGTGCGGGGCCTCCCCAGCGCTGGGGCTCATCTGGGGTGGCCCCTCACCCCTCTTGCCGAGAGGTTGGCCTCAGACCTGTCCTCACCCCATCCTCTCCCCTTCTCCAGTTCATCCTCAATGTCCGCCTGGATTACCGCATCTCCTACCTGCTGTCTGTCTTCAAGAAGGAGTTTGTGGAGGTGTTTCCCATGCAGGACAGTGGGGCCGATGGCACGGCCCCTGCCTTCGACTCCACCAGTGAGCCCCTGCCCCTCCCTGCACCCCAACTTCAGGCTGAGGCTGTGTGACTCGATGCACCACAAGGGGCTGCAGTCTGGGGCCACCTCTGGCCAGTGCCCAGCCCTGCCCTCGTTTCCCAGGCTGCGAGGGCCTTTTTCCTCCCCATTGTCCCACTTACTCGCCCCAGAGAGGGAGCAGGGTGGGGGGCATCCTCTCCAGTTCCTAAATGGGCAAACTAAGGCCCACGGGAGGCAGGGGCTTGCCCACGACCATCATCAGTGAGAGGCTGAGTCAGACCAGCTCCCCCAGCCAGGACCCCGCTTGCACCTGCAGGGCCGTGGGCCGCCCCATGGGCCCCTGCCCTGGGCGGTTCCGCCTCCACCCCCAGAGGCAGGCAGAGGGGCGGCCGCCCAGCCAGTGTGGGGGTGAGGGTGGTCTGGGCATCACCCTGCTCCCTCTGCCTGTGCTCCCCATTGTCCTGCATGTGGACAGCCTCCAGCCTCCATCTGCCCCCCCTTACTCCCCACAGCCGCCAACATGAACCTGGACCGCATTGGGGAGCAGGCGGAGGCCATGTTTGGAGTGGGGTGAGGCCGGGGTGAGGCGGGGGGTGTGGATGGGGTTGGGTGGGTGCTGAGGATGCAGGCTGGAGACCCTTCACTCCTCGGTTAATCTTCCTGCAGCCCCTGACCAGACCCTGGGGCGGAGGTCCCCGGCTTTGTGCTCTGACTCTCCCTCGCATGCCTAAACCCAGTGATACCAGGGCTCTTTGGGCCCTGGAGTCATTCTGGCCATCCCCCTGCCTCCACTCAGGGCAGTTTGTGCCTGTTTATTTGTCAGGACCTGGGCCAGGTAGCTGGAGGTGCATCCCTGTGTCCACAGCAGGGAGGCCAGGCTGCTCTTCAGAGGGGGTGGGCGTCACTCCAGGAGCTGGGGGCTCTTAACTATTTCTGTGCCATACCCTTGGTGTCTGGTGAGGCCTTTGGCTCCCTTCCCAGGATGGAGTTTTTATTTTTTTTAATTTTTGGCATGCTGTGCAGCTTACAGAATCTTAGTTCTACAACCAGTGATTGAACTCAGGCCCTCGGCAGTGAGAGCACAGAGTCCTAACCACTGAACCACCAGGGAATTCCTAGAGTAGCATTTTAAAATTCAGAATGTAATGCACATAGGATGATTATTACAAAGGAAATCAGTGGCATTGGGACGCAGTTATCAAAATATTGGAGAAAACAAATTTGAAGTGACAGTTATATATGTGCTTCTTTATTAACACATGAAATAACAACCCGCACCAGGGGTGTAATTAGTACCATTCCTTTGAAGTTGTGATGAATGTAAATGATATTTTGTAATTTCTGTAACAACTCTGAAGTGATGGGAAAACATCTGTGATTTTTTTATTGGTGACAAAGTCACAGGTACTGCTCATTTTTCTCACCGAAGGAAACACTACATTTTGGTGAAAAGAAAGATCAGCTTTCCCCCAATCTCTGTTCGCAGCCTGTGCCTCTTTCTGTGAATCCCTTGGGGGGTCTGTGGGTCCCATGTGAGGTGTCCTGGCCTCAGCTGCATCCCCGTGGAGCATCATGTGGACCTCAGGGGACACGGGGTTCCCCGAGGTGCTCACGGTGGTGGCTGTTTGCAAAGTCAGCGGGGGGACACGGTGCCCTGGCTGTCTGGCGGGTGGCAGGGAGCCTGCGTATCCCCCGACTGTCGCACCTGCCTGCCTCCCTCCCCGCTCCCACACCTCACACCTCCTCCCTCCCCGCAGGAAGACCAGCAGCATGCTGGAGGTGGATGACGAGGGCGGCCGCATGCTGCTGCGCGTGCTTATCCACCTCACCATGCACGACTACGCCCCGCTGGTCTCGGGGGCCCTGCAGCTGCTCTTCAAGCACTTCAGCCAGCGCCAGGAGGCCATGCACACCTTCAAGCAGGTGCGCCCCCCCTCCCCCGATGGAGCACCCAGCCCTCATGGAGGTGCTCCCCCATCCACCAATGGAGCACCCAGCCCTCGTGGAGGTGCTCCCTCCTCCCCTGATGGAGCACCCAGCCCTCAGGGAGGTGCTCCCCCCTCCCCTGATGGAGCACCCAGCCCTCATGGAGGTGCTCCCCCATCCACCGATGGAGTGCCCAGCCCTCGTGGAGGTGCTCCCCTTCCCCCGATGGAGCACCCAGCCCTCAGGGAGGTGCTCCCCCCTCCCCTGATGGAGCACCCAGCCCTCAGGGAGGTGCTCCCCCATCCACCGATGGAGCACCAAGCCCTCGTGGATGTGCTCCCTCCTTCCCCGATGGAGCACCCAGACCTCGGGGAGGAAGGCCTGAGGGGTCTTCCTGGGGGCCAGAAGGTCACACAGCCCTGGCCACACACAGCACTGGGTGGGGGGAAACAAGGATGGGGCAGCTTGAGATGCATCCCTGGGGGTTGGCCTTGCTGAGCTCCTTGCAGGTGACACCACCTGGAGTCTTGGCAGCTTTGATCTCAGCCTGACTCCAGGCCTTATGTCATGTCTTATGAGACAGCATATTATAGATTGCGAACTCTACCATGGGCACCTTTGCTATTTCGCATCGTGCCTGGCACAGAGTCACCTCTTACCAAGGGGATTGGCTTTGTCACTGTGATGTCACGCAGTCTTGACAGCTCCCAGCGAGAGGGAACTGGCGTTTAACAGGTGCGCCTGGTACCAGGCACTGAGCACCGGGCTTTCATTTATGGAATTCTCCAAGCAGCCTGACAGCGGGGTTTCGACTCTCATTCCCGCTTTACCGATGGGGGAAATTGATGCCTGGGGGAGCTTTCCTCCCTTACCCACTGACCCAGAGCAAGTGAGGTGGTGACGGAGTCAGGGCTCAGGTCCTACCACTTAGTGATGTCAGCATGCTTTGCTCTGCTGCCGTGTTCTGTTCTATGTGAACAGGTGACAGGCCACAGCAGCATGTGACATGAGCCAGTGAGTAACTGAAGCCAGGTGATGAGATAGCTTACCATCAGGGATGGAGGGAAGTCTGTGGCCAATCAGGGAAAGCTTCCTGGAGGCGGTGGACTTAGAGCAGAGCCATAAACACCAAGTCAGATCTGGCTCAGTGGAGAAGAGCAGGGATGGAGAGGAGAGGCCAGAGCAGAGAGGCCTGGACAGGGCAGGTGCTGGCGTCTCTACGAGGCCGTGGACCTGGGGGTGCCCACCTTACCAGGCACGCTCGTGGTCAACCTTCAGGTGCAGCTGCTGATCTCGGCCCAGGACGTGGAGAACTACAAGGTGATCAAGTCTGAGCTGGACCGACTGCGGACCATGGTGGAGAAGTCGGAGCTGTGGGTGGACAAGAAGGGCAGCGGCAAGGGCGAGGAGGTGGAGGCCGGCTCCGCTAAAGACAAGAAGGAGGTGCGTGGGGTGTGGGGGCCAGGGCAGGGCCCCGAGAGCTGGGCCTGGCTGACCCCGCTCCCCTGTCCCCCCAGCGACCCACAGACGAGGAGGGCTTTCTGCACCCGCCTGGGGAGAAGAGCAGTGAGAACTACCAGATCGTCAAGGGCGTGAGTCTGGGTCCTGGGGGTGGGTCTGTGGGCCCCCTGCCCCGGAGGCCCCATGCCGCCTCTCCCGCCTCCACTCCAGCTGGCTTGCAGGAAATCCTCCAGCGTTCCCTGAGTATTAAACACAGCCCTGCCAAGGTCCAGATGGAATTATTTTAAAGCTGAAGGAATTTAGTGAAATTCCACTTCACAGTCAAGTTGTTCTGTTGACTTTTGCAAGTGGAATTGGCTTTTCCGTGCTCGCAGCCTTGTCGCAACAATTGGGTTTGGTGGCTGCAGCCCCCTTCCCTCTTCCTGGCCCCGTGGTAGCCGTGGCTCCACTGTGGTTGGCCCCGGGGAAGCCTGAGGAAGTGGGCAGGGGCTCTGGGCTCACCCTCCCCGCCCCCCAGATCCTGGAGCGGCTGAACAAGATGTGTGGCGTGGGGGAACAGATGAGGAAGAAACAGCAGCGGCTGCTTAAGAACATGGACGCCCACAAGGTCATGCTGGACCTGCTGCAGATCCCCTACGACAAGGTGAGCCTGACCTCTGACCTCTGACTCCCCAGGGCTACTGCACTCTGAACCCGGACCCAACCCAAACCACACACTGACCCCAGATGCTGACCTGACCTGCCTCACCTGACCTTTTTACCTTTTTACCCACATAGCCAGACCCTTGAATCCAATCTTAGTATTCTTGACCTTTGACCTTCCACCCCTCATCCTGATCAACTTGGACCTTGAATTGACTCCAGCCTCACCCTGGTTCATGACCTTGACCCTAGCTTCTATTTCCCTCCCTGGGCTAATCCTCATCCTCCCAGCTTCATTTAAAAAAAAAAAATTTTTTTTTAAATTTATTTGGCTGTGCTGGGTCTTCATTGCTACATGGGCTTTTCTCTGGTTGCCGTGAGTGGGGGCGCTCTCTAGTAGTGCTGCTGTGGCCTCTCATTGCGGCGGCTTCTCTAGTGGCGCGCGGGCTCCAGGGTGCTCTGGCTTCACTAGCTGCAGCACAGGCTTTAGTGGCTGCGGCTCCCGGGCGCTAGGGCGCAGGCTCAGCAGTTGCGGAACACGGGCTTAGTTGCTCCTTGGCATGTGGTATCTTCCTGATCAGGGATCCAGCCTGTGTCTCCTGCATGGGCAGGTGAGTCACCAGGAAAGCCCAGTCTCAGCCTCACTTTAACCTCTGACCTTCAGCTTCGTTACCCTGACCTACGTTGACCCCAGCCTCTCCTTGACCCCTGACTTTTGAGTTTTCACCCTAGCCTTACCCTATTGTCCCCAAGCCCACCCTGGCCCCTCACTCCAAACATTGCCTCATCTCAACCATAGACCCCTTCCTATGACTCACTGTGATCTTGATCCGCCCCCAGGTTCGCCCCGACTCTTGACTCTGACACCCCCTCAGTGTTCACCTGACCTGACCCCTTAGCTTTGCTCCCTGACTCCAGCCTCATCTCAGCCTCTGACCCTCAGTTCCTCCCACCTCTCCGTCTCCTGACCCACCTTGAACCTGGCCACCTTGGGGTCCCAGTGCTGAGCCCTGACCCACCCCCACCTGGGCACCCTCTCCCCTCCTCTCTGCGTCCAGGGCGATGCCAAGATGATGGAGATCCTGCGCTACACACACCAGTTCCTGCAGAAGTTCTGTGCGGGGAATCCCGGCAACCAGGCCCTGCTGCACAAGCACCTGCACCTCTTCCTCACGCCGGGGGTGAGGGCATCGGGCCGGGGCGGCAGGCGGGGTGGGACCGCGAGACCCCCCTCTCTGACGGCCGCCCTACCTGCCTGCAGTTGCTGGAGGCGGAGACCATGCAGCACATCTTCCTGAACAACTACCAGCTCTGCTCCGAGATCGGGGAGCCCGTCCTGCAGCACTTCGTGCACCTGCTGGCCACGCACGGGCGCCACGTGCAGTACCTGGACTTCCTGCACACCGTCATCAAGGCCGAGGGCAAGTACGTCAAGAAGTGCCAGGACATGATCATGACCGAGGTGAGGGCGGCCAGGGTGTGCGGTGCGCGGATCACAGAGGGGCCCTGGGGTGCCGGGCTGCAGGGGACACGGGGATAGGACTGAGGACAGTGGGGCTGGTGGAGTAGAACTCGGGCTGTGGCCTAACAGAGCTGGGTCTGCGAGAGCTTAGGTGCCTGGTAGAATTCAGGTCAGAGGCCTGAGAGAACTCAGACACTCATTCCTTCATTTGTCGTTATTTATTTACAAATCATGAAGCACCTGCTGCATGCCAGGCACCGTGTACCTGTGGGGGAAACCACTCCAGTATGAGGTCCGCGGGCAGGAGCCGCAGCGGGGGCAGGTCACAGCATTTGTGCACATTGTCAGGGCCCCAATGTCAGGCACATAGTAGGTGCTCAGTAAAGAAATGAAGGCTGAAGGGCTGAGCCTAAATCTGGAACAGATATGCTGTCTGCCCTGGAGCATCTTACAGCCTGGGGAGGGGCAGGGAGAGGAAGGAGCAAACACCAAAGGGAGACGAGGAACTTAATCAGTGAGCCATGGAGTCCGGGAGTGCCGTGCGGTGTTCATTGCTGACTGCTATTATTATATTAACTGTGAAGAACAGAACTGCTGACACGAGAGGGATGCAGCATGTGCTCCTGGAGGGTTTAAATTACAGCGGTGGAAGCACAGGGGAGGACAGCATGAGTCAGGCTTGCAACGGGCTTCCTGGAGGAGGCGCCTCTGAGACAAGCCCAAGTGGGATTTCTTTCCTTAGGCGAGGAAGGAGGTCCTTCCTGGGTCTGGGGTTTGATGTCCCAGCTGATGGCAGAAGGTCTGAGTTATTAGCTTAGGGCTCCGAAGTCCAGGAAACCCCAGACACTCAGGCGGGGGAGGGTTTTCCTGCGTGTTGGGTGCAGGCCGGGCTCCGAGCTCCGGTCCTTCCCTGGGGAGGGCAGGTGAGGGCTGGGGCCCCGGGCCCGCTGGACCGAGGGGCCTGACATGCCCTCTTCCTGCCCACAGCTGACTAACGCAGGCGACGACGTGGTTGTGTTCTACAATGACAAGGCCTCGCTGGCCCACCTGCTGGACATGATGAAGGCCGCCCGGGACGGCGTGGAGGACCACAGCCCCCTCATGTACCACATCTCCCTGGTGGACCTGCTGGCTGCCTGTGCCGAGGGCAAGAATGTCTACACCGAGATCAAGTGTACGTCCCTGCTGCCCCTGGAGGATGTGGTGTCTGTGGTGACACACGAGGACTGCATCACCGAGGTGGGGCCCACATCCACATGGGGACGCGGCAGGCGGCCACGGGGATGCAAGTGTGGGGGAGCCAGGCCAGGGCAGCCCCTCGGTCTTGCTCGGGTGGGGGAAGGGACGGAGCTGGGAGGTGGGGAGACGGAGTGGGTGCTGGCAGAGGAGCCAGGGAAGGTCGGGCGGAAACATGGACAGTGAGAGCCTGGCCAGGGCTGGAGTTGGGTGGTGGGTGCTGCTGGCGCCCTGACCTCCCAGCCCTGCCTGCCCAGGTGAAAATAGCCTATGTGAATTTCGTGAACCACTGCTACGTGGACACAGAGGTAGAGATGAAGGAGATCTACACCAGCAACCACATCTGGACCCTCTTTGAGAACTTCACCCTGGACATGGCTCGGGTGTGTGCCTGTGGGAGCGTGGGCCCGAGCTGGCCCGTGGAGGGGGACCTGGCCACCTTTGTCATGGGGCGTGAGTGGAGAGGTCCCCAGGCATCGGTCTCTCCTACCCCAGGTTTGCAGTAAGCGTGAGAAGCGCCTGACCGATCCCACCCTGGAGAAATACGTGCTGACCGTCGTGCTGGACACCATCAATGCCTTCTTCAGCTCCCCGTTCTCTGAGAATAGCACCTCCCTGCAGGTGAGCGCCTGCTGCTGGCGGCTTCAGAGTTGGGAGTGGGGAAAGTCAGAATGTATATATTCACGTTTTCTTGCAATGCGTGAAGATGCAGCAGCAGGATATGCACGTGCATCAGTTATCAATGCTGTGTAACAAATTACCCCCAGATCACAAACATTTATTATCTCACAGTTTCTGTGGGTCAGGAATTACAGTGGGGACTGCCATAGATCAGGAATTCCTAGATGCGCTTGGGTCCCGGGGTGGCCAGGGACACCTGGCGGCCCTTGTGCACCAAAGACAAGGCGCGATGATACCATAGCGGCTGTGGAGCTGAAGCAGGGGGATCGGATGTGAAGAATCTTCCGAGTTGGCCTTGCTCCTCTGCAGAAGAGCTCTAGGCTGTGAGCAGGTGTTGGACTTGGATCTCTGAGAGTCACAGCCCCCCAGTCAATCCTCAGATTCGAGCCGGGTCACAGCCCCAGAGCCCCTTGAGGAAGGAAGGAGCCTGCTACCTAATTCATAAAGGAACTCCGGAAGGACATGCAGGAGACCAGTCAGAGGGCTGCCTGTAGGTAGAGGGGCTGAGGGTGGAGTAGGGATAGTGTGTCTTAGAGTAGAAAGAAAGCGCTGGGTCCCACCCTCCCAGCCAGGATGGGCTTGTTTGACACCTGGGTTTGGGCCCTCAGACCCCTCTGGGACTTAAGTGATATGTATCAGTTTTCCCCTTCTCTTATCAGCTATGGGGCAGAGCATGGGAGGGTGGAGTGAGAGGATCACAGGTGGGGGAAAGACTCCCTGAAGTAGTCCTCTTTTATTTTTATTTTATTATTTATTTTGGTTGTGCCATGTGACTTGAGGGATCTTAGTTCCCCAGTCAGGAATCAAACCCTGGCCTTGAGCAGTGAAAGCAAGGAGTCCTAACCACTGAACTGCCAGGGAATTCCTGAAGTGTTCTTTTCTATAACTTTTTGTTTAGAACCATGTAAATATTTCCCCCTTTCACAGCATTTAATTTATTGGAAATTTTTTTAAAGGAAGAAAAGAGTCAGCAATAGAGTTATAAGTCCAGGCCTGGACCGTGGGGAGTTCTCACAGGGCTGCCATGTACAGTTGGGCAGGTTGTGCACTGCTGAGAGGAAAGAGGGTGCCTTTTTCCAGCTGGCACAAAGGCCCATGGTAGCTACGGGTGGTCCTGTCCCCCTGCCCACACCCAGACTCGGTGAGCCTGGCCCCAGGGTGCAGGGCCGCCCAGGGGGGAGGGTGGCCGGGCTGCAGCAGCAGGCACACTGTCTCTTGCAGACGCACCAGACGATTGTGGTGCAGCTGCTGCAGTCCACTATGCGGCTGCTCGAGTGTCCGTGGCTGCAGCAGCAGCACAAGGGCTCCGTGGAGGCCTGCATCCGGACCCTCGCCATGGTGGGTGAGTGTCCCGGGGTGCTGGGCAGCCCCCGCACCGCCCCCCTCCCCTGCCTCCGCCCGGGGACGCCTGCCCTCCCAGTAAATACCTAACCCCCAAGTCTGTCGGTCCGCTGCTCCTAGGTGGTGCTCAGTAAGTCCTTCCTGGTGTCTGACTGGCATTGGGCAATCCAGAGAAGCTGTTTTCTGCTCTGAGTCAGTTCCCCAGAGGAGAGTGCTGGGGGATATCCCCAAGCAGAGTTTTTTGGGCTTACAAATGGTCTCAGGCAGGAGGGAGGCTGTAGGATGTTAAGGAGGTGGGTAGAGTGGAGGGGAGGGGTCCGCATGGAGCCAGGGTGGAAACAAGGAGGCAGGAACTCCCTCTTTTTATCCCCAAAAGGGAGGAGGGCACCTCGGTCCAACTGGGGACCAGTGTGGGGGCCCCAGCACCCTTGGCCCTTGCCCCCTTGAGCCTGGCCCTTCTGGCTGAACCCCTGCCAGCCCTCCAGCGCCCCGACCCGTCTCCCCTCAGCCAAGGGCCGGGCCATCTCGCTGCCCATGGACTTGGACGCCCACATCAGCTCGCTGCTCAGCAGTGGTGCCAGCTGTGTGGCTGCCGCCCAGAGGAATGCCTCCAACTACAAGACGGCCACGCGGGCCTTCCCCCGCGTCATGCCCACCGCCAACCAGTGGGACTACAAGAACATCATCGAGAAGCTGCAGGTGGGCGGGGGGCTGTGCTCGGGCTGCGTCCTTTCTGGACTGTCCACGCCCCGCCCCCCGGAGGGAGCTGGCTAGCTTGTCCCATCCTGGGGGCCACAAGGGGCAGGGGCCCCATTCCAGGGTTGGCACTCACCAAGGGGGCTGGGACGCCTCTCGCTTGAGATAGCACCTTCGTGTTTCTGTCTCACCCTGCACACTGTCTCACTGGCTTCCCGACGGGGCGTGGTGGGCTACTGTCTTCCTGTGAAGACTGAGGCCCAGGGAGGGCGAGGGGCTTGCCCAGGTCTGCACGGAGCTAGAGGAGGGGCTGGGGGAAATGCCAGGGTGTGCTGGGGGCTCTGAGCAGCCCGGCGTCCTGCTCTGTGCTGGGGGCTCCACGCGGCCTGGTGACCTGCTCTGTGTTGGGGGCTCCGCGGCCCAGGGCCCTCAGACGGGGGTGGTCAGTCTGTGGGCCCTTTGGTGCTGGGGTGAGGGGAATGACAGTCACGCCCCGGTCATCCCTTGGGCCTGGGCGAACTGCAGCTCGCCCAGCAGTGACCCCGCCTTGCCCACCGCAGGACATCATCACTGCCCTGGAGGAGCGGCTGAGGCCCCTGGTGCAGGCCGAGCTGTCCGTGCTGGTGGATGTCCTGCACTGGCCTGAGCTGCTCTTCCTGGAGGGCAGTGAGGCCTACCAGCGCTGCGAGAGTGGGGGCTTCCTGTCCAAGTGAGTGCGATGCTGGCCCAGGGCCTGGGGGTGAAGGGGCACAGTGGCCCACGTGGGGAAGGCCTGGGGGGTCGGGGGTCGGGGGCGGTGGCCGCGCGGGTGGTACAGGGCTGCCCCGATCACGGCCCCCTCCGCTGTGGCCAGGCTGATCCAGCACACCAAGGACCTCATGGAGTCGGAGGAGAAGCTGTGCGTCAAGGTGCTAAGGACGCTGCAGCAGATGCTGTTGAAGAAGACCAAGTACGGGGACCGGGTGAGTACCTGGGGGGCTGGGCGCCGGGTGTGCCTGGCCGCGGTGGGGTCAGGGCCAGGACCGCTGGGCTGGACGGTAAAGGGTGAGACAAGCAGCCGTGGGCCTCACTCTCTTCCCCACAGGGCAACCAGCTGCGCAAGATGCTGCTGCAGAATTACCTCCAGAACCGGAAGTCCAGCACAAGGGGGGACCTCCCGGACCCCATGGGCGCCGGTCAGTCCTGCGTCCCCGCTGCCAGGCCTCTGAGGGGCCAGTTCACCCCAGGCCCTTCCTTCCCCTCCCTCCACACTCCTCCCTAAGCGAGTTCCCCGCCTCCAGGCCTGGACCAGGACTGGTCGGCGATCGCAGCCACCCAGTGCCGGCTGGACAAGGAGGGGGCCACCAAGCTGGTGTGTGACCTCATTACCAGCACCAAGAACGAGAAGATCTTCCAGGAGAGCATCGGCCTGGCCATCCGCCTGCTGGATGGCGGCAACACCGAGATCCAGGTGTGTGGGGGCGGGGCTGCAGGGGGCTCGGAGGGCAGCGTGCCAGGTGCTGAGGCCCTGTGGGCGGGCATCCAGCCCCAGGGGACAGTGTGAGTCCGACTACTCCGCGGCTCTGCCTCCCGTGTCTGCTCTGTGTCACGTGGCTGTCTTCCATCCTACACCCCTGCCCTGCTCCATCCTGGGCCTGCTGCCCACCATCTCCGCCCCAATTACGTCCACCGTTCTTGCCCCTCAGTCTCTGCCCAGGCCTCCTTCCCTGCCCTCCCACATGTTCTTTAGCCTTTGGTATCCACCCAAAACCCTGCTTTCTCTAGAAGCCCTCTGCGATGGTCTTATCTCTGTTCATTTATTCCTTCATTCATTCTTCTGATAAGTCTGTGTTGAGTGAGTGCCTTCTGTGTGCCTGGCAGTGTTCTAGGCTCTAGAATAAGAGCCAGGACCTGTGTTCCCTTAGTTCTTGTATCCTAGTTTGGGGACAGCAGTCACTACCTGCAGTCCCCATGTAATACGGAGAGCATGCTGGACGGCGATAATGCAGGAAGGGGCTTTGGGAGTGCCGGGCAAGGGGAGGCTTAGGGGGAGTCATCGGGAAGGCCCCTGGGAGGGGAACATTTGAATGAGGACCTGGAAGTGAGGACGTGTAGGAGTGGGGCAGGGTGCAGGGGGCAGAGCAGGCTGCGGAAGCTGTGAAGGGGAAGTGGCTCCTGTGGCTGGCGGGGCTGGGGGAGGGGTGGTAGGCGCTGGGGTCAGGGAGGTGGCAGGTCATCACGTGGCCTCGTGGCCCCCATGGGCCTGGGCCTGCCTCTGGGGAGATGGGGTAGCTGCAGGATTTTGAGCAAAGGGACGTGACTTTGACTTCAGAGTGACCCCTCTGGCTGCTGTGTGGGGAACCAATGGGGGGCCAGAGCAGGTGCCAGTGGGCAGGAAGGTCATGCAGGCCTCCCGCATGGCGGTCGCTGGCCCTCCCCCTCTACCTCTGCTGGTCTTGACTATCTCCAGCCTGGCCTCAGGCACAGGGTGCCGGGGAGTCTCTGTCTCCCTGCCTTGACCCTGCAGCACAGGAAGGAGCCTCCCAGGACCTCACCCAGGCCCAGTGCTGAGGTGCCCTGTCCCTCCATCTCCCCGTTCACCCCAGAAATCCTTCTACAACCTGATGACGAGCGACAAGAAGTCAGAGCGCTTCTTCAAGGTGCTGCACGACCGCATGAAGCGGGCCCAGCAGGAGACCAAATCCACGGTGGCCGTCAACATGAGCGACCTGGGCAGCCAGCCCCGTGAGGACCGCGAGCAGGCAGACCCCACCTCCAAAGGTCAGGCTCAGGGGGGTGAATGATGGGCCCCAGGGATGCAGACTGGGGTGGGAGGCAAGGTGGGTGGGCCGAGTTGTGAGCGTGGGAACGGAGGGTGAGGGCGAGGGCCTGAGCGCTCCCAGCAGCGCCAGCCTCACCAGGCCTCACCCCGCAGGCCGCGTGGCCTCCTTCTCGATGCCCAGCTCCTCATCCCGCTATGCGTTGGGCCCCAGCCTGCTCCGGGGCCACGAGGTGGGCGAACGCGTGCAGAGTAACGAGATGGGCACATCTGTGCTCATCATGCAGCCCATACTGCGTTTTCTGCAGCTGCTGTGCGAGAACCACAACCGGGACCTGCAGGTGAGGCCCCGCCCCCACGTCACGCCCCGGGCTCCGCCCCGCCCCGGGCTCCGCCCCCCTGTGCCCCGCCCCTCCCCTACACCCGCCCCTCCCGCGCCCCGCCCACTTCACGCCCCGCCCCACCTCCCGAAACCTGCCCCTACTCTGCGCCCCGCGTCAGCCTGGGCATCACGGCATG
Source organism: Odocoileus virginianus (assembly GCF_023699985.2). NCBI lineage: Eukaryota > Metazoa > Chordata > Mammalia > Artiodactyla > Cervidae > Odocoileus > Odocoileus virginianus. The sequence goes on along the minus strand of NC_069700.1, from coordinate 35,608,001 downwards.
TGGCTCCGAGGCCGGCGAGGCCCGCATCCCTGCCGCCCTCATGATCGTGGTCCCCAGGCGGGCCCTCCCTCCATGCTGAAGCGCCGCCACGCGCACCCCTCCCCACCCTCTGCAGAACTTCCTGCGCTGCCAGAACAATAAGACAAACTACAACCTGGTGTGCGAGACGCTGCAGTTCCTGGACATCATGTGCGGCAGCACCACGGGCGGCCTGGGGCTCCTGGGGCTCTACATCAACGAGGACAACGTGGGCCTCGTCATCCAGACCCTGGAGACCCTCACTGAGTACTGCCAGGGCCCCTGCCACGAGAACCAGGTGAGCCATGGGAGCCGCGTGTGGTTGCGCGGACGTGGGGGAGGACGGAGCAGGCCGGGCCGGGGCCAGTCCCAAGCCCTTGCAGCTGCCACGGGTTCTGAGAGGCCCAGGGCCCCGTGTCATCCCCACCCCTCCCTCCCACCAGACCTGCATCGTGACGCACGAGTCCAATGGCATAGACATCATCACCGCGCTGATTCTCAATGACATCAGCCCCCTATGCAAGTACCGTATGGACCTGGTGCTGCAACTCAAGGTGGGGCCCGGGGCAGCCCACGTGAGCATGCGTAGATGTGCCTGTGATGTGTGTGTTGAGTGTGTATGCTGGTATGTGATCTTAGCATTCTGTATGTGGGTGCCGTGTGGGTATCTGTGTGTAAGCATGGGTGATGTGCAGGTGTGTGATATACAGGTTTATTGTGCACACGAGTGCACGTGTGAGCAAACACGCTGCATGTACACTTGCTCTAGAAGCGGATACATGCTCTGGGTTTTTCTGAGGGCCTCCGTGTCCATATCTGCTACAGCAGGTGGGCGTGGGTGTGCTTACCACAGAGTGGGGGAAGGTGGGTTGGATACACAGCACCCTTCTCAGCAACCCCTGAGGGTCAGTGGGGAACAAGAAGGCCATGAGACTTGTGGGCAAAGAGACTGTTACAGAGTAGTCAGTGAAGGGGTTGGGGGCCCTCAGACTGTGGCCTGTCTCCCCACCCCAGGACAATGCCTCCAAGCTGCTCCTGGCTCTGATGGAGAGCCGGCACGACAGTGAAAACGCTGAGCGCATCCTCATCAGCCTGCGGCCCCAGGAGCTGGTGAGGCTGGGCTGGCGGTCAGGTGGGGCGGTGGGCCAGGTGGGTGTGCTGGGCTGGCGGTCAGGGCCCAGCCCTCCCTGCGCCCCAGGAAGAGGTCATTCAGCAGACTCTGCCCCGCCAGGTGGACGTCATCAAGAAGGCCTACCTGCAGGAAGAGGAGCGCGAGAACTCAGATGTGAGCCCCCGTGAAGTGGGCCACAACATCTACATCCTGGCGCTGCAGGTACCAGCCCCACCCCCCCGAGCCCTGGCAGGTGGACACGCCCCTCGACCACGCCCCATGACTCTGCTGCCCTCCCAGCTCTCCAGGCACAACAAGCAGCTGCAGCACCTGCTGAAGCCTGTGAAGCGCATCCAAGAGGAGGAGGCCGAGGGCATCTCTTCCATGGTGGGGGCCCAGAGGACAGGGCTGGGTGTGGGGCGTGGCTAATGCTGAGCCGGGGCGGGACTTACATTTAGGGGCGGGGTTAGGCGGGAGATTGGATGGGATAGTATCTGGGGGTGAGGCTAGGGCTTGAGGGTGGGGCTGAGGGCAAAGCGGAGACCTCAGAACCCGGCTGGAATCTGGAATGGGGGCGGGGCGGGGAAGGGGGTGCAGGCTGAGAACCCATGGGAGCAGCCCTGATCCGGATGTAACCGAACAGCAGAGCGGGGACAAGGCTGCAGCCTGATTCTGGGGCGGGTCTGGAAGCCTAGAGCAGGGCCTCAGGGTGCACCTGGGCAAGGTTGTGGAGGGCCCTGACTGTCCTGCAGGAGTCTCCTCTTTGGGGCTGGGTCAGGTCTAGCTGGGGGTCACTCACCGCGGTGTAGCTCAGGGCAGGCTCAGTCCCGAAGACGGGGGCTGCCAGGCCTGACCCGGGCACCCCCACCCCAGCTCAGCCTCAACAACAAGCAGCTGTCACAGATGCTCAAGTCCTCAGCCCCGGTGCAGGAGCAGGAGGAGGACCCGCTGGCCTACTATGAGAACCACACATCCCAGATAGAGGTGGGACCCGAAGGCCCCTGGCCGTAATGAGGGTGGGGCCGCGAGCGAGGGCGGGTCGTGGTGAGGGCCGCGCCGAGGCTGACCGGGGGCACTCTGTCCAGATCGTGCGGCAGGACCGCAGCATGGAGCAGATCGTGTTCCCCGTGCCTGGCATCTGCCAGTTCCTGACGGAGGAGACCAAGCACCGGCTCTTCACCACGACCGAGCAGGATGAGCAGGGCAGCAAAGTGAGCGACTTCTTCGACCAGTCCTCCTTTCTGCACAACGAGATGGAGTGGCAGCGCAAGCTCCGCAGTGAGGACCCGTGGGCGGGCGGGTGGGCGGGATGAACTGGGCTGGAGCTGCTCACTGATGCCCCTGACGCCTCCCTCACCTGCTGGTGAGGGCCCCACTGCCCCCTCTGCCAAGGAGGGCCCCGATCATGTTTTCCTCCTTGAGGCTGGTGGCCCCCCGCATGGGGTGGGCAGATGATATTAACCAAGGACTCCCCCTTCCCCTACCCCTGCCTCTCCCAGGCATGCCACTCATCTACTGGTTCTCCCGCCGCATGACCCTCTGGGGCAGCATCTCCTTCAACCTGGCAGTTTTTATCAACATCATTATTGCCTTTTTCTACCCCTATGTGGAGGGTGCATCCACAGGTGAGGACACAGGGCTGGCAGTCAGGGGGCCCTGAGTCTTCCATGCCCCCCTCCTCTGATGTGAGCAGGGGCTTGGGGCCAGCCAGGCTCCAAGGGAACTGGGTGCAGCGTGGGGAGCAATGCCCTCTGGGTTCTGCACCTTATCAGGGGGGCAGACAGGCCCATGCCCTCTGTAGACAGTGCACACACATGTAAGGCAGAGAACAGTTGGTAGCAGCAGCTGGAGGTGGTAGCAACACCTTCTCCAGATGCAAGTGTGATGGGCGGAGCCCTGCAGCCAGGGCTGCAGGGACTTACAGGGTTGACTTACAGGGAAGGCTCCTGGAAAGGGGGAGGCTTCTTGGGATCTGTGGGGTGGGTGGGCTTGAGTGAGCCGCCCTGTCTCTGCTCCCGGGCCCCCAGGAGTGCTGGGCTCCCCACTCATCTCGCTGCTCTTCTGGATCCTCATCTGCTTCTCCATCGCGGCCCTGTTCACCAAGCGCTACAGCATCCGCCCCCTCATCGTGGCACTCATCCTGCGCTCCATCTACTACCTGGGCATTGGGCCCACGCTCAACATCCTGGGTGCCCTTAACGTGAGTGCCAGAGGACACCAGCCCCCACCCCTCAGGGTTCATCATGCAGTCGGACCTGAAGCGGGCCTGCCTCCCACTGACCACTGCTCTGTCCCATCCCTCGGTCCCTGCACCGGGATCATTACAGACCCGAGGTTGGGACTACTCTGTGTCTCTTCCATCCTCCTGGACAACTCAGGGCAGCAGAGAGTTGGAGCCAGCCAGCCAGGAGCCACTTTGGAGCCCCAGCTTCAGGGCTGCTGGGTACCCGGTGTTGTGCACTGCCCAAAGGCACACTGAGGACATCAAAGATTTATGTGTTATGACAGTTTCCTGACAGATAGAAGTAAAATGCCTCAAGCAAGTGGGGGTATCTTTTCGTAACTTAATCATCATAAAGGCCAAGGGTGTTCTCTGACCTGTTCTCCTTTTCTTGCATCTTACTTTCTTTCTGGTGGCTCAAACGATGAAGAATCCGCCTGCAATGCAGGAGACCTGGGTTCGATCCCTGGGTCAGGAAACTCCCCTGGAGAAGGGAATGGCAACCCACTCTAGTATTCTTGCCTGGAGAATCCCATGGACAGAGGAGCTGGTGGTGGTCTACAGTCTATGGGGTTGCAAAGAGTCCGACACGACTGAGTGATTAACACTCACTTTTCACTTCTTCCTGAAGCTGGGGTCCCCCAGGGGCCTTCCACTATTCTAGTCTCAGAAGCATTTCAGGGAGCCATGTCTGCCATGCTGAGCAAGACCAGCTTGGACCCACTCTCCTGAAGACCTGCTCTGGGCCCGGCCCCAAGAGTGGGGGTTCAGGGTGGGAGCTGGGGTGCTGACCCCTGTGCCCTGCACTTGCCCACAGCTGACCAACAAGATCGTGTTCGTGGTGAGCTTCGTGGGCAACCGTGGCACCTTCATCCGGGGCTACAAGGCCATGGTCATGGACATGGAGTTCCTGTACCACGTGGGCTACATCCTGACGAGTGTCTTGGGCCTCTTCGCCCATGAGCTCTTCTACAGCATCCTGGTGAGGCCCGGGTGGGGGTGGGGCCGGGCAGGGAGGAGGGGCGGCTGGGGCTTCCTGCTGGTTGCTGGCAGTTCCCCAGGCCAGGCCTCTTGCTGCTGGGTTGGGAGGAGAGGATTTCCAGTGTCCTCGTCTGCTGAACCCAGCCTGGCCTTCAAAACCCTGATGGCTCCTCATGGTCCCGTCTCCCTTGTACAGTGGGGGTTCAAGCCTGGACTCTGGAGCCAGACCATCCGGGTTTGCATCCCAGTGTGGCCCCTTCTAACCTTGGGCAGGTTTCTTAACTGCCCGTGCCTCGGTTTCCCCATCTGTAAAATGGATCATTAACAGCACCTGTCTTCCAGAATAGTTGTGAGGAAGAAGTGAGCTGCCGCACGACAGTCTTGTAGAGTGTCCTCGCAGGTAGCGAGCGCGCTGTCTTTCTCCGGCTGCACTTGATGCTCATTCCACCCTCATGCTTTCCCCTGGGCCCCTTCTTCTTGGGCTTTAGGACTCCAGGCTCCCCAGAGATGTCTCCCGCGATGGGCCCGTGGGCCTGGTTCCACCCGCCTAAGCGCAGACCTCTCTGGGGGGACGTGGGACCCAGAGGGAAGCAGGCAGCCTGTGGGTCCAGCGGTGTCCTCATTTCTGCCCTGCAGCTCTTTGACCTCATCTACCGCGAAGAGACACTGTTCAACGTCATCAAGAGTGTGACCCGCAACGGCCGCTCCATCCTGCTGACTGCCCTGCTGGCCCTCATCCTGGTCTACCTCTTCTCCATCGTTGGCTTCCTCTTCCTCAAGGATGACTTCATCCTCGAGGTGGACCGGCTGCCCAGCAACCACTCCAGAGGTCTGGGGCGCCTGTCCCGGGCTGGGTGTGGGGACTAGAGGCCTGCACAAGCGGAGCGCTTATCCCGCCAGCCCTGCTGTTTCTCTTCTTGGGTTCTGGGTGGGGACTTAACTCACACCAACCTGCCTCCCTCTTCCCTGGGACAGACTGTAGGGGGTGGGCGTGGCTTGACTCACTCTGGTTTGCAGACCCTGTGGTTTAGGTTAAACTTGGTACTTGTGGGAGCTGCCCGTGTGCCAGGGTTGGGGATGCAGAGCCCCTTCCCTGTCCTTGCAGCGCAGCCTGGCAGGGGCAGGTACATGTAGACCCTTCACTGTAGCCTGACAGTGGGGAGCTGGTAGCATCAGGGCAGACTTCCTGGAGGAGGTGATGCTGGGGTCAGAACTAGGGATATGATGAGGCCAGGTCCTTGGACCTCCTGACCTCGACCCTGTCCCCTCCAGACAACCCTCTGGGGATGCCACATGGAGCTGCCACGTTTGTGAACACGTGCAGTGGGGACAACGTGGAGTGCGTCTCAGGCGTCTCCGTGCCTGAGGTCCTGGCAGGTGAGGGCAGTGTCTCAGGAGTCGGGTGCAGTGGGGGTGGAAGCACCTGGCCTGGCCGGGGTCTGAGCACGCGCCCCACTTGTAGAGGACGAGGAGCCGGACAGCACGGAGCGGGCCTGTGACACCCTGCTCATGTGCATCGTCACCGTCATGAACCACGGCCTGCGCAATGGCGGTGGTGTGGGGGACATCCTGCGCAAGCCCTCCAAAGACGTGAGTGCCCCGGCCCCGCCCCTGGCCACGGGGGCCGGCCCGCCCTCAGGTCGCAGCTAGCAGGGCAGCCCGGTCCACCCCCTTCACGTCCCCACCCCACTGTGTGCCCCCTGCTCCCTGGCAGTTACAGGGTAGCTGTGCTCATGGTGGATGCTCTGAGGGAAGACCTTGGCACCCAGCTTTCTCAGGCTGGGAAAGCCGTGAGTCAGACAGCGGGCGGGTCCCGGGCCGCAGGGCTCCGTATGGGGGGCTGGGCCCCAGCCTGCAGCCAGGGCGGCTGGGCGGGGAAGAGGCCTCGGGGTTTGGCCCAGCGTGTGCCGGCAGCCAGGATGACAGTCTGTCCCCAGTGGCACAAGGGTGAGAAGCTGCTCCTTAGCCAGGGGTCCCCTAGAATGAGTGAGATCACGTGTTCTGAGGGCAGCAGAGTTCAGAGCCACCCGCCCCCTCCCCAGCGGTCAGGGGTGGGCACAGCCGAGGCCTGGCCCCCACGCCAGACTCCTCCCCGAAGGCCTCTTTCTGGCCGCTGAGTCCCTGTCCACACACGTGGCCTCTGGCGGCGATTCTGGCTCTGTGCAGTGAGGCGGGTCCTCTCCACCGTCTTCGGGGCCTTTGCGCTCTTCTGGGAGCTGCTGGGCCCAGCCTTCCTGCCTCCCTCCCGTAGGAGTCTCTCTTCCCCGCCCGAGTGGTCTACGACCTCCTGTTCTTCTTCATCGTCATCATCATAGTGCTGAACCTCATCTTTGGGGTGATCATCGACACCTTTGCTGACTTGCGCAGCGAGAAGCAGAAGAAGGAAGAGATTCTCAAGACCACGTGCTTCATCTGCGGTGAGGCTGGGCTCCCGCCAGGAGGCCTCAGTCCATCCTTCCTCGGTCCCGTGGCCCCAGGGAGTCCTGCGTCGGGCCGGAGGCTTGGTGACTGTTCGCTTATCCCAGAACTGGGGGGAACAGAGCGCTGACCGAGTGTGGAGTCATCAAGGGCGCAGGAAGGGGCCTTGGAAACCCTTCCTTTAAATTCTGGGTCTCAGATGAGGAAACGAGCCTGGCCTCGGTCTGGGGCCTTTCTACCCCCACCAACCCGTATGAAGGGCAGGTCCTCTCCCGGCCCCTGTGGGTGAAGGAGCAGAGTCCCCTGTGGGACCAGGCCCCTCGTCAAGCCCTTCCCACGCCCCCGACCCTGGGGTCCCGGCGTCTGTAGGGTCCCCACGGCGCTGTGGCAGGGCAGAGGCTGCTGCTTTAAAAGGAAGCGACCTCAGTAGCCCAGAGCAGGCTGTTGCCCGCCCTCATCAGCACGTTCAGCCCGAGAACAGTGCCCCCGCTGCGTCAGGAGGCCCTGCCCGCCCACCGGGGCTCTCGGAGGCGGCGAGCCCGCCTTCACTGCCGCCCTCTGCCTCCCCAGGTCTGGAGAGGGACAAGTTTGACAACAAGACCGTGTCGTTTGAGGAGCACATCAAGTTTGAGCACAACATGTGGAACTATCTGTACTTCATCGTGCTGGTCCGAGTGAAGAACAAGACCGACTACACGGGCCCGGAGAGCTACGTGGCCCAGATGATCAAGGTGAGGGCTTGGGGGGTGAGGGGCGGGGTGGGGATGGCTGTGGGCCCTCGTTCAGAGGCAGCAGGGGGCGGGGAGCAGCTGGAGCTGGCTAGTCCGGAGCCCCCCAACAACCCCTCTGTGCTGCAGAGGGGGTTCTCTGGAAAAAGCCCCCCGAGGGTGCAGGTGGCGTCTGGGGCCTGTGGACGCCCGGTGCCAGGTGACCCTGCTTGTGGCCCTTTCTGAGGGCCCTTTTCTGTCGGGTGCGAGAGGGAGGGCGGCTTCCTGAAGCCTGGGTGGTCGCAGGCCTCGAGGGCGCCTGGATGAACTTCACACGGTCAGATGCAGGAGGCTCACCCATTACTCCTGTTCAGTGTAGTCGTGAGTGAAGGTCTGGAGGGTGAAGTCCACCGGCCGTCAGGCAGGGCGTGTGCAGATTGCCGCACACAGTGTGCGTGCTCCAGCCGAATCCGTCTCTGCGACCCCACGGACTGCAGCCCCCCAGGCCCCTCTGTCCGTGGGATTCTCCAGGCAAGAACACTGGAGTGGGTTGCCATGCCCACCTCCAGGGGATCTTCCCGACCCGGGGATCGAACCCACGCCTCTTTAGGTCTCCTATATTGGCAGGTGGGTTCTTTACCCCCGGTGCCACCTGGGGAGCCCACACAGCTGAGGTTGCAGCCTCTAAAAGGAAAGAAAACAACTCGGGAGGGGCTTCTCTGTATGTGTTTTGAGCCTGTATTTGGACTGGTCTTGAGTGCAGGTGTGTCTGTTGGCCTGAGAATTCAGCTTGCAACTGGTGCCCCCCCAACTCTGCCTCTTAGTCTTGGGAAGTGCGGCTTCGCCTGAGTTCAGATGCCACTGCCCCCCGCAGAGCCTGCCCCTCAATGTGCCATGTGCCTGACTCGCGCCTTCCTGGGGTGTGGGGCCCGCTGGCGGGGCGGGGTGGGGTGGGGCGGGAGGAAGGAAGGAAGGAGCGATGGGCCTGACCCCCGCCTCGCAGGGCGTGAGGAGTAAACATGATCCTAGCCATACTGCAGGAGACACAGGCTGGCGGAAGTCGGCCTGTCTCAGCGCGTGCCCCGCCCGCACAGGGTCACTCTGGCCCCGGGGGCAGGACCCGGGTCAATTCAGGTTTTCCCAAGACAAGTCCCTGGGGAGTAATTTGGCCCCGGGTGTGGCAGCAGGCTTTCCCCACATGACTGCTTTTCTAGAGGCCTTCTTGGGCTGGGCGTTTACCCCACGGGGATGTTTTTCAGAACAAGAACCTGGACTGGTTCCCCCGGATGCGGGCCATGTCCCTGGTGAGCAGTGAGGGGGAGGGGGAGCAGAACGAGATCCGCATCCTCCAGGACAAGCTCAGCGCCACCATGAAGCTGGTGTCCCACCTCACCGCCCAGCTCAGTGAGCTCAAGGAGCAGGTGCGCCCCCCGTCCTGGCCCTGCTGGCAGCCCCCGCTGTGCCTGAGGCCCCAGCCTGCCTGCCTGGGGGCGGGGAGGGGGGTGGGGCCTTTCTGCTTCCTCTGCCCCCTTCCTGCTGCTCCTGCCTCTTGGGTCTGGGGTGGGAGGAGGGGAGACGAGAGGGAGGCGGCCCCTCCCCCATGCCCCGAAGGGCAGTCCGGCCGGGCTGAGCGCGACCTCGTGCAGGTGTGGGGCCCCCTCGTGCGCCCCCTCGGCTCCAACCTTGCAGCTGCTAGACTCTGGCCCAGGCGCTGACGGGTGATGGGGAAGTCAGGGCCTCCTTCCGCTTCTCAACACCCGCTCTTGCCCAGAGCGTCCTCTGCGCCATCTGGCAGTGACTAAATACGGTCAGGCGGCCCCTCTTTTAGGTAGGCCGCTCTTCCAGTTGCACCAGATCAGTGGTTTATGACGCGCTAATTGAGGACCAGGGTTTGGGGTTGACGGCCCTGCAGCAAGGGACGTGGGGAGGGTGGGCTCTGGGCGGCCTGACCTGACCGCTGGCGTCTGTTTAAACCCAGATGACGGAGCAGAGGAAACGCAGGCAACGCCTGGGCTTCGTGGATGTGCAGAACTGCATGAGCCGCTGAGCCGCCGCAGGAGGCCCGCCGGCCGCATGGACACCGGCCACCCCTTCAGGCTAGGCGCCCACCCAGCCGCCAGAACCCATTTGGCCAGACCCCCCAGGCCAGCCTGGAGGGGAAGCTACAGAGCGGACAGCCCTGCCCAGACCGAGCCCCTAGAAGACTCAAACTCGCTGGGCCTCGCTCACCTTAGTGCCTTAGAGGAAGTCTGTCCTCGCACAGGACTGTTGCTTGGTCCCTTAAAGCAGTAACTGACATCGCTTCGTATTCCTCCTGGTGGGTGATCAGGAGTGGGGTCTCCTCTGTACTCCAGGCACTACGTTTTGGTCATTGCCGCCTCTGGCGGGGCGCAGTGATGCTCTTGCTAGTGATTTTAGGGCTTTGTTATTTAACTTATTCATGGTGCCTGCTCAGCCCTGCCCCGGGCTGCGCCCCTCCCCCGGGCCCCAGACCTGCTGTAGACCGTGTAGACCTCAGTGTCCGAGGCCGGGCCAGCGTTGCTGGCAGCCCTGGGAGGACGGGAGACCGCAGCAAGGAGCCTTGCTCCTCCTGGGGGCAGGCACACGCCCAGGGGATGGGCTGGAGCGTGTCAGGAGGGGCTGGTTTTCACTGCCTGTTTGCTCCTTTTGGTGTAATGTTTTACAAATCCTTTGGCCCGAGAACTAATATGTTAATTGCCTTAAATAAATTAATAAACCTAGTCCATTAGAAAAGGATGCTGGCTCCCGTACTCCTTGGGGGCTGGGCTGTGGGAACACGGTGCTGGCAGAGGGCAGTCTGAGCCCTGCCTGCTGGCCTGGCCTCACCATGCATTTGGGAGATGCTGAGTGCCGTCCTGTCAGAGATTCCAGGGCAGAATGCACTGCAGTGTAACTGGTTTCTGTCATCATCCTATGTATTTTATTTTATGCAAAACACAGTGAGGAGTCCAGGTACAGAGGAGGTTGAGAACCCACTTCCATTTCCCAACAAGGGGTGCTGTCGGCCCTGCCAACCCCTCCTCTCACCTCTGTTCTTGACAAGAAAGCTCCAGTGGGACCGTGACCGTCCACGGGTGAGCGCTGAGGCTCTGTGGAGTAACAAGGTGACCCTGTGGTGTCCCCGCCGGGGCCTGCCCCCAGCGTTGGGCCGACTCCAGCCAAGGCCCCACCCAGCCCGCCGGCTGCTCTGCCCTGCCCCTCGGGCCGACCTGGGACACGGCTGCTTTGCGAGGTCAGGGCAGAGGGCCGAGCAGGCTTTCCGCAGCCCTCTGCCACAGAGTGCCGCCGCTGTCTGTTGGCGGCGGGACAGGATGCCTTCTTTGCTGCCTGCTGCTATGTTTGGCTTTCCCCCAGGAGCGCCTACAACAAACGGGAGCCTGAGACTTTGCCAGGAGCCAGGCAGACCCCCGCTGGCAGGTGGGGCCCTGTGGCTGCGCAGGAAGCACCTTGCCCAGAGGCCCTGTCACCTTCCCCCTCAGGCCCAGACGCAGACCTGCACTTCCTCTCCCAGGGACGCTGAGCCTGGCCGGTGGGCGGGCGGATGCTCAACCTGCATCCCTTCTCAGGCCGCAGCTTTCTTTAGAGAAACAAAGGCTTCCTTTCTGTGAAGGCCAGGCGAGATTCCCGAACCATGAGGATGGGGAAATCAGGGCGTTTTATTGATGATGGCAACACACACGATGCCACGCTTAGGTGCGCGGGCGCGACAGGGCCCGAGCCCAGGCTTTGTGCTTTTCCTCAGGGTTCCCGGGGGCAAACTTCTCCTGCAGCTTCTTCCACATGCCTTTATTCATCTCCTTAAACTCATCCAACGTGTCTGCAAAAGGAGAAGACAACAAAAAAGGATGAACTGTAAAATGATTACACAGGTTGGCCCCAAGGGCTTTCGCCATCAGGCAGCACTCTTCACGGAGAAAAGGACGTGCGGCCCCAGCTTCTGGGAAGCGAGCCGAGCAGGGTAACGGACGAATACCGTGAGTGGGCACGAGCACGGGTGCCAGACCGCGTCCCGACAGCAGCCTCTGCTCACATCGTCCCCACGCAGCAGCCAAGCGGGGCCCACGCTGCCACCCGGGAGCCAGGACACGGCGCTGCCGTGTCGGCTTCGCAACCCACGTGCCCTGAGGCTCGTCACAACACTCGACCGGAGCCACAGGGGCTGTCTCCGTTGTACAGACGTGGGGACTTGAGGCAGAGTGGGGTAAGGGAGCCTGAGCAGGCTCCACGGCAGGAAGCGGCAGAGCTGGGGTCTGAATCCAGGCACTTACGTCCACCCACACCACGGGGATGAGCGGCCACCCTTGACTCCAGCAGGAAGCTGGGCCCGGGCCCCCATCCCCACCCACCATTTCCACACTGGGTCCCCTCCAGCAATCAGGTTCCTCATCTCTGAGCCTCAGGTTCCTCATCTGCAAAGTGGAGACAAACACCCGCCTCACAAGCTGTGAGCTGTGTTCTGTAGTAATTTTACTGATTTCTGACTGCGGGGTCTTTGTTGCCGTGCGGCCTGCTTTCTAGTTGCAGTGTGCAGACTTCCCACTGCGGGGCTTCACTTGCAGCGGAGCACCGGCTCCAGGGCTCACGGGTTCTGGAGCACAGGCTCAATAGTTGTGGCTCACGGGCTTAGCTGCTCTGAGGCACAGGGGATTTTCCAAGATCAGGGATTGAACCCGTGTCTCCTGCATTGCTTCTGCATTGACAGGATTCTTTTCCATTGAGCTACCAGTGAAACTGAAAAGTTGCTCAGTCGGGTCCGACTCTTTGTGACCCCATATACAGTCCTTGGAGTTCTCCAGGCCAGAATACTGGAGTGGGTAGCTGTTCCCTTCTCCAGGGGATCTTCCCAACCCCAGGATCAAACCCAGGTCTCCAGCATTGCAGGCGGATTCTCTACCAGCTGAGCCCCCAGGGAAGCCCCCAACGTTGTGACCTTTAAGGAGAGGATGGAGGTGATGTACTTGGCACCTGGCCCACATTCCAGAAAAGGGAGCCACCTTCACAGACATGAAGGTGGCAGGAGCCAGTGGGGCCTTCATTTAGAAACATACACCCACCCCCCCCTCCCCGCCCCAAGCAACCAGGGCAGGGTCTCTCAGTCAGCACCAGCGAGGTTTAGGGCCAGGTAGCCCTTCGTTGCAGGGCAGACCCGGCACTGTGGCCGCATCTCAGCCTTGACCCACCGGACGGCAGTAGCCCCTTCCCGCCAAGCCTAATGACTATCACGGTCTCCAGACGCTGCCCGAGTTTCCCTGCGGGGCAAAACTGAGTCCGAATTGACAACCACCAGTCTAAAGTCTCTCTAGGGCTAAAGTTCTATGATACCTAATTTTACTTATATTTTAAATTTAGATTTTATTTATGAATTAATTTATGAAATTAATTTTTGTAGCCTGGATTTTCATCTCTTAATGAAACTTATGGAGAAAAAGAATACCTGTTCTGAACAAAAAGCTAACTTACATTATTACAATTATTGTCAGTGGACTCTTGACTAAACGAGGACCAGCTCTGTACCCCAGCCACAAGCCCAGCATCCTACCCCAACTTTTCCAGAAGTCCAGGTTGCCTCGTGGGGCACAAAACGGGATGCCGTGGGCTCCCTTTTCCAATAAGCCCTGAGGCTCCTTCAGAGACTCCTGGGACCCCACCTCAGGGTGGACACACTTGGGACCAACACTGGGGCCACATTTCAGACTTGCCAGGCCTTCAAATCCTCACTACGAACAGTGCAAGGTGTTCTCCTGCCCTGTCAGAAGGAACATTTGGTAAGCTTATTCCACAGAGTCACAACAAAAAGATGAGGCTTGCTGTGAAAGCTAATTATCAGCCAATTTCCTAAGGCTGAGCTCCTGCCGTCCCAGAACAAGCCACAGCACAGACCAGTGGGGGAGGTCTTGCGTCTCCCCACCTTGGTGTCCCTGTTCTCCCCCAACCCAGCGTCCCGAGCGTTAACAAAGGGCAGAGGCTGAGCCTCTAGAGCTCCTTTCCGTTCTGATTTCAAGTTCAAACTTTGCTTAAACTCTTTGGGGTCCTCACAATGACACTGTGCATCGAAGCTTGTAATTACATGGGCCTGGGGACATGGGGGTATATTCTTTGGATATACATAAAATTGCCAATAAAGTGATTCTGCCTGGCCAAAGTATCTTTACCCCAGTTTTTCAGAGAGTACTGTAATAAAAGTGGGATCAGGGTCAACACACAATGGCAGATGACACCACCAGGTTTTAATCTGTTCAGAAGGCTGAGTTTTCTGGAAGCCTAAATCCTCAAACCTTAGTGGCTGAAGCATACTGGAGAAATAGGAAACAGAAATTTCTAGAGTACCAGAAATCAAATGTTTCAGGGCCATGCCCTCCCAGAAAAGGTTAGCCTATTTTTATATGTGGTGTCCTTGGCAATAAAAATAGTAATTTTCCAGAACCTGCCTGTTTCAACCCAGGCTCCCCCGGCCACCACCCGCCACGTGCCCCTCCAGTGACAATGGAGATGGGGAAGAAGGAGGGGCTGGGTGAGGCAGGGTATTTCCTGTCTTGTTAATCAGGGTCTGTCAAGGACTCCAAAACAAACCTAGTTAAACTCGTATCTAACCTGCAGCCCATGTCCCCATACACGTCCACTGAATGGCTTTTTGTTTTAATTAAAACCCTCATTGTTTATAAAGGCCTCTTAGGACCATAAAAATAAAATTATTTTCCTTCCATCCTGACTTCAACTACTTCCATTTGGCAAATACATATTCCCCTGTTCCCTGCTGCCCAGTCTTGAATTTAAAAGCTCTGAAGATAAATTTGCTTTTTTTAAGTAACGCCTTTGACCTTCTCCATATTCTATGACCAAAAAACATGAGCCCTGTAGCTTCAGAATTTCCTGTGGGCTATTCCACAAGACTTTCCATCAGGCAAAGCTGTCTTATTAGATGATTCCCCGTGGCCACTCAAAAACCCATTTGCAAACCAACCAGAAGCGGCAGCAGCTGCGCTTCCCATACCTGTGGACAGGATCAGCTTGTACTCTTCCAGGGACAGGCCGCTGAAGCTTGTGTCTCTGGGGCGAGGGTACTGGTCACAGGGGCAGAGAGGAGGGAGGGGAGAGATTAGTTCCGCGGCACACATGGAGAGAGGCGAGCTCTCAAGGGCAGTTCACAGGCCCTGGTGTCCAGAGGCCAGAGGGGGGGGCAGCGCCACCTGGAGGCCACACTGGCGCCGTCCGCAGCGGAGGCGCCTGAGCCTCTGGAGACCCAGGCTGGGGCCAGGAGGGAGACCCAGCCCTGAGGCCGCATCTCTGACCAGCCCCCGGGCAGTGCCACGCTGCGGCTGACCATACTGTGGGTCCCGAGGATTTAGGAGAAATCCCCTTTCCATGCAGACTAGGCCTTCGGCCATGTGTATCTGTGGAGTTACTGAGCACATTTTTTAAGACTGGGGAAGAAACACACTTAGTGGAATTTGACAGCAGTCACGTTACGGCCAAGGAGAGGCCCAGCGTGTTCTGACAGGGCTTCCTGGTCACTTCAACTCTGTCACCAGCGTGTCAGGAGGGTGGGCCAATCTGTGCGAGACCCAACAGCTGTCGGACACCCAGAAGCACCCCCGGCATACAAAACGTGGCTTTTCTTCAAAATTACTAAGACCTTTCGTTTAGGTGACCTAAAAGCCTCTACCAAGTGCCTTAGTTGGCTTGGTTGAAATTACTGGTTACATTCGAAACCAGCAAAACCACAATTCTATATAAAACATCACATAATCAGATTCCCTCACTCTTACTGGCTATCTGCAGTCAGAGGTCTGGGGACAGAAAAGACTGGCCCACTTACCTTGTGTTTGTAGTAGTTTGATTGCAGCCGTGCCAAGCTCTCGTACATCTGATCACAGGCCTCAGGCTCTGCAATCTGAAAAACAAAGGACCCCGAGAAAGTGAGCAAACCAGCCCCGCCCACACGCCGGCCTGCACCCTACACCTTGAGGGGGACCCCCCAAGTCAGGCCTTCACAGGAAGCAGGCCTGCAGCTCTGCGCCTTCTCCGACTACAGGTCCTGCTGTTAGAAATCTCCTTTTTGGAATAATGATTCCACCTTAGCAACCCCCAACCTGCAGAAAAACTCAAACGGCAAATCAACATTTGTGGGGCACCCGTGATGCGTGAATCAGCTAGCCACTGAGATGGGAGGCACTGCAGGAAAAATCCAACACTGGCAGGAGCGCTGAGGGCAGTGCGGGCCACAAGTCAGAGGAGGCGAGTTCCCGCGTGCTCAAGTGGCCAGCAGGTGATGGAAGTGGGACTAAACAGGGATCTGCAGGAGGCACAGGAGCTGGGGAGAGTGCAGCAGGCCTTCCCGATGGAGGGGGTGGCCGGCATGCATGGGGCAGAGGAGGCAGGGGCAACCTGTGCCTCAGACCGGGCCACCTGGCCGCGGGCCTGAGCGTGCACGGGCGAGAAAAAGATGAGAGCTCCTTGAGTTAAACCTTCAAAATACAGATTCTCTTATGAAAGGCCAAAAAAAAAAAAAAAAAAAATCATCTGAACTTTCATCTGTGGTGAGTAGGGAGCTGTTGAGTGTGATAAGGAAAGAAACATGAAGAAAGCAGTATTTTAGGAGGAGACAGGTAACTGAGGAGACCTGAGGGAGATCAGTCAGGTGCTGTGAGGAAGGACAGAAGGACGCCTTGCAGACAGACAGGAGGAAGGTGGCCCCACTGGAAACTCCAGGCAAGAAGGGCAACACACGGAGGAGACACGGGTTTTCCCTTCCAGGTCTCTTCCTGGTTTTCCCTTCCTTCTGTCTTGGCCATTATTTAGCTAGTTCCTTATATTATTCTGCCAAGAATTCTGAAAGCGCCCCAGAATGAAACTTTCTCTTCAATGTTTTCTCCCAGAATTCAAATGATGGATTTTTCCAACTTAAATCCTTTCTCGAAGAAGAACATAAATAAATCAGTAGTTGAGTGTTTTAAAAAGGCAGCACTGCTTCTGCCTCCGTGTGCACGTCAGATAATGTCCCCAGTTGACAGCAGACAAAAGGAGAGCCTGTCACCGAGTTCTGCCCGCGCCATTTGCCGGCTCAGGCCACCTATCAGTGGGGCGCCCAGGCAGCCACATCGGAAGAGAAGAGGTGAGGGGCTGAGGAGGCAGCCAGTGTTTGCTGAATAGTCAAAGGCACTATTTGAACGGATCGGGGTTAAAGGGCTGAAAAGAAAGAACGGATGGAAAAACAGGAGACTGGTGACTGAGTTCTGATTCCCCGAGGCGGGGCTTTCAGAGAAAGTCCAGCTGGAAAAGAATCTGCAGCATGCACTTTGCGGGAAGAGCATTTTGAACGTTCTGTCTTTGGCAGCGCATGCAAAACCGACAGCTAGCCAGACGAGAGACGAGCAGAAGGCGCAAGGTGCAGAAGGAAAAAGAGTAACACCAGCCAAACTTCCAGCGACTACTGTGGAGACCGTCACGAGACAATTGGATGGATGTGTTCACTTCTAAACTGGCGAGAACTCCAGTATGCCTGGCCCATTCTGGAGCAGGCATCCGTGGCTGCGGGCAGCAGCCAGGTCAAACCATCGTGTCTGGGGGTATCGGGCAAAGCAGTCTCTCTCCTGACACTTAATTTCCTGAGAATGATGACATTCTCTCATATAACCACAGATCCATGAGCAAATTCAGGACATTCAACATTGACACAACACTTCTCTCTATCCCAGTGTCCATATTCCAACTCTGTCAACTGTCTCAGTAAAAATCCTTGCAGGAAAAAAGTACTTTTGGCCCAGGCTCGCCTCCAGCACTACCTGCTGCATTTCTTTCTCTTGCAGCCAGGACACCTTGGTCTTTGTCTTTCCTGCATTGACAGTTTTGAAGCATACTGGCCAAATTAACCTTTCTTTTAAAAGCAAAGATAACGATCTTCCCTATTTCTGAGGGCCATGTGAGGAAAAGTGAGGTAATACCTGGACTGCTCTGAATTCAGGGCCTGGGACGCTAACGGGTTACTATTAGTAGTCTACAGTTACGGTAAACACAGCCCTCAGAGCACTACCTACCAGGCTCAAGAGAAGACTTCAGGATGATCCCTGCAACAGCGGAGTGAGGGCATGTGGAGGGCACCCCGACGCCACTAGTGGAGCCAGGCAGCAGTCCCCACGGGGCGGGGGCTCTCCAGGCACGGGGCCGGCCCGCGCCCACGCTGAGGGGACTGCAGTGAGGACACATCAGTGGACTGGTGCTGCTGGCGGACTGTGGGGTGTGGCGGGAGGTGGAAGTGACTCCTGAAGCTTCGCCCCGGCCCTTGTCGAACCTCCAGTCCTGACCCTGATGGCTCTCAGTGGGCCTCAAGTGCTCCACGGTCACCCCAGTGGAGATCACACGCCGACCCTGTCTCTGCCAGGCGAGTGGCCGCCTGCAGCACCTGTCCCCCACCTGCAGGCCCCGCGTCCTGACCTTCCCCTCCTACACCAATGATCACTGTCCCAACCCAGCTCTCACAGCGCTGCCTCCGGCCAGCAGCCTGCCCGGCTCCCCCAGGGACAGACCGCCGGCACTCTGCGTCCTCCCCAGTCCCAGCTCCCACCAGACCCTCGCCCTCAGGGTCCCGCCAGCAGGAGTCCCCTCCTGCCCCTCCTCTGAGTGCGAAGGTGACAGCGGGCTGGAGGCCACCTCTTCTGTACCCTGGGCGGGGGGCAGGGCGCGTCCCACCTCTGGCAGAGCAGGAGGGCGGAGGGGAGGGACAGAGAGAGGAAGGGGTCACCCTATAGTGCGACCCTCTGGGTTCCCTCGACCTTTCAAAAGTCTTTCAGTATTAAAGAGACAGTCTCCCAGATACTTTCCGTAAGGTCTGGCGCTCACTGAATAATCAGAATCACCTCTAAATGACCAATCACCAAAAAATGAACTTGTCACTCAATTTCCCATTTGAGGTCAGAAGATGTCTGTACAAGGCCGTAAAGGTAGCTCAGTGGAGGTGATGGGAGCTGAGGGATGGCAATTTCTGGCCAGTTATTACTGCTGCCTAAGCAGAGGTGGAGCCACGGCCAACTCTGGGTTTCTAGTCACACCCAACCCAAGCTCAGCAATTACAAAAGAGTCTTATTTACTACTTAAAACTACATCAATAGAAACAATTCTCTAATTCCGGAAGCTTTACCATGTACCTACATCCTACACTTTATTCACAGATACCAGCACAAACACTGAATTCTGAAATACAGTTTTCCCTGATGAAGTGTACTGTGCACTTTAAGGAACATTCTCATATACAAGCTTCAAATTACCTGATTTTGCATTCACACCTAATGAGATTACAGACATTTTAGGACTAATAGCAGCACTGGGTTTGAAAAAGGCAACAAGGGATATTATGAAGACTTCAGCTCTGCTCCCTAAATGTGAATAAAATAGATGTTCGACTGACAAAGTGTCCTTTATGGCTCTATTTTCACTCCTTTCGCATTTCCCCTGCTCAGTCGTCAGTAAATTTCTCTTTACCATATTAAACTTTTATATATACAAATCTACATCGTTGCCGCAGGCACTGATTTCGATTTTCAAAATTGAATTTTGGGGGGGGTGACAGCAATTGGTACAGCGGCCCCTATTCTAGTCACACAAAGGGATGCATAAGCACTTTTGGGAAAGGGTGCTGCAGATTGCTTTGCTAATTAAGGTAGGGCTGGATTCAGTCCAGGAGGATCTATGAAAAAAGGTTTTCAGGACTTGGTAATGAACTTCTGAAATGAGTTCATTCTGTTATGGGAGACTATTCCCTTGAGTTCAACTGAAAATCTTTCCTGGGCACCTACTATGTAGAGTACTCTGCTAGGTGGCTGCCAGCGGACGTAAAGACCCAGCCTCGGCTCCAGAGAAGTTGACGATCAAGCTGAGACAAGATACACACACAATAAGAATAAAAAATGACCAGGACAGAGTGTAACTGAGTGCCACTCAGAGGCAGCAGCTAGTGACCAGGCCTGCTTCCCACGGCAGGTGTGGTGGGGAAGGTTTGGGTTTCACTGCAGTGACAGCTCAGAGTGATACAGAGTCAGAGCCCGTCACTGTGAAGAGTACAGATTTCAGAGCTGGACTCGGTGGAATGGGGATCGGAGGGACTGGGAGCAAGAGGCATGAAAAACCAGGGGGACAAGGATGGTCCAGGGTCTTAAGTGACTTCAAGAAGTGCTTCAAGGCCTGGGGAGCCACCAGATTCCTAACAAGCTCTGTGTCTGCGCTTTCATCCACAGGGCACTAGGTTCTCAAAGGTTAAGAACCGCTGAGGGGGCTTCCCTGGCGGCTCATCTACCCGCCAATGCAAGAGACACGGGTTTGATCTCTGATCTGGGAAGATCCCACATGCCAGAGAGTGACTAAGCCTGTTCGCCACACTACTGAGCCTGTGCTCCACAGCCTGAAAGTCACAACCCCTGAAGACCACGCACCATGACCCCTGAGCCCACACGCCACAACTCCTGAAGCCCAAGCGCCACAACTCCTGAAGCCCACGCGCCACAACTCCTGAAGACCACACGCCACAACTCCTGAAGACCACACGCCATGACTCCTGAAGACCACACGCCATGACTCCTGAAGACCACACGCCATGACTCCTGAAGACCACGCACTATGAGCCCTGAAGACCACGCGCCATGACTCCTGAGCCCATGTGCCAGAACTCCTGAAGACCACGCACCACGACTCCTGAAGACCATGTGCCACAACCCCTGAAGACCACATGCCACGACTCCTGAAGACCACGCACCACGACCCCTAAAGACCATGCACAACCCCTGAAGACCATGCACAACTCCTGAGCCCACTCGCCACGATTCCTGAGCCCACGTTTCACAACTCCTGAGCCCACATGCCCTAGAGCCCATGCTCAGCGCAAAGAGAAGACACAGCGATGAAGAGCCTGTGCACTGCAACTAGAGGAGCCTGGGTTTGCAGCAACGAGAGACAATCCTGTGTGGCAACAAAGACTCAGCACAGCAACAAAAAAAAAAAACACCACTGGGGACAGAGATCAAGATGGCGGAATAGAAGGATGTTGAGCTCATCTCTTCCCACAAATACATCAAAAAATCTCCATGTGGAACAATTTCACAGAATACCCACTGAACACTGGCAGAAGATCTTGTATAACCAAAGCTGTAAGAATGGTCACCACATAACTGGATAGGATGAAAGAAAAAAAAAGCAAAAGGAGTCAGGACAGGAGGAAGCTTTCATTTCAAAGGGAAAAGGTTCCCGTACTCTGGGAAGCCCCTTCTCTGACTGGGAGGCCCACCGGGAAGACAGGGAGCCTCAGAGGAGAGTGCAGCAGCCGGCCTGTGGAAGGCAGGACAGAGGGAGGCAAGCAAGGCAGCGCGGGCCACCTTGCTGCACTTCCCAGCCACCCAAGACGCACGCCTGCTGGTGTAGAGAATGGCTGGGGCTGGAACTGGGCCTTCAGAGGACTCACCTGGGCTGTGCAGAGACAGCCCAGAGGGCCTGCAGTGTGGTCTGAGCTGCAATTGTGGGGGCGGGGGAGAGCACGAGCCCACCACAGCAACCTTGTTCTCAGGAGGTCACAGTCGGCATGGCTCTGCCCCTGTGAGCTCTGGGAGTGTGCAAGCGCCAGCAGGTTGCCCACATATGGAGGTGGGAATGAAATCTGAGCCGATTCTTGGCAGGTGAGTGACCAGCACATTTCTGCCGGCAGCAGCATCTAGGGGATATCTGAGCTGATTAGTGGTGCTCCCCTAGCTGAGGCAGGTCTGGCGCCACCAATAACAAACATGTGGGCACGCATACAGGGAAGCGGGGCTGAAATCTGAGCTGATTACTGGTATTCCCACAGCAGAGGTGGGGCCAAGGGCAGTACCAAAAACAGTGTACTGTGACAGCATGCACAACAGGTGACAGGAAATGTCACAGAACACACGTCCAGGGAGACACCTCCTGGGGAGGAATACACAGCAGCTCCTTTTCCAGTGGGAGCACTCCAGTCCCACCAACCTCACACCACAACTTACAACTGGATTTGGGGCTTCTACTCCAACAACTGGGGATTAGACCCTGCCCCTAATGGGGCTGTGACAACCACAGAGCAAAGAGGAGGCCCTGCCCAACATCCAGGGCAGGCCGTGGTCACCACATCATCAGACACACTGCCATCAAGGGGGGACGGGCCAGCACACTGTGAGGAAAGACATGGCAGGCATTCATAACAAAAACAGCCCTCACACCAAAAACATTCGACTCAAACAGGCTACACAGGGATGGTCCCATTTAAAAACAGCTGTTCATGATCACAGTAGATAACCGTTTTCCCTACATTCAGAGTCACAGTAATATAAATAAATAAAAGAGCAGAGGAACCATTCTCAATGATAAGAACAAGAGAAATCCCCTGAAAGAATAAACAATGAAACACACCTCTCCAGTCCACCAGACCCTGGGTTCAAAAGAAAGGTAAAGAAATGGCGAAGGAATTAAGGCAATCAACAGAAATGCAGATAACTGTAACAAGGAACTAACATCAGATAAAACGGCACTCCACTCCAGTATTCTTGCCTGGAGAACTACTTGGACAGAGGAGCCTGGCAGGCTACGGTCCATGGGGTCACAAAGAATCAGACGCGACTGAGCGACTAACACACACTGTTAGATATGCAGCTGATGCCACTCAAATGGCAGAAAGTGAAGAGCTACAAAGCTTTGTGACGAGGGGGAAAGAGGAGAGTGAAAAAGCTGGCTTAAAACTCAACATTCAAAAAACTAAGACTATGGCATCCAGTCTTCATGGCAAACAGGTGGGGAAAAAGTAGAAATGTTAGGGGAAGCACACTGACTCAAACTGCCCACCCTGGCCAGGTACCACAGTTTTACGACAGGAGGCCCTGGTAAGGAACACGGAACTAATAAACCACCACCAACAGGGAGAGTTCGGGAAAGGTCAAAAAGGGACACCACGTGCCCAACCACCTTCCAGAATCCTTCTCGCTGGCATCCATCCTGGCTGAACAAGGTGTGCACCACCAGGAAGGACTCTGAGTCAGAATGATTGGCTAAGGACAACCCGGAAACTAATCCCACAACCATAAAACCGGAGACTGCGAGCCAGCTCTGCAGAGCTGTTCTCCTGGGTCCCCTTACCCCACTGCTCTCCACCCAGGCGCCCCTTCCCAATAAAGTCTCTTGCTTTGTCAGCTCATGTGTCTCCTCGGACAATTCATTTCCGAGCGTTAGACAAGAGCCCACTTCGGGGCCTGGAAGGGGTCCCCCGTCCTGCAACAGAGACAGTGGCAGAGTTATTTTCTTGGGCTTCAAAATCACTGTGGACGGGGACTGCAGCCACAAAATTAAAAGACGCTTGCTCCTTGGAAGAAAAGCTATGACAAATCTTGACAGCGTATTAAAAAGCAGAGACATCACTGTGCCAACAAACGTCCGTCTAATCGAAGCCATGGTTTTTCCAGTGGACATGTACGGATGTTAGAATTGGACTACAAAGAAAGCTGAGTGCCAAAGAATTGATGCTCTTGAACTGTGGTGCTGGAGAAGACTCTTGAGAGTCCTGTGGACAGCAAGGAGATTAAACCAGTCAGTCCTAAAGGAAATCAGTCCTGAATATTTATTGGAAGGATTTATGCTGAAGCTGAAGTTGCAATACTCTGGCCACCTGATGCAAAGAGCCGACTCACTGAAAAAGACCCTGATGCAGGGAAAGACTGAAGGCAGAAGAAGGGGGAAAGGGAGGATGAGATGGTTGGATGGTATCACTGACTCAATGGACATGAGCTTGAGCAAGCTCTGGGAGACGGTGAAGGACAGGGAGGTCTGGTGTGCTGCAGCTCATGGGGTCGCAAAGAGTTGGACACGACTGAGCGACTGAGCAAGAACAAACATGAAAAAGAGGCAATCAAAATCAGAGAGCTCAACTGCCAAGATGAAAACTAAGCTAAAGGCAATAAACAGCAAACCAAGTAATGCAGAAGAATGAATAAGTGATCTGGAAGACTGTCAACTACAAGCTGGCATTTGCCAAGAGCTTTGCTAGCAACTGAACAACACCACAGGCATGTGCCATCCACCGCTGTGGAGACGGAACCCTGTGCCGCCGCAGCTGCTGGCCTTCAACACGCCCTCTGTGTTCCAGGGCAACTGGTGGAACAGGTCTTTAGACAGTAAGGTGTTTGCAGGAACTGATTTCATGATCCCAACCCTTGCGTCTCTTCATATCTAGAAAAGCACTAACTTCCTTCATGGTGACATCAGCTCCTCATGACTAGCAGAAAACCTTTTGTAAAGTAAGCACTTAATTGCATTGAACTCCCCCTTCACCAAAATCTTATATATTGACTTTCCCCACTGCCTTTTTGCAGCAGTCTCTCAGAGCTATCTGAGGTGCTGTCTCCCGGCAGTCCTCATTATGCCCCAAATAAAATATAACTTGCAACACTCACATTGTACATCTTTTTAGTCAACAAGACAAAATAACAGAAATCAGTTAGAATGGCAGACAGAAAGACAAATGAAAAAAAAAAATGAAAGCAACATATAAAGTTTATGGGATAAAGCGCGCCAATCTATGCATAAGGATTTCAGAAGAAGAACGTTGAATTAAGGCTGAAAACTTGCCAAACCTGAAGAAGGAAACAGGTGTCGAAGTACAGGAAGAACAGAGGGTTCCAAACAAGATGAACCCGACAGACCTAAACCAAGACGCATCATAATTAAAATGGCAAAAGTTAAAGATAAAAAGAGAACTCTTTAAGGCAGCAAGAGAAAAACAAAAGAGTAAGTTACAAGGGAACCTCCATGAGTGTATCAGCTGATTTTCTCTGTAGAAAATCTGCAGGTCAGAGGGAGCAACAAGATATATTCAAAGTCCTGAAAGGCAGAAATCTGCAACCTAGGGTACTCTACCCAGCAAGATCACTATTTACAATAGAAGGAGAGATAATGGATCTCTCAGACAAGCAAAAACTAAAAGAATACAGCAATACTTAGACCTATCCTGAAAAGAGTATTGAAAGGTCTTCTCTGAATAGAAGAGAAGCAAGAACCTATAGGAAAGGGAAAATCACAATAGAAAAAGCAAATATATGAAAGGATTTTAGGTCACTTAAATAAACCAAAACATACATTAAAAAAACAGAAAAAAAATTTGTGAAAGCAATTATAACCACAATGAACAACAAAAGGATAAACATGAAAGTGTAAAACACGACATTAAACTCACATCATTCTTACTTGGGAGAGTGGAATAAGAAAGTGTGGATTTTTTGTTTTTAATGTGTTTGAGCTTATACGACTACCGGTCTAAAGCAAGCAGGCACCAACAAACCACAAAAGGAAAAACAAAAAGAAAGGAACAAAGAAGCAATATAAAGTCAACTGGAAAAGCAGGTTTATAATGGCAATAAACACATACCTATTGATAATTACCTTAAATGCCAATGGACTAAATGCTCTGATCAAAAGACATAGAATGGCAGATTGGATAATAAAACAAGAGCCTACGACATGCTAAAGACCCATTTTATGGCGAAGGATAACCACAGATTGAAAGTGAGAGGATGGAAAAAAATATTTCATGTAAACAGAGATGACAAGAAAGTGGGGATCACAGTATCGTATCAGACAAAATAGACTTTAAAACAAAGGCCATAAAGAAAGATACAGAGGGACACTATATAATGATAAAAGGATCGATACATGAAGAAGATATACTTAGTAATATATATGAACCCAATATAGAAGCAACTAAATAAATAAAACAAATTCTAACAGACATAAAAGGAGAAACTGATGGGAATACAATAAGAAGAGATTTTAACTGATGGGAATACAATAACAAGAGATTTTAACACCCCTCTGACATCAACCAGTAATGCAGAAGAAGCTGAACAGTTCTATAAGACCTACAAGACCTTCTAGAACTAACGCCCAAAAGCAGTGTCCTTTTCATTACAGGGGACTGGAATGCAAAAGTAGGAAGTCAAGAGATACATGGAGTAACAGGCAAATTTGGCCTTGGAGTACAAAACGAAGCAGGGCAAAGGCTAACGGAGTTTTGCCAAGAGGACGCACTGGTCATAGCAAACCGTCACAAGAGAAGACTCTACACATGGACATCACTAGATGGTTAATACCGAAATCAGACTGATTATAGTCTTTGCAGCCAAAGATGCAGAAACTCTCTACAGTCAGCAAAAACAAGGCCAGGAGCTGACTGCGGCTCAGATTATGAACTTCTTATTGCAAAATTCAGACTTGAACTGAAAAAAGTAGGGAAAACCACTAGATCATTCAGGTATGACCTAAATCAAATCCCTTACGATTATACAGTGGAAGTGATGAACAGATTCAAGACATTAGATCTGGTAGACAGAGTGCCTGAAGAACTATGGACGGAGGTTCGTGACACTGTAAAGGAGGCAGGGATCAAGACCATCCCCAAGACAAAGAAATGCAGAAAGGCAAAACGGTTGTCTGAGAAGGTCTTATGAATAGCTGAGAAGAGAAGTGAAAGGCAAAGGAGAAAAGGAAAGATATACCCATTTGAATGCAGAGTTCCAAAGAACAGCATAGAGAGAGAAGAAAGCCTTCCTCAGTGCTCAATGCAAAGAAATAGAGGAAAACAACAGAATGGGAAAGACTAGAGATCTCTTCAAGAAAATTAGAGATACCAAGGGAACATTTCACACAAAGATGGGCACAATAAAGGACAGAAATGGTATGGACCTAACAGAAGCAGAACATATTAAAAAGAGGTGGCAAGAACACACAGAAGAACTGAACAAAAAAGATCTTCATGACTCAGATAACCACGATGGTGTGATCACTCACCTAGAGCCAGACATCCTGGAATGTGAAGTCAAGTGGGCCTTAGAAAGCATCACTACAAACAAAGTTAGTGGATGTGATGGAATTCCAGTTGAGCTATTTCAAATCCTGAAAGATGATGCTGTAAAAGTGCTGCACTCAATATGCCAGCAAATTTGGAAAACTCAGCAGTGGCCACAGGATTGGAAAAGGTCAGTTTTCATTCCAATCCCAAAGAAAGGCAGTGCCAAAGAATGTTCAAACTACTGCACGATTGCACTCATCTCACATGCTAGCAAAGTAATGCTAAAAATTCTCCAAGTCAGGCGTCAACACTACGTGAACTGTGAACTTCCAGATGTTCAAGCTGGATTTAGAAAAGGCAGAGGAACCACAGATCAAATTGCCAACATCTGTTGGATCATCAAAAGAGCAAGAGAGTTCCAGAAAAACATCTATTTCTGCCTTATAGGCTATGCCAAAGCCTTTGACTGTGTGGATCACAACAAACTGTAGAAAATTCTTCAACAGATGGGAATACCAGAACACCTGACCTGCCTCCTGAGAAATCTGTATGCAGGTCAAGAAGCAACAGTTAGAACTGGACATGGAAAAACAGACTGGTTCCAAATTGGGAAAGGAGTACATCAAGGCTGATATTGTCACCCTGCTTATTTAACTTATATGCAGAGTATATTATTTGAAATAGTGGGCTGGATGAAGCACAAGCTGGAATCAAGATTGCTGGGAGAAATATCAATAACCTTAGATGTGCAGATGACACCACCCTTGTGCCAGAAAGTAAAGAAGAACTGAAGAGCCCCTTGATGAAAGTGAAAGAGGAGAGTGAGAAAGTTGGTTTAAAACTCAACATTCAGAAAATGAAGATCATAGCATCTGGTCCCATCAATTCATGGCAAATAGATGAGGAAATAATGGAAACAGTGAAAGACTTTATGTTTTTGGGTTCCAAAATCACTGCAGATGGTAACTGAAGCCATAAAATTAAAAGACGCTTGCTTCTTGGAAGAAAAGCCAAGATCAACCTAGGCAGCATATTAAAAAGCAGAGACATTACTTTGCCAACAAAGGTCCATCTAGTCAAAGCTACGGTTGGTCCAGTAGTCATGTACGGATGTGAGAGTTGGACTATAAAGAAATCTGAGCACCGAAGAACTGATGCTTTTGAACGGTGGTGTTGGAGAAGATTCTTGAAAGTTCCTTGGAGATCCAACCAGTCAATCCTAAAGGAAATCAACCCTGAATACTCATTGGAAGGACTAATGCTGAACCTGAAGTGCCAATACTTTGGCCACCTGATGTGAAGAACTGACTCATTGGAAAAGACCCTGATGCTGGGAAGGATTGAGGGCAGGAGGAGAAGGAGACGATAGAGGAGGAGATGGTTACATGGCATCACCAACTCAGTGACATGAGTTTGAGCAAGCTCCATGAGTTGGTGATGGACAGGGAGGGCTGGCATCCACGGAGTCACAAAGAGTTGGACACTACTGAGCAACTGAACTAACTGACATCAATGGACAGATCTCCCAAACAGAAAATCAATAAGGCAACAGAGATTCTAAATGACACAAGAGAACAGTCAGGCTTAACTGATATTTTCAGGACAGTACATCCAAAAAATCAGAATACACATTCAGGTGCACATAGAACATTTTTTAGGACTGATGACTTACTAGGACATAAAACAATCTCAACAAATTTAAGAGCACAGAAATTATTCCAAGCATCTTTTCTTTTTTTTTTTCAAGCATCTTTTCTGACAATAACAGCATGAAACAAGAAATCAACCATAGAAAGAGAAACGGGGGGAAAAAAAAGATTACATGGAGACTAAACAGGATACTGAACAACCAATGGGCCAATGACAAAGTCAAAGAGGAAATTAAAAAATACCTTAAGACAAATGACAATGAAAATGCAATCAGACAAAATCTATGGGACACAGCAAAAGCAATTCTTGGTGGAAAGTTCACAGCGATGAAGGCATTCCTCAAAAAACCAAGAAAAATATCAAATAATCCAAAATACCAGTTAAAAGATTTAGAAAAAGAAGAACAAACAAACCTAAAGTCAGAAGAAAAGAGACTGAAAACCTCTGGCTAGGCTCACCAAGAAGAGAGGGGACCCAAACCAAGAAAATAAGAAATGAAATAGGAGAAATAACTGACATCATAGAGATATAAGAAGCCATAAGAGGATACCATGAACAATTATCTGCCAACAAATTGGATAATCTAGAAGAAATGGATGTTTCTAGAAACATACAGCCCACCAAAACTGCATCAGGAGACAGGAAATCTGTTTTGTTTTTTGGTTGCACTGTGTGGCTTCTGTAATCTTAGTTCCCTGACCAGGGATTGAACCTGGGTCATGGCAGTGAAAGCTCTGAGTCCTAACCACTGAACCACCAGGGAATTCCCAAGAAGAAAAAGATAGTTTGAACAGACTGATCACTAGAAGTGAAATAGAAGCTGTAATATAAAAAAACTCCCTGCAAACAAAAGTCCAGGGCCAGATGGCTTCACTGGGGAATACTACGAAACATACATATTAACTTATGTAATATTAACTTATTAACTTATAAGTTATTAACATATTAACTTATACTGATCCTTCTCAACTTCTTCCAAGAGACTGAAGAGGAGGACACGCCCAAAGTCATTCTATGAAGCCACCATCACCCTGATACTAAAACCAAAGACACCACCAAAAAAGAAAACTACAGGCCAACATCTTTGATAAATACAGATGGAAAAATTCTCAACAGAATAGCAGCAGGACTTCCCTGGTGGTCTTGTGGTTGAGAACTTGCCTGCCAATGCAGTGGACGCAGGGGCAGCCCCTGGTCTGGGAAGACGCCACATGCTGCGGGACTCCCCTCACGTGCCACGCCTCCCGGAGCCCGCGTGCTTCAGAGTCCGTGATCAGCACTGCTGAGCCTGCATGCCGCAAACGTGGACGTGCGTGCTCGAGGGTCTGTGCGTCTCAAAGAGAAAAGCCACTGCAATGAGGGGCCCACACACTACAACTAGAGAGCACTCCCTGCTCACCAAAACCAGAGAAAGCCCATGCACAGCAATGAAGACCCAGTGCAGCCAAAAATAAATAAGTAGTGAATTAAAAAAAAAAAACACTAGCAAACCAAATCCAATAACACATAAAAAGGATCGTATACCATCATCAGGCTGTATTCATCCAAAGTTAACAAGAATGGCTCAACATACACAAATCAGTGTGATACACCCCATAAACAAAAGACAAAAATCACATGATCATCTCAATAGGTGCAGAAAAAGCATTTGATAAAATTCAACGTCCACTCATGATTAAAAACTCCTATTAAAGCAGGTATAGAGGGGACATATCTCAATATAATCAAAGTTTACTTATGACAAACCCACATCCAATGTAATACTCAACAGTGAAAAGCTGAAAGCCTTCCCACTAAAACCTGGAACAAGACAAGGATGCCCACTCTTACCACTTCACAGCAATCAGACAAGAAAAATAAAAGGTATCCAAGTTAGCAGGGAAGAGGTAAAATTCACTGTATGAAGAAGATATGATCCCCATACAGAAAACCATAAAGATTCAACACAAAAACTTTTAGAGCAGATAGATGAAATTAGCAAGGTAGGGCTTCCCAGGTAGCTCAGTGCTAAAGAATCCGTCTGCCAATGCAGGAGCTGTGGGTTTGATCCTTGGGTTGGGAAGATCTCCTGAAGAAGGAAATGGCAACCCATTCCATTATTTTTGCCTGGGAAAATCCCATGGAAGAATATCCTGGCAGGCTAGTCCATGGGGTTGTAAGAGTCGGATATGACTTAGTGACTAAATGACAACAACAAAGCAGGATACAAGATTTAATGTACAGAAATGAACGGCATTTCTCTATACTAACAATGAAACATCAGAAAGTGAAAAAAAAAAATCCTTTTAAAATCTCATCAAAAAAACAAAAAACATCCTAGGAATAAAGCTCACCACGGAAGTGAAAGACTTATATGCTGAGAACTATAAAATACTGTTAGAGGCAACTGAAGATGATTCAAAGAAATGGAGATGTATACCATGCTCTTGAATTGGAAGAATTAAAATTGTTAAAATGGCCATAGAACCCCATCAAATTACTCATGATATTTTTCACAAAACTGGAATAATCCTAAAATTTATCTTTAACCATAAAAGGCCCAGAATTGCCAAAGCAATCCTGGGGAAAAAGAACAAAGCTGGAGGAATAACCCTCCCTGCCTTCCGACAATAATACCACAAAGCTACAGTAATCAAAATAGTATGGTACTGGCACAAAATCTGACATATGCATCAGTGAAACAAAGTAGAGAGCCCAGAAATAAACCCATACACAGGTCAATTAATCTTCTACAAAGGAGGCAACAATATACAATGGAGAAAAGACATTCTCTCTTTAGCAAGTGGTGTTGGGAAAGCTGCATAGCCTCCTGTAAATCAATGACATTGGATTACTTCCCCATACCACACACAACAAGAAACTCAAAATGGCTTAAAATGTTAAACCTAAGACATGATACTATAAAACTCCTAGAAGAGACATAGGCAAAAGAAAAAACAAACAGAACCTAATCACTTACAAGCTTTTGCAAAGCGAAGGAAACGATAACAAAATGAAAAGACAACCTATGGACTAGGAGAAAATACGTCCAAACAATGCAACCAACAAGGGCTTAACTTCTAAAATATACAGAACAGCTCATACAACTCAACAATAAAAAAACACACAACACAACTGAAAAATGGGCAAAAGATTAAACAGACATTTCTGCAAAGAAGTAATACAGATAGCCAATAGGCACATGAAAAGATGCTCAACATTGTTAATTATTAACAGAAATGCAAATCAAAACTAAAATAAGGGATTACCTCACACGAGCCAGAATGGCAATCATCAAAAAGCCTACAAACAACAAATGCCGGAGAGGGTGTGGAGAAAAGGGAGCCCTCCTTCAATGCTGGTGGGAAGGTAAACTGGTTCAGCCACTATGGAGAACAGTATAAAAAAACTAAAAACAAACAGTTGCCATATGATTCAGCAATCCCACTCCTGGGCATATATCTGGAAAAGACTACAACTCTAATTAGAAAAGATACATGCACCCCAATATTCACAGCAGCATTATTTACAACAGCAAGACATGGCAGCAACCTAAATGCCCATCAACAGATGAATGGATAAAGACGACGTAGTACATATATACAATGGAATATTATAAAAAAAAAGAGTGAAATAATGCCATTTGCAGCATCATGGATGGATTTAGAGATTACCACCCTAAGTGAAGTCAGTCACAGAAAGACAAATGTCACTTATCTGTGGAATCTAAAAAATGATACAAATGAACTTATTTACAAAACAAAAGCAGACTTATCTACATAGAAAACAATCTTACGGTTACCAGAGGGGAAGCAGGGGAGGGACAAGTTAGTTTGGGATTAACAGACATACAGTACTATACCTAAAACAGATACACAACAAGGACGGACCACAGAGCACAGGGAATTATATTCAGTGTCTTGTAATAACTCAGAAGGGAAAGGAATCTGAAAAAGAACATATATACGTATAACTGAATCACTCTGCATACACCTGAAAGAAACAGCACTGTAAATCAACTATACTTGACAAAAAGAACTGACTACATTACAGCCAGTTTAGCAGGCAGTGGGGAAAGGCCCCCGCTGGCCTGGGGTCCGGTGCGGGGCGGACACAGGCCATCAGAAAAGAGTGAAAGCCTCACCCAGCCGCACTAGTCCAGGAGGCAACAGGCAGACCCTCAGATTTCTAAGGGGGGACCCACTGACAGTGGTGGACGATCTAGATCTCCAGGAGGCCCACTGCATCTCTGAACATGCCTAGAAAACTGCCACGCCTTGGTCTAAACACCACCTTAGCTCCCTCCAGCTCCACCCAGAACTAGGGGAGAGAGACAAGATACCTGCATTCCCTCTCAGGCCTGATTCTCTTCACAACGGCTGCTTTGCAGTGGGCTCAATACTACAACTAAAAAATAGCACAATCCGCCCTCAGGTCATTCATCAATAAACACAGAGGAGCCACATGGTGGGTGACGCTGGATGGCAGCACTTGCCAGCAGACTCCACACTGAGCCACAGGCCCAGGCCTTGACTGGATGACTGAGAAAACAGGAGGGGAAACCTTTCAGTGCCCCTCTGAGGACCTGGATGGAGGACCTACATTACCGCCACCCCCAAAAAAGTTCAACTCCTTTCAAACGGGGCTGCTATTATTTCCACTTGGATATTTAACAGAACTCCCTGGTGGGTGAGCCCCTTCCTGGGAGGCTCCTCCGAGCTGGGCCCCATTCTAGTTCAGTGGGCGCTGCCAGGAAGCCGCCTGCACCTAATGAGCTCATTAGAAGCGCTGGCGCCTTCCCCTCTACTTAAGTCAACAATTACTGTTGTTTTGCCACCTTCTCCCGTGTTGTGATTCTTTTATTAATCTCTTGGTGCTGCAGGGAACATGCACTCTCTTAAGGAAACTGGATTGAAAGGAGGCAAAATCCATGAACATTCACTTTAAAAAACTGCACAATAGAACAGAGGATGAAAGAGGTGTTAAGCGTGTTCTCTCTTCCCACCAACCCCTCCCTCTTGGTGGGCTGAGGGTGAAGGGGACCATGAGACTCCCCAGAGGGCGAGCTGCAGGAGGATAAATGGAGGCAGCTATTTTTGTGTTCTGGTTTGGGGTCTGAAGGATTAACTTGCTTTCTAGGCATTCTGGCTTTTCTGTGCTCTGATGCCACTTGAGGATGGTCTTTCCCCCATGTGTGCTGGGGAGGGAGGGGTTGGGCCAAAGAAAAGCAGGTGGGTAAACAGATGTTTCATTCTTTGCCCAAACTGTCCATGGGCCAAAGAGGTTCTGAGCAGGGAAGGAGGAGAAGGGAGGGCTTGAAGTGCAGGGAACAAGACTCCTTTCTAACAAGAAGAAACAACTCGGGAGGAATGGGAGCTGAGAAAGATCGGGCACAAAGGAGACCATGCGCCCTTGTCCCGCGGCTTAACTCCCAGGGACTCCAAATAAGTTACTTTTCTGATTTCGTTTCTTTGCAGAGTGAGAATCGCAGTGGTGACCTCAGCTCAGCTGCACTAAGGATTAGACTAAGCGAGCTCATGCACACAAGTGTGCCCTGCATGCGTTCAGCGTTACCGTCCAGATGCAGGGAGCCACGAGGCTGACAGCAGGACTGCCTGTCCCTCCCCTCTATGGGAACAAACACAGAGGAGAGCCTCCCCGTCCCGTCCTGTCTTTCTGGCAATCTCGGCAAAACCAAGGGGGAGAGCCACACCAATCAGCTGACTGGGTTGAATGCCTGCCCCGGCTGCCAGTTTAATGAACCACCTTTCTTTCTCAAGGTCTTTATAAATGATCTGGGGGTGTCAGTGGGAGTGACTCAAAGCTGTTCTCAATTCCGGCAAGGGACTACTCCTTCTAAAAATTACCGCAGATTTACTAAGACTGGGAGCATTCTCAAGCGACAGAAGGATGAGGGACACGACAGTGGTCCTGAGTAATGTGCCTGCTGCCATCATGATGCACTGGTTCACTCTACCAGGGACACATTCATCAGTGGCTCGGGAACCATCAACCGAGCCATGAGTCGAATCTGCAGCCGTGACTCAAATCTGTGTGGGCCTTCTACTCTTCAGAACCTTCTCCCTAAGTGATGACAAGGGATGACAATTCCAAAAGAGAAAGCTCCATCCTTTTCTGGCTCCTCACTCTAACAGTCAAGTAGGTAAGTGTCAGACTCTCACCTTCCCAGGGTCTAACCTCTGGCAGCTTCTCTGCTGGCTGGTTTCACCACTCGAATTTCATCAGAGTTAAGTCACATGCCTGCCCAATCATAACCTCCCTGGTGATAAGGACCAGGTTCTGTCCCTCTTCTGCCATTCCTGCAGTTCCCCACAGAGTGAGCTCTCAAATTAATTCTCACCTCTCAGGACACAGAAATATTCCCATCTCACTCTTCACTACTTCTCTCCATCTAGATCTGCATTACATCTGCAGCTATATTCAAATGATTTTTGTCTCATGAGCCATAATCATAATTTATTTACCCATTCATTCATTTACAGAGTGTCTTTTATGTGCCAGGAACTATGCTAGACGCTCTGGGGAGAAAGATAAAAATAGTACCATCTCTATTCTCAGGAAGCTCACACTGAAAATACATAGGAAGCAGAGCCCTAGAAAGACTATGGGATTTGCAGAGTTGGGAATAGTTATGACTCCTGCCTGCAAGATCTTTATACTCTGGGCCAGTGAAGACCACTGTAAGAAGTGTGAAGGCCCTCACTGTTGTGGGACCCTCACCCCTTCCCAAAACTCTGAAACAGACATCCTGTCCACGCCCACCACCCAGTCAGCACTTGGTTTCTGTGATGCCACTGGGCATGTTGTTCTTGTTCTATCAGGTAGGCTGGCTTGGCTCTGGGCTGGGCTAAGTTGAAAAAAAGGCAATGTTCCTGCTTTGACAGGTTGTGGCCAAATTTCCAAAAAGTCATTTCTTCACAATGTGTGTGTACCTGCATGTCACATCTCATGTATCTGACCTCTTGCCTGAGCCCCAGGCTCAAATATCCCACTGTCAACTTGACATTTGCACTTGGAAGCAAATCCACTTTGCATCTCAAGTTAAACAAGTCTAACACCAAATTCAGGATGCTCTTCCCACACCCCACCTGTTCCTTATCTTGCTTCTTCCTCAGCTCAGTAAACAGCACCACCCTGCAGCCAGTAGCTCAGGCCAAAACGATCTATCCTTGGTTCCTCTTCCCCTTTATCCCATATCTAATACATCAAAAAGTCCCATACAACCTTCACATTGCAAACCCAATCTGGCCCCTTCCATCTCCTGTGCCGTCATCTTATATCCAAGCCACCACCATTTCCTGCCTGGGCTACTAGAGGAGCCTCCTCTCCAGCTGTTTCTATTCTTGCCTCCCTATAATCCATTCACTGATACAACCAGAGTGGTCTTAAAAAAAAAATAAAAAAGAGTACATTAGGTTACATCAGCCTGCTGACTAAGCCTCCAGAATAGCTTCTCTCTGGTATTTATGATAAAATCCAACTCCTAACCAGAGCCTGCCTATGACACCTGGCTCTTGTTTTCTTTTGACTGACACCTCTTAGCAAATGCCATTTCACTCACTACCCTTCAGCCACTTGGACTTTCTTTTTGCTTTCTGCCTCAGGACTTTTGCACCGCCTGAAAGGACGCCAGGTGTGTTCACTGTCGGCTCATCGTCTTCCCTTAGGCCTCATCTATGTCTCACCTCCTCGGTAAGGCTTTATCGATCATACCTAATATTACCCCTTTACCAGGGTACTCTATCTCATGCCCATCACAGTCCTTATCTAGACTGTCCTAGGTATATCTACCTGCTTACTGTGTCCTGAACTAGGACCTAAATAAATTTCACGTGGGCGGGACCTCATCTAGTTAACTGCTGTCTCCCCAGCACCTGGCACAGTCCTGGCACATAGTGGGTGCTCCGTAAGCACGTGCTGTGTGAATGAACAAATCCCAGAGCCGCAGCACCGACCTGGAGGAGAGCAAGAACACAGGTCCACTACTCACACACTGGGACACAGCGTGAGGCCTCAAACCTGCCGGGCGGGCTACGGGGGCCCGGGAGACACACCAAGACTTAGCAGGCGTCTTGCGGAGGTCCTTGGACATCAGCTCAGTCACTGAACAACACTCCGAGGTACTGGCATCGTGTCAGGGGAGCAACAAGCCTGACTGTCATCACCTAAGGCTGGTGCCGTGGGACAACCTGGCTGCACCCTGAGTCATCGAGAGCGTTTAAAAACAGAGGCCCTAGAGATTTTGATTCAGTAAGGTCGAAAGGTCCCAGGCTATAGGATTTTAAAACGCTTCTTTATGAGCCTGCAAAGTACAGCCGGGTGAAAGCGCCGAGCAGAGGCCGGGGCCCCAGCTCTCCGCTGGGCCTCGGGGCCTTAGGGGGGTCCCGCGCACGTGCGCCCGGGCAAAAAGGCGCGCGCATGCGCAGGCCCGCCGCCGGCCCGCTAGCGGCCCCGCCCCGCCTCGTCCTCCTCTCCCCTCGCCCCGACCGCCTCCCCGCCACAGGCGGGCCCCACAGCCTGGTCACCTGGGTGTTCTCTCCCTCCCGAAAGGCCTGCGCTACCCGCTGCCGCAGATAAGCGCCCAAGTCCCGGCCCCGTTTGCTCTCGTCCACTGGCCATTCCTCACACAGCTTAAGAAACCGCCGGTAGCGGCTGGCCGCCATGTTAGGCCCCGCTTGACTCCGCCCCTGAGGGAGGAGTCGGCGCGGACAGACGGCGCTTGCGCACTAGGCCTCGCCAGCTTCCCGAAGAGGGGGCCGGGAGGGACGAGCGAGCATGCGCCGCTGGGCGGCGCGCTTGCCGCTCTGACGGAAGGGCAGCAGCTCGCTTGCCTCTGCAAGTCAATTCGGTGTTCCTCATCCAGGAACTAGTCCAGCTCCCAGGCGCAAGCCAGGCGTGGAGTATCCTAGGGACAGCTTTGTTCCTCTTTTGCAATGACTGCACAAGCTCCAGACTAAAACAACCTTCCTCTGAGACCTCTGCTAATTTGCGTAACTGATTATTTTTGCATGTAAATACAGGTTGTTGTTCGACATGTGTTTGAACTTAACCACGTGGCATGCACAGGTGGCTCGAAGCCCGAACAGCACTCCCCCTCCCCGCCCTTCTCGCAGGCCCTGTACTTGTCGCTACCACGTGGTTCTCTGCCAAGTCTCCATGAGTGGTCCTCAGCCCTCGTCCCATTTCCCCCAGCTCCTATTGGTGTCCTTCTGATGGGCCCCTCCCCAAGCCTGCCACTTTTCCCTGCTTGAGCAATATCTGCTGGGATGATTCAATTCGAAAAACTTGTTTTACCAAGCTGTCTCCCCTACATCTCCAGATGCATGTAATGTCCAGATTTTTTTTTTTCCTCCTAAAGATACCTCTCCTCTTCCAGATTTTCCGTAAGGAAACCTGAACCTTCTTTTGCGTTTTTACTGTCCTGCATTTGGGCTTCCCAGGTGGCTCAGTGATAAAGAATATATGCCTGCTAATTTAGGAGATGCTGAGGAGGTGAGTTCAATCCCTGGGTGGCGAGGATCCCCAGGGAGAGGAAATGGCCACCCGCTCCAGTATTCTTACCTGGAGAATCTCATGGACAGAGGAGCCTGGCGGTCTACAGTCCATGGGGTTGCAGAAGAGTTAGGCATGACTCAGTGCCTGAGCATGCAGGCATGTGCACATGACACTTGGCTTCCCCTAAGTCTCTTGCTTCTCACCTTGCCTAATTGTAGAGGTTGAGTCCAGGAGATTCCTGCCCTGAGTCAGGAAGTGAATACATAACCAAAGTGAGTGAAGTCGCTCAGTCGTGTCCGTCTCTTTGTGACCGCATGGACTGTAGCCTACCAGGCTCCTCAGGCGACAGTCCCTGGAGTTTTTTCAGGCAAGAATACTGGAGCGGGTTGCCATTTCCTCCTCCAGGGGATCTTCCCGACCCAGGGATTCAACCTGGGTCTCCCACACTGCAGGCAGACGCTTTACCATCTGAGCCACAGGGAAGCCCAAGTGAAGTCGCTCAGTGGTGTCCGACTCTTTGCGACCCCATGGACTATAACCTACCAGGCTCCTCAGTCCATGGAATTTTCCAGGCAAGAGTACTGGAGTGGGTTGCCATTTCCTTCTCCAGGGGATTTTCCCAGCCCAGGGATCGAAGCTGGGTCTCCCGCACTGCAGGCAAATGCTTTACCGTCTGAGCCACCAGGGAAGCCCCACATAACCAAAACACAAAGTTAAAAATGACAAGGGCTTTAATTGAAGTGTTAGAGAATATTAGGAGTTTGTAGAAAAAAATGGTATTTCTAGTTGTTCTGGAGATTAGTGTGAGAAAGCTCAAGCATTGATTCTGAAGGATATAGCGTTTGGACTGGGCCTTGAGGATGGTTAGGATTTGGATATGTGGGAATGGAGGGACATTCCCTCCATAGCAAGAGCCAGGCCTGGGGCAGGGATGGGAGAGAAATGAAGAGGGAGAAGGAAAGAGCAGTGGGTACTTTTAACACGGAACATCTCTGAGCTGTCTGAAAGTCATTAGGGGTGAAGACCTGTGACTGAGAACCTTTGGGGACCCAGGGTGTGTGATGCCTGCTTGAGATGAGCTAAGTGGGAGTGGAAGACCAGGCATCAAAGGCACCCCAACACATTTCCAGCCAACATTACCTCCTGGCTCATCTTCACCATCAGCTGTATTTATAATAGGGAAGAACAAATCTGACTCCGTATTGACTCTATTTCTGTTACTTTAACCTTTGTAGCTACAGTAAGTCTCCTACAGATGAACACATTCCATTCTGAGAGTGCATTCATAAGTCCAACAAAATAGCCTAGGTACCCAACTAACACAGTAAGCTATGTAGCACTGTACTATAATAGGTTTATAATACTGTTCACACAAATAACATGTTAAAAAACAAACACAAAGCATTTTAAAGTACAGTAGTACAGTACAACGGCTGGCCTACAGGGGCTGGCAGGAAGAGTTACTGGAGGAGGGAGGAGGGGTGGGAAATGGTAGAGCTGAAGGATCGCCAGCAATAGGAGATGGACTTGTTCACACTCAGTCATGTCCTACTCTTTTCGACCCCATGGACTGCAGCACTTCTGGTTTCCCTGTCCCTCACTATCTTCCAGAGTTTGCTCAAACTCATTTCATTGAGTTGATGATGCCATCCAACCATCTCATCCTCTGTCTTCCCCTTCTCCTCCTGCCTTCAATCTTTCCCAGCATCAGTTTTTTTCCAGTGAGTCAGCTTTTCTCACCAGGTGGCCAAAGTATTGGAGCTTCAGCTTCAGCATCAGTCCTTCCAATGAGTATTCAGGGTTGATTTCCTTTAGGACTGACTGGTTTGATCTCCTGACTGTCCAAGGGACTCTCAAGAGTCTTCTCCAGCACCACAGTTTGAACGCATCAGTTGTTCAGTGCTCAGCCTTCTCTATGGTCCACCTCTCACATCCATATATGACTACTGGAAAAGCCATAACTTTGACTATATGGACTCTTGTCAGCAGAGTAATGTCTGCTTTTTAATATACTGTCTAGATTTGTCATAGCTTTTCTTCCAAGGTGCAAGGAGCTCCTTCCAAGGAGCTTCCAAGGAGCATGAAATCTTTTAATTTCGTGGGAGGGCAAGCTGCAATTTCAGTCACTCACATCCTGGGCTTGAAATAAAGACATTGTACTACTGTAGTCTGTATAGCGCTGTACTATAAGGGTCACAAAAGCACAACCACTTGTAGGGGATGCACGCATGTGACAATGTATGCCAGACACATGAACTCACTTACGTGATTTGACATGTGAACGGGTGTTCACAACTTGAACATTCGTGTGTAGGGGACTTACCGTATTATTTTTCCTATAAGTTGAGTATTGCCTGTACCCTGAAATAGGATAGTCCATTCTCAAGGCTATCTTTAAAGGTATAACACTTTTTCATTCATATACAGATTGAAAAGTTGCAGAACAGAGAATAGCATTTGTCTTGTTGGAGGTTTATAGGAACATTGTGAAAAGACCTATGTGGACAGCTGCAAGAACATAGGATTCTGGCACCAAGAAGTTTGCAGCAACCAACCACATCCCATCCCATTGTGGTATAAAAGAAGCCTGGATTCTAACTCGGGGAAGATGATTCTTTGGGACACTAGTTCACCATCTTCTCAGTCTGCTGGTTTTCCAAATAAAGTTACTGTTCCTTCCCCCAACAACTCGTCTCTTGATTTGTTAGCTCATTGTGCAGTGACCGTGGACAAGGGTAACCTAACCACATAGATTTGATGGCTGCCCCAAGGTTCAAAGAGTGGGGTTAGATCTATTTACTATCAATATCAAGCTCCAGGCACCTAGGGCCATGCTGGGTGCCCTGAGACCTTGTCATTCTGCCTGAGGCCCTACACGGCTGTGGCTTTTGAAGAACACTTGGCCAGCCAACAGCTGTCCTGGGAGGCAGGGACTGAGTTCCCTCTGAAAGAGTAACAAGGTTTTCACCCAACTTGAGGCACTAAGATCATGTCATATGGTCCGATCGTTTCATGGCAAATAGATGGGGAAACAATGGAAACAGTGAATTTGGGGGCTCCAAAATCACTGCAGATGGTGACTGCAGCCATGAAATTAAAAGACGCTTGCTCCTTGGAAGAAAAGCTATGACCAACCTACACAGCATATTAAAAAGCAGAGATATTAATCTGTCAACAAAGGTCTGTCTAGTCAAAGCTATGGTTTTTCCAGTAGTCATGTATGGATGTGAGAGTGGGACTATAAAGAAAGCTGAGGGCCGAAGAATTGATGTTTTCAAACTGTGAAGTTGGAGAAAACTCTTAAGAGTTCCTTGGACGGCAAGAAGATCAAGCCAGTCAATCCTAAAGGAAATCAATCCTGAATATTCATTGTAAGGACTGATGCTGAAGCTGAAGCTCTAATACTTTGCAACCTGATGTGAAGAAGTGACTCATTGGAAAAGACCCCGATGCTGGGAAAGATTGAAGGCAGTAGAAGGGGAAGACAGAGGATGAGATGGTTGGATGGCATCACCGGCTCAATGGACATGAGTTTGAGTAAACTCCGGGAGTTGGTGATGGACAGGGAGGCCTGGCGTGCTGCTGTCTATGGGGTCACAAAGAGTCAGACACGA
Source organism: Odocoileus virginianus (assembly GCF_023699985.2). Lineage (NCBI taxonomy): Eukaryota > Metazoa > Chordata > Mammalia > Artiodactyla > Cervidae > Odocoileus > Odocoileus virginianus. The sequence goes on along the minus strand of NC_069700.1, from coordinate 35,566,945 downwards.
CTGAGTGACTGAACTGAACTGAGGCACAAGCGTGACGAGAGGGTGAGAAGGACATATGGAGCAGGAGGAGCCTGAATCAGCCCCTCCTAAGGATATCTCTTCCCCAGCATAGCATCTTCTGGATCAGCCTGTGGTTGTCCTGGGTTGTACCCACTCTCTGCCCCCAACCCCTGTGTGTCTTATGGTTCAGTAGTGAGGCTGTGGAGGCTGATAGACATGAGTTGGAATGTGGACTCTCTCATTCATTCATTTGTTCATCTAGGACTATGAGTACAATTTTGGGGGGGGGTCCAATGAAAATGAAAATATTATTAAAAAATTATGATGAATTTCAACACAGTAACAATAGAGCATTAACCCAAGTGTGGGGCACGTCAGATCACACACTCACAAAACCAGCCCTGAGCACCTCTCCTGTGATGGACAAAGACAGATGAGGGCCCAGATCCTGGAACAGAGCAGCACCCTACGGTCCATGACCCCCATGTCCTCTGCTTGCATTTTGTCTGTGGAAAAACTTTAGCCAAAGAAAAAGTTTAATCAGATAAGCGAGAAAAGGCAGAAACAAAGGAAAACAAAGGAGACCAAATAATGATAATGTGCGTGCCTCATTATCAGTCGTGTCTGACTCTTTGTGACCCCATGGACTGCAGGCTGCCAGGCTGCTCTGTCCATGGGATGCTCCAGGCAAGAATGCTGGAGTGGGTTGCCACGCCCTCCTCCAGGTGATCTTGCTGATCCAGGGATCAAATCTGCACCTCCTATGTCTCCTGCATTGGCAGGCGGGTTCTTTACCACTAGCGCCACCTGAGAAGCCAATAATAATGGAGTCGTTAAGCAAAGTCAAGGACCTTTAGTTCCTCTTCAGGAGCGATAGGTAATATTTTGAGCCCTATCCTGCACACTGTCTTACAGGCGCTGAGGCCCTCACCAGGTGGAGGAGGTTAACAACATGGTAACCAGACTGTAACCGTGACTTAAGGGGCCACAATTCTGAGAGCTGGCCTCAAGGAAATGGGAACAAGCTGGCCACGGAACTGAAGATTCACTGTACTCAATCAAGATGACGCTCATCAGACCACTGATGACCAGTTTCCAGATGACTCTCAGAGCTGACTGTGTGTGTCTGTGTGTAGTCCCCTCCCTCAGCCTATCAGCGCTCTTGCCCACTGGCTGTCAGCTGGGGATGGGTGGAGTTGGTCTTTGGACAGACATCTGCCCTCCCCTACCCCAGCCCCTGATGCCGGCATCCAAAATAAAGCAAACTTTCCACCAACCTGGCCTCTTTAATGGCTGTTGAGCGGTGAACAGCTGCACCCCACTCTCAGTTACAGTCCCATGGGTTTTACAGTTAAGTGGAGGAAACAGACAACAACCAAGCAGACATACAATAACTACAATAATGAAACTAGTAGTGTTTTTTATATATTCAGTGCTTCAGTGAATGAACAAGATAATTTCAGATGTGATAAATGCTAGGGAAGGGAAGGGTCAAGTCAGGGTGCTGGGTCCACAGTGACTGGGGCAGAGGTGGGGTCTGGGTGGCCTGGAGGGGCTTGTGTTTGAGAGATTGAGTCATGCAAGGGGCAAAAGACTTCCAGGTAGAGGGGCAGCAAAGGTAAAGCCTTCCTTCGGAGCAGCCAACATTGGTGGCTATTTAATGACTCTGAGCTTCAGCTCTTTATCTTAAAACAGGAATTAGCATGATATATTGACACAAACAGTATTTTCTGTGTGCTTGGCACTGTTCTAAGGGCCTTCCTATTGAGTCATTTAGTCCTCACGGTGGGTTCCACTTTTATCCCCATTTTACAGAACTGGAAACTGAGGCACAGAAAGGACAAGGACTTGCCAAGGTCGCCAGGTGGGGGAGTGGCAGAGCCTGGACATGAGCCCCAGCTGGCTGACCCCAGAGTCTGTGCCCTTGCTCCTGCATCAGGTGCCTCTTCAGGCCTCCGCGCGGTGTCCCTGCCGTGAACTGTGTGCAGGGTGTGTTTCCCAGGGGGGTCTGGGGGCCTCTCTGGCCTTGTTTTACCTCCTCACCCCTGCCCTGCAGTCCTATGGGTGTTTGGAGCCAGAGTCCGGGCTCACTGCCCTGTCAGTCAGTGGGCACCATTCTGGGCACATTAATAAGCACTGCCTGGAATGTGGCTTGGCAGTGCCAGCCCCTCAGCGAGTTGATGACCATTTCAACACCCACCTGCTGGTTGTCACTCTTTCCACACTGAATGCAGCCTCCCCTGGCTCCTTGAAAACCCCCAGCAGGGCTGCACCTCCTGATCCATTTAGAATGGGTATTTGGGCCTCTTGGAGCCCTGCCAGCTCTTTATAGAAAGGAGGCACGATCAGGGGGAGGAGAGAGGCGGGAGGGAGCTCTGCATCAGGTTTTCAAGTCATAATGATCCCAGTCATTGAGACATCGAATCGCACATTGAAATCGGTTGAAAGTAAAAATATCGTTTTGTAATGCTGCTGTTAATAATGTAAACATTAAAAGCAAATTAAATACTTAGCTGTATTGTGGGGCACAATTGCCTGATTTTTCTTCTTTCAGCTTCTTCAACTGGAGGACATGATTGGCTGCGATACCCAGATACACTACCATAAAGAGCTGGTCTGGGCTTGCACTGGGGGACCTCGTCATTTGATGCCCCTGGAAGTTATGCTGGCAGCAGATTGCTGCCTTTTTCTGGAGATGAGCTTATTTCCTTTCAAGCTATGTAGGTATTGGAGGCGTGCTGGGAGGGGCTGGGGTCTTAAGCTGCAGCCGAATATCCAGACCCCTTGGCTCTGGTGAGGTCCCTGGCCATCTGCCCCAGGGACCTGCCTCCCCACTCCACTCTGCCCTCTAGTCAACGTCACCTCAGAGAGGCCCTCCTTGGTCTCCAGCCAAAGTAGCAACATTCTCACTTTTGCTCCCCTTTGGCCTCCAAGGGGCAAAACTCACTATTGGACAACAGGCCCTGGTGAGCAGTCACCTCTTACCAAAGGAATCTGAGGAGAAAGGACATTAGAATAGACCTGGGTCTCCCAGCCCAGCAGTCCCCACCCGCTCTTTAGAGGTTTTAAGGGAGCAGGTGCGGGGCGAATCAGACCAGGGAGATGTCTGACTTTTGTTCCTGGATGAGCTCTTAAGCCTCCTCTCCCATCTCGGGGCAGCTTGGTGACAGAAGGGAGGATTCTGAGTGAGGTCTGGTGGGAAGGACCCAGCCCCGGTGCAAGTCAGCCTGCCTGGCTAGCTCCCGATGGGGTAGCTTCCAAGAGCTGCTTGTCTTCCTCCCTTCCTCTTGAATTCTTGGCACCCACGCTTTCATTTTTGCTCTTTCCCTCATCTTCTGTTTTATGTTTTTGGCCACAGAGGATGCAGATTTAAATCAAAAGTCCGAAGTTCAGATCATTCTGAAGAGCTGCTGATGAGTGGTCTCGCCTTGCCGGGTGTTTTATTAGCGCGCCTCCTGCCCTCTCCAGCATCGTCTGAAAGGCGCTGAGCAGCTGGGAAGAGTAATGGGGCTGCCAGGGCGCTGCCCAGAGGCCCGGGCCTTCCTGATGACATTGCATTATGGAAAAGCTGTAATAACACTCCGCTTGTGAGCTTCCTCTTCCATCACACGGGCGATGTCGGCGGGGCTGGCTGAGTGTGGCCTGGGCTGCCCTTGTGCCCACAACCCCAGCTGGCAGGGGTGGGGCGGTCAGGAGCAGCTGCTTTTCCACATCATCTGTCTTGAAGACCAAGTCAGAGGGCCCGTGGGGCAGATGAGGAAACCGAGGTCACGGAGACGCTAAACCCATCTGCCAGAGCTCTGGCATGCTTGTTATTTGAGGACGCGGCTGGGGGAAGGAACTGGATCGGAATCCGCAGTCCTGACGCTGCCGGTCCCCTGCTGTCCCCACATGCCCCCCTCTTACTGTTTATGTCTCTTGCTTCTCCCTCCATAAGTCAGGTGTCAATTTGATGGGAGGATCATGGAGAAAGAGGTTACAGTAGAGACTGGCTAGGGTCTCATCAAATCCACTTGCTCATCCTATGCATACAATTAAATGACTCTCTGCCTGTTCCCGCCTCCCCCCCACCCTGGGCATCTGGGTGGGGCCAACTTGCCCAGGGGATGTGGGTATGCCTACTCCGCGTCATCCGTCTGGCTTTCAGGCCTGTGGTTGAAGTGGTGTCACAGAATGGAAGCAGCCTGGGTCCTGGGAAGACCATGTGGAGCAGAGGCTGTCTGCTGACTCAAGTGGATTGGAGCGTAAAGCACTGATGTTTGAGCATTGTTTCTAAACAGCCTCCCTTGACTAATACCTCTGTGTTTCTCAGTTCAAAAAGAAGAGAGTGGGACTTCCCTGGTGGTTCAGGGGCTAAGACTCCCAGCTTCCAGTGTAGGAGGCCCAGGTTTGTTTCCTGATCAGGGAACTAGATCCCACATGCCGCCACTAAGAGTTCCCATGCTGCATACTAGAGAACCCACATGCTGAAACTAAGACCCAGCGCAGACAAATAAATAATAAATATTTAAAAAAAAAAAAGAAGAAGAAGAGAATGCAGCTAGTGGTTAAGAACCTGCCTTGTGATGCAAGGGACATGATTTCTATCCCTGGTAGGGGAACTAAGATCCCACATGCCGCGGAGCAACTAAACCCTTGAGGGGCAACTACTGAGCCCATGCCTGGCACCGAAAATTCCTGGATGATGCAACAAAGATCCTGAAGATCCTGCGAGCCATAACTAAGACCCAACACAGCCAAGAAAGTAAATAAAGAATTTTTTTAATAAAAGGAGAGCTCCGCAGTCTGTGTAAGAGAGGCTCTTACGGTGACCTAGGCGAGACCCAGCAGAAACGCGGAAGGTTCAAAGGCCCTTTCCAGCACTCACGTTCTGGGGTTTCTTCATTTCCCATCTTAATCTCCTATGGCCGGCACAGGGCTGTGCCCTGAGCAGAACACTCGATTCCCGTTCCTGGAACACTCGCCCTTCTTTCTCATCTTTCAGTCCTGCCTCCCTTCCAAGGCACAACTCCAACACCACCTCTGTGATCACCCCACAGGGCAGGGAGTCCTCACTGCCTCTTTTCCTGTGTAACCTTCTGTGCAGCTGAGCAGAGCGCCCCCACCCCCCACTGAAGCACCAGTGATATTTTCATATGAGGATCTTCAGTCTCTCATTAAATCAAAAGGTTTTTATGAATAGCATCACCATCCCCACACTTCTGGTTTCCTACAAGGCCCTAGCACCATGTAGCTTGTACCAAGCACTTGGAAAATATCTGTTGGATGAATGAATGGAAGGAGAGAAGGACAGATGAATGACCTCATAAACAAATGAATGAGCTACTCAGCCAGATCTCCAGGGGTCTCCACCCTCTGGGCTCACTCCATCTCTCTACTTCATTTCTACTCCCAGCCACAAACCCCACTTAGAATGGGCTGGTCTGTCCACAGACTCACCAGCCCGCTGGACCTTCCCCTCCCTTTACTCCCCACCCCCACCAATGCCCCAGCCCCTTCCCACTCCTGTCCCCCTTCAGGGCCCAGAGGAAGTCCCACCTCCTCCAAAGGTTTCCGTGACAGCTCCACTTTCCGCAAATGGTTCAACTTTTTTACAGGATTGATCATCTGTACCACGTGGATTAACCCGCTGTATCATTGGGTATGTCCCACGTGGTTTGCGGTCAGTTCCTTTGTGTTTTTCTTGCTTCCTCAACTAGAATCTAGCTCCCAAGGGCTGAATCGTCCACAGCACTTAGCAAAGAGATCAGCAGGGCACAGCTGAGCAGGACAGGCATGCACTTGCAGATTGCTGGATACCCGGGGCTCCTGCACCCTTTTGCCCTTTTTCAGTAAACACAGATTGGAGAGCTAATACACGCATGTGCATCTCCTTCTCCTCTCTGTATCTTTCTGTTCTCCCTCTTCCCAGATTTGCAATACTTGGGTGGACTCATCCACCTGAGTTCTGAATCTGTAAAGCCTGGCACAAGTTTCAGACCACAGTTGCCCCTCTGAGTCCAGGAGTCTATGAAGAACAACAGTCTAGAATGGTAGCCAACTTAGCCCCTTGCCACAAATTGCACTTTTGTTGGTGACATGTTCAGGAGGAGGAGGGAATCATTTGGGCTGGATCTCGGAAGAGTTGCAAAGGAGGAAGAAGGCTACTGTGAAGGGGACTGTGGGATAAAGAGGTAGCAGGGCATCACACTGGCAGGAAGACGGAGCCACCATGGAGACCAGCTGCAGCGTAGTTAGCCACGTAGGTGGCCAGCCCTAAAAGACTTAGATTCCAGGGACTTTCCTGGGGGGTCCAGTGGTTAAGAATCTGTCTTGCAATGCAGGGGGCACAGGTTGGATCCCTGATCGGGGAACTAAGATCTCACATGCCGAGGAGCAACTAAACCCACATGCCACAATTAGAGAGCCCATGTGATGCAACAGAAACCCTGGGTGCTGCGACTAAGACCCGACGCAGCAAATAAATACATAAATGTTGAAAAGAAAAAAAAGACTCAGATTCCAGCTGACATTCCCACCTCACCCTCAGGCAGCTCCCACAGCACCCAAGGCTGAGAATGGGAACAGGAATCAGAAGCTCAGCCAGGGAGTTTTGGACTTAGTTGATGCCGTACCAAGTTCTCAAGCAAGGAAGTGGCCCAGAAAAAGCAGTATTTTGGGCTCCCTTTCATCATTAGGAAATACTTCATTTTCAGCTGACTTCTTTTTGCCACACAGCATTTGTTGTTCAGTCGGTCAGTTGTGTCTGACTCTTTGCGACCCCATGGACTGTAGCCTGGCTTCCCTCTCCTTCACTGTCTCCTGGAGTTTGCTCAAACTCCTGTCTACTGAGTGGGTGATGCCATCCAGCCATCTCATCTTCTGTTGTCCCCTTCTCCTCCTGCCCACAGTCTTTCCCAGCATCAGGGTCTCTTCCAGTGAGTCAGCTCTTTGCATCAAATGGACAAAGTATTGGAGCTTCAGCTTCAGCATCAGTCTTCCAATGAATATTCAGGATTGTTTCCTTTAGGATTGACTGGTTTGATCTCCTTGCTGTCCAAGGGACTCTCAAGTCTTCTCCAACACCACAGTTTGAAAGCATCAATTCTCCGGTGCTCAGCCTTCTTTATGGTCCAACTCTCACATCCATATATGACTACTGGAAAAACCATAACTTTGATTATATGGACTTTTTCAGGCAAAGTAATCTCTCTACTTTTTAATACGCCGTCTAGATTTGTCATAGCTTTTCTTCCAATGAGCAAGCGTCTTTTAATTTAATGGCAGCAGTCCCCATCTACAGTGATTTTGGAGCCCAAGAAAATAAAATCTGTCACTGTGGTTTGACAATTTTCTCACCAAGGATGCAGGGCATGAACCTCAGTCACAACCTTACAGAGGCCAAAGATAATCAGGCAAGTTACCTTGCTTGGAAATCCATACAGTGTAAACTAAAATGTAAAGAAGTTTTTTTTTTATCCAGGTATTCTTTCTTTCTGCTGGTGTGGATTTTTTTTTTTCTTTGCGGGAGGGGCAGAGAGGCTGTGTGGATTTTTGAAAGTTGATTAGCTCTGAGAATACAAAAATTGTTTCCTTTTGCATTGTGTAAGGTTCACTTGAAGAGACCACTCACTTCTCAGGTCTGGGCCCTGACTTGTGATACACGCACATCACTTTATCAGCTACCATCTCTCACCCAGGTTCCCTGAAAGACTGCAGGAAGTCGCTGAACTGTTCTTCTGGTGGTATAGTCACCCATAAATTGGAAATACCATACAGTGTGATGATCAGAAACAAACAGAAAGGGTAATGAAAGTGAAAAGTGAAAGTCGCTCAGTCGTGTCCGATTCTTTGCGACTCCATGAACTATAGTCCATGGAATTCTCCAGGCCAGAACACTGTAGTGGGTAGCTGTTCCCTTCTCCAGGGGACCTTCCCAACGCAGGGACTGAACCCAGGTCTCCCGCATTGCAGGAGGAAATCAGTGAACTGTTCTTGTGGTGGTATACTCTAGTCACTCATAAATTGAAAATGCCATACAGTATGATGATCAGAATCAACAAACAGAAGGAGTAATAAGGCACACCAAATAATCACTGGTGACCTCAGCAATTTTATTAACAAATTTATTTCCCTAATTGGGTAACGTATCTCGGTGCTTGACTCGAGGGCATTGTAATAGGTTTCTACACTGCAGGAGAAGGAATTAATTAGAACCGTTTGCTCTCGGTTCTGTAGTTATACTGTCCACCCGTCTTGTAAACATTGAACCTGGTTTCCTGGGTCCTCCAGGGGCCTCTCTTCTAACTCCCCCACCCCACCCCCACCTCCAATAAATAAATAGAAAGCGAAGAGTGTAAGTTCACATCTTTCTTCTGTGCAGTCCACCCCCACCGGAAGCTGCATTTCATGGTCAGAATCTGGCAGAATCATCACTTCCCATAGAACCTGCCCTTCCATAGGCAAAAACTGGGAAGCTGGAGTCTCGGTTTGCCGGTGCTGTGTCTGGGATTGTCCTTGTCCATTTTGTACCTGGGGTCAGAGCTGGTGAGACGGAAGCTCTGTCTCACGTCTCCCTGCCCCACCTACCACTCTGAGGAAGGTAAGAGACATTATTAGCCTCTGTCTGCCCCAGGAGCCAGCAGCCCATGCGAGCAGAAAAACCACAAAGTTGGGAACACATTCTTCTAGGCTTCTTCAAGGAAGGTTTTTTTTTCCCCTCACAGCTTGTGAGAGCGCAGCATGACAACAAGAAAGCGTCCTTCAGCGCAGGTGCTGCAGAATCTCGCTGTGACGCTGGCCCCTAACTCCTCTACAGCTCTCCTTACTCCAGAAAGGCACCATTTCATCCTCACGTGCAGCCTGTGAGGGCCAGCATGAGCGCAAGATGCCAGGGTACGTGTATTACCTCCAGAGCTGGTGTCCTGAGCAGCTGTGAGTATAGCCTGTCATGTGGAGAGATGGCTTTTGAACATAGATAGAATTATTACAGACACATCTCAGGGGGGTCTAGACTACCAATAGGTCCCCTTGGAGAGTTCTTCTCTGGAAAAGTCCAGATGGGCCCAACAAGTCTCATTGTCCCTCATGAATACCTTGCAGGATCTGGATGAGGTTTTCCAGGCCAAAGATATAGCCTGGATCTGGTCCATCGTAGGTGGTGTGTTCATTCCAGGAGCCTTTGTATGTTGTGTGAGCAAAGTCGATCATCCGGACGTCAACTTTGATGATGTTGCTGCTGTGGGGCGTCTGTGGAGTCTCCTGCCCATCATAGATGATGAGAAGGGAGCTAGAGTAGAACCGGTATGAGCTCTGGCTCCTAATGACCGAGAGGAGGGCCTGGAGCTGGCGCTGGATGGGCTCCAGCAGCTCCGTCCGGAAGCGGGTCCCATCGTGCAGGAACTGGTAAAGCGCTTGCCTGAAACCCTCCACTGAAAGCTTTCTTCCATAGTACTTGTCTTTGCAGAGAAAGTGCTTCTTATCGCTTTGATAAACCTTACATTAAAAAGAAGATAGAAAAAAAAAAGATAGACAACGTTAAGAATTGCAAACTTAAAAAAAATCACATCTGCTACAGAGGCGTCTCAAGCAAACTTAATACAGAAACACATTTCTAGAGATGCCGAGCAGGAATGCCTGCAGTGACTGGCAAGACAATCTTTCACCAAGCACCAGTGTAAATTTTACACTTAAAAATGTTTTCTGTGCAAGCCGTTAATAGAAATCCAAGGTCCAAAGATCCTTCATCCTACAGAGGTGACCCTCTGCCCATGAGGAAAAGGTTTGGATCTCCTTTCTTGTGAATTTCCAATGTCAACCGCCAAATCATGATTTAAGTCCTGGCTTCTGGCCCTCTTCAAACATTAGCAAACCCAAGCCAGAAAGCTTTAGTGGGAATCTGAAATCATAGCCAATGGCCTTGGGAAGCCAAGTAAATTAAAATTTCCCCCAACAAAGTTTATGAAGTCCTTTCTCTGCAGATTCTGAGGAAACTAATGGCTCCAGGGGTGGAGTGGGGTGAATTGTTTGAAGATGGAAAGAGGCTAGATCAGGTGTGCCTGGAGTTTTCAGGCGGTGGATGATGTTGAGGGGAGACTGGATGTCGAGGGGAGCGGGCTTTGTGGGCTGGTGGCGCCTCTCCTTGGCACCAGCTCTTCCCCAGTCCTCAGTCACGTCTTGGCCACCAGAACGAAGCAGATGGAGGAGAGATGCTGATGGGGGAACAGTGGCAGCCGCCCTCATTTCATTCAGATGGCAGAGGCAGGCAGAGACTGAACGGAGGCCAGTGGCTGGCACGGCCAGAGGGGGGACTTGGCACCGCCCCGCCTGTCACACCTGGGAAGGGCCGCCTGTACCCGGCCACGACAGTTTCCCAGGTCTTCCCTGCCTTCAGATGACGTGTTATCTTTACAGAAAACACGAGTGGGAAAACAATCAGAAAGATACTATAGACTTGGTGTTGCCTTTGGAGGGCTGAAGATCAGCTGCTAAATTGGCCCGTCCTAAACACAGGATAGGCCTCAATTTCCAAATAAATCAGACCAATTTCAGAAGGTCTGGGGTCCAGAGAGAAATTCCATTTACACCATAATGCATCACACTCCATCCTCTCTGAGAACTACATTCCAAGCTTTCCTAGGGACATCTGTGCCTCAAATTTATAGACTCGACTTCCAGTTTCAAGGGGTGGCAGTTTCAATTAAGGAAAGCGATAGTGTTTACCATCAAATCCGTGTCTGGTTTTGCTTTGAGTAGATAGATTCTAAGAGGGAACCGGTAGAGAAAGTTTATTTCCTCCTGTTCTCCTGCAGTCCCAGCCATAAGCCACATCAGAGCAGCAAAAATGAAGCGTGGAGCCTGGGCAATAAGAAGTTAGCCATTCCCTTGCTGGGCTTTGCAGCTTATGAGCTTATCACTTTGTTAGCCAGAACAGGTAGTAAGAAGCAGCAGAAAAGGCAGCGTAAGAAGACAGAATGGCTAATATGGATTTGAAAAGCTGACTGCCTCCCAGCATCTGAGAAGGAGAGGGTTCAGCTTCATCATTCAAGAGAATGAGGACCCCATGGAGCACACAGGGAAGTTTTCCCTCAGTTCTCTCCCAGCCCTGCTCACACACTGTCATCAAAGGTCTGCTCTCAACATAGGCAGGACCTACCTGGCCAGGGTGGGAAGTTCCAGCTACCAGAGACCCTGAGATGAGTTTAACGCTGGTGGTTTTTTAATTTTTTAATTAAATATTTAAAAAATTAAAAATTTATTTTTTAAATTTTCATTTAAAAATTTATTGATCTACAATGTGTTGATTTCTTCTGTATAGCAAAGTGATTCAGTTATAGATATAGATTCTTTTTCCTATACTTTTCCATTATGGTTTATCATAGGATGTTGAATATTGTTCCTTGTGCAATACAGTAGGACCTTGTTGTTTATCATTCTATATATAACAGTTTGCATCTGCTAATCCCAAACTCACAATCCTTTCTTTTCCCACGCCTACCCACCTTGGGAATCACAAGTCTGTTCTCTGTGTGAGTCCATTTCTGCTTCATAAAAGTTCACTTGTGTCATAGTTTAGATTCCACATATAAGTGTTATTACATAATATTCGTCTTTCTCTGTCTGACTTACTTTGCTTAGTATGATAATCTCTAGGTCCACTCATACATCTGCAAATGGCATTATTTCATTCTTTTTTATGGCTCAGTAGTATTGCATCGTATATATGTTCCACATCTTCCTTATCCATTTATCTGTCAATGGACATTTGGGTTGTTTTCATATCTTGGCTACTGTAAATAGTGCTGCTATGAACATAGCGGTGCATGCATCTTTTCAAATTACAGTTTTGTCTGGGTGCATCCCCAGGAGTGGGATTGCTGGATCATATGGCAGCTCTAGTTTTAGTTTTTGAGGAATCTCTGTACCATTTTCCCTCGTGGCTACTCCAATTTACATTCCTCCCCAAACGGTGGGATTTTGACACCACTGTCCTGAAAAGTGCTCTTTAAAAAAACCCAGCACGTCCTGGATCAGGATATGTGTTTCCCTGGGGAAAGAGGTGCCTGGCCACTGCCTCTGTTGCTCCCACAAAGTGAAGGCAACAGTGTCTGGTTGGGGGACACCCTTGCCTCCAGCGGACCTCCCGGGATGCCCAGTCGTGCGGTTGTCCCGCCCCTACCTACCTGCATGCCGCAGATGCGCATGCCCAGATGGGCCGAGGTGCTCTGCGCACACTTCCGCATGTGGCGGGCCTTCTTCTCCTCTGAGGCGTCGTCCCCGTGCTGCCGGGTCCCCATCTTCAGGTCTAAGATGCAGGGATGCTTGTACTGTGACACTACGTTTTCCAGCAACAGGAACCCTGGTCGCGAGGCATTAAGGAAGGCTTCCTGGGACACAAAGGCCACGTCCCCGCAGAAGGTGGTCAGGGGCCTCTGAAGCCGACTGGAGACTCCCCCCGCTGAACCCCAGCCCTTCATCCCCATTTCTTTAACTACAGACCAGCCTGTTGTTGCTATGAAGAATTCAAGGCATTGACTTTGCAGGCTGCTCTCATAAGTCCATTTTTAAGAGAGGGTTTATTAGGTTGTGAGCTTCTTTTCCTTTCCCTTTTTGCTCTGAGGTTGAAATTTAAATGCAGGCGTGAAATCCCCAGCAGGCCATGCCCAATTTACATTTTATGGCAGAAAATCAGAAGGCTAAAACCTCGAGTCACTGAATGGGCCAGTACATTTTGGGAGAAGTGATGAGAGAGATGAGTTGCAGGAATATTAATTTCAGCCGAATAATTATCCTGCAAAAAGCTTCTTAGGGATGCAGATTGCAGATGTCTTAGTAAGTACCGCAAAACCAGCCACCAGTTCGTGGGAAGGAGCCCAGTGGTGACAAAGGGGGCCTTCCAAGCCTGAATACGCTCCCTGAGTTTGTGGCAGGCCGAGGGGGACAGGGGACTAGTGTACCTCTCCTAAGGGGCTACCCCGCAGGTCCCTCCCTAAGAGAGGGGCCGTGCTACATTCTCACCCATCGGCTCCGTGATGGCTGTGGGGAGGATTGGAAGCATGAAAAGGAGGTTGAGTTATGGGGACCCACCCACTCACTGAGTCCCCCTGGGCCCCCCTCAGTGCAGCAATCATGCTTCCTAACTGCCCACAGAGACCCCAGCCCTGCCCATCCTCACTGCCCAGGTGGCAGAGACATGACCAGTGACCCAACAGAGGCACTCCCGCCCCCCTGCCCCATCTGCCTTCCCCAGCCTCTGACTTCTCTTTGCTTTCCTGGTTGCTCTGCAGATCAAGAATCTGCCTGCAATGCAGGAGACACAGGAGATGCAGGTTTGATCCCAGGGTCAGGAAGATACCTTGGAGGAGGATATATCTGTGCCTGAAAAATCCCCTGGACAGAGGAGCCTGGTGGGCTACGACCCAAAGGGTCAGGGAGAGCTGGTCACGACTGGGCAACCGCGCACAGCACAGCTCTCCTCCAGGGCCCAGCTTGGGGCCCACTCTCCCTGCCATCCCTGTCTCTCCCCCGACCTGCCTCAACATGTTTGTCTCGGTCACCCCTCCTCGCCCCCTGCCTCCCCCACAGCGCCGTGCATGATGGGCGGGCGAGGATACGGTGCCGCTGGTTCTCCGGGTACTCGGCACACAGGCGATGCAGGTGGGCCCGGTGGCAGCGGAGGCCCCACGGGTTAAAGCTGCCCTTCTCCGTCAGGTTCCCGTTAGCATCTTCCACCAGCGAGGGGACTTGGGCCTTGAGGTGGAGCTCGGACCTCAGGAGCGCCGTGGCCGGGCTGTGGGCGAGGGGCGTGCACGGCGGTCAGGACCCCGGTGGCTGGCAGGGCTCTCTCGGCTGGACCAGGCCGTGGACTGCCCCTGGCTGCCCCCCAGGACCTCGGTGCCCCCCTGCCCTGCTCAGGCCCCAGGCTAGGCCAGGCTGCCGGCCTCGCGGGGTCTCTCTAAAGTCCATAATAACTCATGCAGCATAGAGGGGGCAACCCTGCCTGGGATCAGAAGGCTGGGGGTTAGGCTGTTCCTGTGGCCTCATTGAGGGTGAGAACCACAGACCCACGGTCCACCCTCTCTCCTGCCCTCTACATCTCGGCTCCCCGGGTCTGTAGCAGGGAGATAATACACATCGCTTCCTGATGCCAAGCCAGGAGGCTTAATTAGATCCGCTGCGCTCCTTGGGGAAGGGAGGTACTTTCGTTGTATTAGCTTCCTTTTGTTTCCCATAAATGTTTAAAATTCCCCAGGGATGCTTTTCTTCTGAGAAAGGTCACCATCGGAGGTTCTGGAGACCTCTCCGAGGACCTCAGGTGCCCTGAGCTGCCTGCGTCTCCAGGGCCGCACTGGCACTTGGCCGCTAAGGAAGAGGATTTCTAGAGGCATTAGCCACACTTTTCCTTTATGCCAACTGTTCTGGGGCTTCTGCTCTGCACATCTCCCCCCTCCAGATGCACTCCATGGTCTCAGTGAAATAGATTCTTAATTAAACAAACACACACTGAATGCCTTCTCTGTATAGGACTCGGCACGCACACCCACTTTCGATAGGAAACGCGTTGAAATGCTCCCTCCGGAAGTGGCACCAAAGAAGATGCATTCCTCTCTTTGGTCACATGGGTTCTGCTCGACAGAGCCCTCATCTGAATTGCTCACTTTCTCGGCTCTGGTCCCAGAGGGGAGCCATTGGCCTTGGCACGGGCGTGAGCAGTGCTGGTCCCGGTTAGGGACGCGCGGCCTGGCTTCTGGCATCCTGCCACGTGGCCTCACCTCTCCGTGAGCGAGTGTGCCAGCTGGGGGTGCTGCCACTGGGCGAGGGGGAGGGCGCCACCGCCAGGGCTCTCCTGGAGGGTCTGCCATATGGCCACCGCTGCCGACTCCGTGGAGACCGTGAAGGGCCCCCGGTTCTCAGTCAGGGGGGTGGCAACCAGGCTGAGACGGCCGCGGCTGTCCTTCCGGAGGTGCACGGTGATGGTGCCTGCAGAGGGGGAGGGGAGGACACGGCGCGATGTCCTTTCGAACCACAGTTTAATGGCAGTGGTCAACCTGCCCCCTTCCTCAGCTCCTCTCTCTAGAGAGCGCTCCGGGGACTGGCCTGACACAGATCCTGCTCCAGGACGAGCCAGAGCTGTGGGGCCTGCCGGAAATGGCCTTGGGCTGACGCTGGCATGGCCCCTGCTTCGTGGCCTCTCCCTGCCCCTTCACGCTTGAAACAGGGTAGCTGCATGCATTTATTTCATCCTTGCATTCCTGCACCTCTGGATGCAGCCCACATCACCCAGGCATCCCGTGGCACCCCATTTGGGCCCAGCCTTGGGGCATCTGAGCTGGTCCTCTGCAGAGAGGAGCCCCACCTCTAAGTGGCAGTGAGGGAAGTTGAGGTGGGGGGGCACCTCATTCTGTCTCCTTCATCGCCCTTGCCTTCCCCTCCACATAATCGTTATTTGAGCAGCTTCTTCCAGGAAGCCTTCCTCTAACAGCCTCCTGCCGCCCGGGCTGCCCCTTAGCTCAGCCTTCCCACATCCCTGGCTTTCACACTGAGACACGTGATGCACAGCCCATGAGGATTATGGACAGAACGTGGTTCTTTGATAGAAAATAGAAGGCATGTGAGATTTTTGCCAACGGTACCTCCTAACCACCAGTGTGTGTTTGTCTTTGTTTTGGCCATGTCACAAGGCCTGTGGAACCTCAGCCCCCCAACCAAGGATTGAACCTGCAGTTCTAACTACTGGACCGCCCCAGAACTCCCTAACCCCTGGGGTTTATACTCCAAGAGTGACCTCCTCCTCTGGACGCTGGCTATGATATCAAAGGATGTGCGGACCCCCCGGAAACCCGTGCACTAGCCGGGCTTCTCCTCTGAGATGTTGGCTAGGCCAGGTCCTAGGCTCTGGCCCCACATTGATGGCTCTGTGATCATCCCCCGTGGACTTCTTGCTCTGATGGCAGGGTCCATGCCTCCCTCCATGGGGCTTGGCATCCGGTGGGTGCCCAGCCTTGCCAGAGTCCTGGTGAAGATGGAAGGTACACATGGTCCTGGCCCAGGAGACTGCCACACGAGTGGTTTTATGAAAACTGGCTCTCTGTAAAGTCCTTGCTGCCCCTCTTCTCCCTGCAGCTGGTGCTCTGAGGACCCCTCTTGGCTCTCTCACCTACCAACCTGCCCTCCTTCTCTCTCCACCCTGGTTTGTGCCCGAGGGGCTGACTCTGTCATGTACCCGTGGCTTCCTTGCCTGCCAGTTGGGCCAGTGAGGGTCACCGGTGACAGATGGGGGGAGAGGAGGAGAAAGGTTGGGACCTTCATCCCTCGGGTTCCCTCCCTGCTGCCCCATGGCTCACCCTGTTTCTCTGTGGCCTCCTTCTTGCCAGGTCAGCTCTACCATGCCCTCACCCCTTTCAGGCCCAGGGGTGGTTGTAGCTTTCCTATCCCACTGGTCCCCGGCTGCCTCACCATCCCTAGTTGTTCCTCTTCACCTCTTTTTTGTTGGCTCCGTGGCATGCGGGATCTTATTTCCCCAACCAGGAGCTGAACCTGTGGCCCTTGCTGTGGAAGCACAGTCTTAACAACTGGGCCATCAGGAAAGTCCCCCCAGTTGCTCCCTTCATCCTGTGTGCAGTTCTGCCGATAGATCCTTGAAGAATTCTCTTCATTTAAACCCCTGGCACGTGCCATTCATTTTCTGCTGGGACCCTGACAGGTGGGAGGGTTGCCTGAGATCGCATCCTCCCAGGTGTTTATTACCTCCCCCAGGCACTGGGTCACCTTCCTGGCCTCTAAGTGGTCATTTCTGCTGAGCCAGCCGCCGAGGCGGCTGCTTTCCGTGCGCGTGGTCCTGCCCGCCCTCCTGGGCTGCTCAGCGCAGACACTCCTTTTCAGGGCTGCCCTGTCATTCTGCACGTCGCTCTCCAGGCCCATCTGTGCTACTAGCTCAGCGGTCTCCGTGGGCCAGGCCTGTCATCTTGAGTTCCCAGAGCCCTGATTCTGCGGCCTGACGGTGACCTTCGTTTCCCTCATGTTCCTTAAAAATTCTGTTCTTCCTTAGCTCATCCCAGGCCCCAGTATCCTGTGGAGCAATTGTGATGCTAACGGTCACAGCGCCCCTGAGTGCGGCATTCTGTCCTTCACCTGGATTGCAGCCTGCCTCCCTGGATGGAGCCCACCCGTGCTGTTCTTGCTCATGAGAGCAGGGGGCTGGTGGAGGCTGGGGACACAGACAGGAGTGATAATCGCTGCTGGGTCTTTTACACCTACTATGTGCCAGCATTATGTGCATTTTGTTTACTGCTAACTTAGTGTCTATCGCTAAGCCTGCAAGGCGTTGACTGTGGTCCCTGAGGCTCAGAGAGATTGAATAACTTGCCTCAGGTCACATGGTTGGTAAGGGGTGACGGCTGTACCAGCCGTGACTGTGGGAGGAGGAACAGGCTGCCACACGAAGCCCAGGATCTCTCGGGAGAGTGGGGGTTGTCACGCTGTGTTTACCCGAGTGTGGTTGATGAGGACAGTCCCGCTGTGTCCCCAGTCACCTTTGGCTGGTCATTCTGTTCCACGGGGGCAGACAGAGCGGCCACAGAGCCACCACCTCAGGAGAGGCGATCAGCGTCAAGCCCCGAAGCACGGAGAAGCCCAGGATATGGGGCTTCGTTTCCAGCCTTGACCTTGCTGTGCTGGTCCCAGGAAGGAGGGCTGACCTGGGAACCACACCCCCCGCCAGGCCCCAGAGCCCGCCCTCCAGGTGCCAGGAGAGGGGGAGCCCCACGACCTCTGTGCTGGTTCTTGGGGAGCCTGGAGCCTTCTGGCCGCTTGGGGAGGCAGGAAGGTGTGCCGGCCAAAGACAAGGCCCTTTTGGATCTCACAAAGTTCAAGTTACTGTCCGGCGAGCCCCCGGCCTTTCACATTTGTGAGGCTAAGGTGACGGGCCTGCCAGAAACCAAGTTCCTGGGGAGCCCTGGGCCCAGGGGGCCTCCCTGGAGAGACAAGAAATGTGACCTTCGCCTGCTTCTCCAGACTCCAGCTCTGGCCTGATCTCATCTGGTCTGAGTGTCGAAATAGATGGAGGTGATCAGAGGTGCAAATAATGCCAAACAAGTAAAATCCAAAAGTCATTTCTATTTGTCATGTCGTCAGCGCGACTAGCCAGACTCCTGTCCTGCCTTCTCGCTCCGTCTCCCTGCGTGCCTCTACCTGGCTCCCTGTCTCTCTCTTCCTTCCTTCTCTCAGCTCAGCCCAGCCCTTCCCTCTGGAACCTGGGACCATTGCACAGAGTGTTGTCCTAGTCGCTCAGTCATGTCCAACTCTGTGCAACCCCGTGGACTGTAGCCCACCAGGCTCCTCTGTCCAAGGGATTTCCCAGGCAAGAAAACTGGAGTGGGTTGCCATACCCTTCTCCAGGGGATCTTTCCAAACCAGGGATCGAACCCAGGTCCGCTGCACTGCAGGCAGACTCTTTACCATTTGAGCTACCAGGGGAGCCCCATAGCTCATGTGACCTTGCAAACAATCTCGAGTTGCCTGTCCTTGACAAGAGCAGCCACTCAGTGGGATTCAGACTCCCTGAGCTTTGGATCGTTCCTTTGTCAAGAGCCTTGTTGGCCCCAGCCTGGCCTCCAGCTCTCCTTAGCTGTCTCAGACACCCACAGGCTCCCAATACACTGCTGCCCCTGCCCAGCCAGGCGGGTGGGAGACCCCAGCCCCATCTGCTTGCTCACCAGCCCCCCAAGCACCTCGACTGTGACCACGTCAGCAGGGCAGACGGGAGCGCTCCCTGACACACCCAGAGCATCTCAGCAATTCTGATTTGGCCGAGAAGCTTCCGTGAGTATTCTGTCATGTATTTATTTTTAAGCTCATGAGGACATTAATTCGCCGACGTCTGTAATATGAATCTGGCTCATCCATTAATCAGCTGGACCTAGAAGTGTGTCCTCACTTGCCCGAAGCTGAGGGGAGGAGGGACAGAGTTTTGAGATGCTCTCATGCCTGAGGAGTCCAGGCGCACTTTGGGCCCGGGGAGGCTGCCCTGGGGAATGCAGTGCCTGCCCAGCACCCCAAAGCCGTCAGCGTGCAGGCGTGAGATGGAAGAGGGTGGGCTTCGGGGCATGTGGCAGCCGCATCAGCAACGGCCCCTCTTTCCGGGCTGGTCCCATCAGGATGGAAAGGGAGACCCCTGCAGCGGCCTGTGGGCACTCAACTCACTAGCTAAGTGACCCTGGGCAAGTCACTTCCCCTCCCTTATTGGGCTGGATAGCTCCGAGCACTGGCATCTGGGGAGTTGTCTCTCCAGGGATGGTCACTGCATCAGGGCCGGGGGCTGAGAGGCCATACTCAGGAGCCAGACTTGAATCCTGGCTCTGTTCTGTGGGCTGTGTGGCCTGAGGCAAGTTGGTTGACCTCTCTGGGCCTGTTTCTTCCTCCATGAAGTGGGGACAACGGGAGTACCTTTCCTAGAGTGTTGTCACGGTTAAACAAGTCAATCAAAGAAACAACTTCTAGGGTGTTCGACACTGAGTAAATGCTAAAAGGTTGACCAGTAGTACTTTTCTTGTTTTTTTTTTTTGGTGGGGGTGCTGCATTGAGCTGTCTTTGGGATCTTAGTCCCCAGCTAGGGATTGAAACCGTGCCCCATTGCAGTGGAAGTGCGGCGTCTTAACCACTGGACTGCCAGGGAAGCCTTGGCATTACTTTTCCTATCGGGGGAAGGAAGAAACCTGCACAGCCCCAGGCCCTTCAAGGGACCCTTTCCTATGCCCAGACCCGACCTTCTTCCCTCCTGCCCCGGGGATCCGAGGGCACGCAGGCCCCACTTCTGGGCCTTTTTCTAGTGTCTCCTCACATGTGTTTCCTCGGGTGGCGCCTGCACCCTGGCACCCGGCGGCCCGTGGTATGGCAGATGAGGGGATCAGCGTTCCTCATCGTCCAAGCCTCGCGTTTGGGCATCAGATCAGCCGGTGGGCTCCGCCTCACCCTCACCCGCAGCCGGGCTGCATGGTCTCCCCTGATGGATGTCCTGGGCCTCCCTGACCCGGCTCCTCTTGACTTGTTTGCAACCATCGTCTCCAAATTAGGACTCAAATTAATCTACGGAGTTAGCGGGGCTCCGAGGCGGGGCGTCGGGGCAGATACCAGGATGGGCCCAAGCTGAGAGGGATGCAAGGCAGAGGATGGGTCTGGACAGCTGACCAGTGCCCGAGGCTCCCCAGAGTGGGGCCGTCCACGCCGACCCGGGAAGACGGGGAGCGGGGAGGGCCTTGGGGTGTGGTTGCTCTTCCACTTCCATGCTCTGCCTGGGGTGGCCCTGGGAGCCGGTCTCTGCTCCAGAGCTGTGTGGGACCAGCAGGGAATGCTGCGGGCAGCGGGGCCCCCCTCCGGAGATCCGGCCGCCCCTGTGCTGGCCTGAGTTCGCTTGTGAAGGGACAGATGTTAACTCCAGAGGGTGCTCTGACAAGGTGGTCAGCGGCCCCGGAAGGCCCCTGGGAAGCTGCCGCCAGCCTCCCTCCCCATCTCTCGTGTGTCTCATCGCAGACTCTCGGGAGGTCCTGGCTGCCCACGACTGAAGCAGTGCCCAGGGCTCAAGGCCTTGGGCCCCTCTCAGTGGGTCTGAATCTGGATGCTGAATACAGATTCCTGGGCTGTGACCCAGGGATTCCGATTCACAGGTTAGGAATGGCCTGGGAGCCTGCCTTTACACACACACACACACACACACACACACACACACACATACATCAGTGATTCTGGTAAAGCTGTTTGACCCCAGATCATACTTATGAGAAACACCAATGTATTGGGTTGCCCAAAATATTCATTTGGGTTCTTCCATAAGGTGACGTGGAAAATCCAGAATGACTTTTTTGGCAAACCAATAGGCAGGTCCCCTTCTTCCCAGTTTTCCCCATCTTTGAAATGCAGGTAAGTTTTTAAGTGACTTGTCTGAATGTCATCATCGCTTTCACTACAGATATTTGCACGACGAGGTCACAGGTCTAAAATCCTTTAAAGGAGGTCTTTTCTCTGAGCATTCCTTACTTTGTGGGGTTGGCGACTGGCAGAGTCATGCCCTGAGCCCTGCAAGCCACTTTTACCAAAGGCTGGGGGTGGACACAACAACCTGCCCCATGGATGCCAGCGGCTGCCTGGAGTGCCCCCCCCCCCCGCAGAGGCCGGCAAACAGCAGCCCTGTCCACGCAGCCTTCTCTCCCCAGACCTTGTGCCCAAATCAGGAACACACACTGGGGGAGCCGCCTGCACCCTGGCTTTGCCCCTGGATAACAGTGGGGATTCTGGTTTCCCAAACCCACTGTGAACCAGCTCCTCCATAACCTGTCCCAGACCCAAGGCTCCCGCCATCCACTTGGGTCACCCAAGGGAGTGTCCTGTGTTTACCAACCACAATCGCAGGACCCGGGCACGGCGCACCTAAAGCACAGACCAGAATGCCCCATCAAGGTGGGGTGGGGTTGGAGAATCACCTTATCCCGTTCTCAATCCCGCAAAGACTGGTGGCTTGAGCTAATTTACAGGGGTTGCCAAATGGCATTACACTCCAGCCCTGGGGGTTGGAAGAGTTCAGAGAACCTGGGGCGGTGAAGGCCAGGGGCTGTGCAGAGGGGCAGGTCTCCATGGCAACCCTACAACACACCACGGCGCTTGAGGAGGTGGTGAGGGCGTGCGGAGAGGCTGGGCCCCTTGAGGGGGCACCGCCTGCAGGGGACTGCCCCGACACTCACCTTTGTACTGCGGGGTGAAACGCTTCATGGCTAGTGGCAGGGACTCGTAGAACCTCTGTTCCCGGGAGATGAGGGGCTTGCACACCGTGTGTTCATCATACTTCATCACGCTCAGGTGCCCCCCGACCTGGTGCAGGAAGGGCTCCAGCGGCACGCCGGGGGCGTCCACGCTGTCCTGCACCACCATGCTCCAGCGTGGGAGGGCGGGGTGGCTCCCTGCAGTCCACAAGAGGAGGGGGTGTCTAGGGCTGAGGTCGCAGCTTCCGGACAGAAGGTGGGCTGTTAGTAGTCCTCAACTTTCCTTTTCTCGGCCTTTCCTGTGGCTAGAGCACAAGAGTCTTCCTGGCTGAGGGCTCTCGGCAGTGCGGGTCCCTGGAAAACAGAGGAGAAAGGGAAAGGATGTGAGGGAGACCGTGTGTGGGAGGAGGGCACTTGAAATCCCCAGCCACACCCCCAGGTGTTAGACAAGCCCTCGATTTCTTCTGGAATCGTCTGTTACAAACAACTGCTAACAGTTTCCACCTCGGGGGAGCAGGGCTGAGAGGGAGACTTTTCACTAAATACTTTTTACAAGTGCCTTGAAAATATTTGAATTTAAATATTAAAACATTCAAAAAACAAAAACTCCAAAAGACAGTCCCTAAGATTATAAGCTTGCAGAGTGTAGTGAGCATGTCTGAACTGCTCATGTCCCATGGCTGGCCTTCCCCTTTGGAAACTTTGATCCCAGCCCCAACGAGAAGAAAGTCCCTGCTGGTGGGGACTCACTATCCTGCAGGGGCTGGAGGGGTGCAGGAATGCTTCATTTTGATATAGCATATACATAAGCTGGGCACCATCTGGGCCCCACAACATCATTGCTGTGTGACCTGGGGAAGTCACTAAGCCTCTCTGGGACTCAGTTTCCCCATCTATAGAATAAGGTAACAATTATACCCGCCTCAAGGAGTTAGGGGCAGAATTGAGATATAAAGGCTATGAAAATGTTAGCCCAGTACCTGGAGCTAGGTGCTCAATAAATGTGATCTATCATGATTATTTCTAGCATTATTGCCCAGGGGATCAGATTTTCTTACCAGCCCTGGGAAGGCCAGCTTTATCATGGATGCTTGCAAATGAGAAAAGCGAAGCCTGTGATGGCTTGCTGAGCCCACCTCAGGCCAGGAAGAGGCAGAAGTTAGGCAGGGGCTCCTGATTGGGTCCCCTACCGTCTGCTTACCCTTCACCCTCTATGAGGTCCGGCCTGCCAGACCTCAGGCAAATGCTGGAAACCCTGGCTGGAAACTTGGCCCCTAAAGACATCCTGACTTTGGGACTTTGCTGGTGATCCAGCAATTAGGACTCTGAGCTCGCAGTGCAGGGGACCCCAGGTTCGACCCCTGGTCAGGGAACTAGATCCCACATGCTGCAACAGAGTTCACACACTACAACTGAAGACCCCACATGCTGCAACTAAGAGACCCAGTGCAGCCAAATAAATATATTTTAAAAGTATAAAGATATCCTGACTTTGTCTCAGCAGAGAGCCAAGGAGACACTGCCAGGGGAGGCTCTTGTGGCCGCATTTGTCATGTTCGAGAGGACAGTCCCGCAGTGGTGCCGTCACCATGGAGTTATTAATACTCTTCTCTGCTGGACTCCTGGCCGAGGATGCAACCAGGCCGGGCAGTGCTGGGCATGAGCAACTCTCTAACTGACCTTCAGTCCAGACCATGGGCATGGCTGGCTGCCTCCATGCGCAGCAGTACCTGTCACTTTGTTCAAGCCCCCGGTTCAGAGAAGGCCCACCATCCACTTGGACCTCCAGCGCTGGGAGGCATTGAAAGCCTCAGCCTGGCCTGTTCACGCCCCTCCACGACGATGTTCCTGAATTGGTTACTTCTTGGCAGGCCACAGAGTTCCCCTCGGAAGGGAAAGGGGCTGTCTTCTGCCTGTTCTGTGCAAATTGCTATGCCGGATGCAAGACTAAATCACAACTAGGGAGTCTGGGGGTGCTGGGGCAAGGCCTTGGGGTGGGGAGGACTGGGGCTTGATGGTGAAGGCTTTCCCCAGCCCTGCTCTGAGACCCACACCCTGCCCACCACCACCCGAGGTGAGTCCTCCTTGGGATCTGCCCCAAGAGGTGAGAGAAGTTGGGAGGCATGTAAACGTGAGGAGAATCAGGGATGGGTTGATACTTTTGGTCTGGTTATCAGATAAGACATCACAGTTGCTTGGCGAACCTAGTCCTCCCTGCAAACTCGGCCGAGGCAGGAAGGAGGAAGGGAGAGAAAAACCAAGGCAGCCCAGTGCCTCTTCTCTCACTGGGCTCACTTGGGTGCCAGCCTTTGCAGCTGACCTGTCCACAGGTCAGGGAGGCAGAGGCGCTGCTGGGAAGCACAAGGACAGCCCGCTCGTGAAGTTCATTTATGTCCTTTGCTGGGAGCCGAGGCCCCGGCCTGCACAGTCTCCCCGGGGCCCATCGCTGGCCAGGCGCGCACTCACCTCTGCGAGCCCAGCTCTGCCAGGGGAGCGTCCCCAGCAGGCCCTTGTGCAGCCACCCAGGGCGGCCCCTCGCCCCCTGTCTCCTGAGGAGCCCTAAGGACACAGATGTTACCTTGCAGTGTGGCGTGGGAGGAGATGATAAGGATAAACGGTGACAATAATGGTAACAGTAAATGGTAACACACGCAACACAGGCAATGTTCCAGGTGTTTTAGGTACCTTCACCCATGTGAGCCTCACAACTGCCTGATGAGGGAATTAGTGGTATCAGCCTTTCATAGGTGAGGAAGATGAGGCCCGGAGAGGTTCAGTAACTTGC
Organism: Odocoileus virginianus; assembly: GCF_023699985.2. Classification (NCBI taxonomy): domain Eukaryota; kingdom Metazoa; phylum Chordata; class Mammalia; order Artiodactyla; family Cervidae; genus Odocoileus; species Odocoileus virginianus. The sequence goes on along the minus strand of NC_069700.1, from coordinate 35,542,432 downwards.
CTCTGTGCACCCAGCTACTAGGGGGAGACCAGGGATTTGAACCCAGATACACTAGCCCAGAGCACGCTCACCCGCTGTCCTGCGGAGATGCCGGGGGCTGCTGTTTCTCTACATCCAGAGTCAGGAAATTGAGTCCTAAGGGGGCTGGGACTTGGCCAAAGTCACTCACAAGTCACTGGCTGTGATGACACAGGCCCTTGGGTTTTCTTGTCCCCAGGCCTGGTCTCTCCTACCCTGACACCCTCTGGCCAGCCTTCTCCCCAGCTGCTACAGTGAATGCGCGTCCCAGGGGTGGCTGGGGTCCACACATCTGCAGAAACCAGCATGAGGGGTCAGCTGAGGCCCCCTGGAGCTGGGCCTTGGTACTGGCCTGCGTGGGGCTTTCCCGCTGAGGGGGCATCAGCTGGGTCTGAGAGGCACTGTGTTCCCAGAGCCTCCATCCCCTCACTGCCACCCCCACGGTCAGACGTTCTCAGGGGCCCTGGCCGAACCATCTCAGGGAGCCCGGATCAGCCAGAAGTCCCTCCAAGATGGCCTACACACAGCAACGGAAACCTTCCTGCCCCCAGGCTTGGCAGCGGTTTTTTAAAAATGCTGGACTTGAAGCTGGGGGAAACTGAGGCCCTTCTGCTTAAGGGTCACCTTAGGGTGTGGCTTGGGGGAGGTCTGAGGGTCCTCGGGCTCGTGATGCACAGCAGATTGTGGGAAGGGGGCAGGGAGAACGGAGGAGCGTGGGGGGGGACGGAGGGGCGTGGGGAGGATGGACTGGTGTGGGGGGGACGGAGGGGGAGGGACGGAGGGGGGTGGGGGGATGGAGGGGCGTGGGGGGGGAGGGGGAGGGTCGCGGGGGGGACTGAAGGGTGCAGAGAGGACAGACGGGCGCGGGGGTGGGGAGGACCGAGGGGCAGTGGCTTAGTCCCCCGGGCTCCTGCCTGAGCCGGACAAGTGGGTTTGCTGCCGCTCAGGGAGCCACTCTTTGGCTTCCCCCAGGCGCTGACTCTGACCTTGGATTCCCAAGGTGGCTGAGGTTTCCATCCGTTGCTGTGGGACTGAGCTAGCGAAAGCCTCCATTTCCCCCATCCCTCCTGCCAAGTCCAAGATGAATAATTCAGGCTGACAGAGTTTTCTCAGCCCAGACCTGCCTTTCGCCACTGGCAGACACTTGAGTCAGTGGCCAGAGCCTCGGCCCTGAGCAGTGCCTCTGGGCCCGGGAGCGTGGGGCAGTAGTTCGGTGCCCGGGTCTGCTCCAGGCCCCCCACCAGCTAGCTGAGACCCCTGGGGTGAACTGAGCCTTGGTTTACCGCCCACTGCCACGACCTTCGCAGGGCGCGGATGCCAGAGCGCACAGCCCCCTTAGGAGAGCCGGTTTCCCAGGCGTCCTCAGCGCTTGGGCTTTGTCGGCGCGTGGACGGTGCCCGGGACCAACCTCTGTGACTCGGCCTGGGTGCTGGGAGGGCGGGCGAGGCGCTTGCCCGGGCAGGGCCTCACGGCCCCTCTGACAGCCGACGGGCTCCCTAGTGCTTTGTGGGGAGACGAAGGGCCCTCTCCCCAGCCCAGGCCTCCTCGCAGACCACAGCCCAGACCTCCGGCCCAGTCAGTCCTGAGTGCTCCGGGGAGGGGGCGGCTGAGGGAAGATGGAGGAGGGCGAGGCGCCCCCGCCCTGGGAACAGCGGACAGACGGCCTCAGATCCCTGTGTCCTCCTGCCCCGTCGCTGGGTCACATCCTGAATGAAATGACTCCAGGACTCACTCCAGGAGGACCCAAGGGGTTAACTTCTCTAGTGGGGCCCGGCCATGGAGCTGGGTGTCAAACGAGGCCCTGGACCAGCTGTGGCGCTACAGAGGCCTGAGTGGCGGCCAGCCCGCGCTGGGTGGCTAGACGCTTCCTGGTCTGGAAGGAGGGTCACGGACAGCGTTTGGCTCCCAGGGTGGGGACAGAGGACAGCAGCGGTGAAGCCAGGCACAAGGACAGAGGCCACCCATTGAGCTGAGGTGGAAGAGGGTGTCGTGGCATAGGGCTCGTCACCACAGGTCAGCACATGTCAGTTCCTCTTCCTGGGAGCCTTGGTGGGTATCTGAGTTTCCCCACAGCCTTCCCAGGTGGTGCTAGTGGTAAGGAACCCGCCTGCCAAGGCAAGAGACATGGGTTTGATCCCTGGGTCGGGAAGAACCCCTGGAGGGGGGCACGGCAACCCACTCCAGGATTCTTGCCTGGCGAATCCCATGGACAGAGGAGCCTGGCAGGCTGCAGTCCACAGGGTCACAAAGAGTCAGACACGACTGAAGTGACTTAGCGCACACGCACACAACCTCTCCCCACAGGCTAAACTGGACTTTATTAAATATTACAGAAGGCACACCTCGTTGAGAACTTGTCTCTCCCTTTTTAGGGAGGATGGCAGGTGAAACCACAAACTAAACTTGTAAGGGTTCAACTTGGACTAAATGAGTCACGAACTCTGTCTTTTCAGAGGCTGTCAGCTCCTTGTATCTGGAAACTAGTTGGTTGACTGTGGTTATTGTCCAAACTGTTTACACATATCCTGTTTTTTCTTTTTTTTCTCCTGCGGGAACATGGTATGACTGCACTTCCCTTGTCCTCTGAAGGTACGTCGGCTAAAGCGTGATGTGGATGGGAGTGACGGATGCCACTTCCGGGAGGAGCATTTAGAGTAAGCAGCGCTCCGCATACTCTGCCGGCCAGGGTGATTTGGGAAGCAGAGTCACTTCCTGAGTGACTGTATGACAGAGAAAGCAATCCGGGTTATATTAGGCACTGAGGTTTTTGGGGGGTGTTTTTGCCACACAGCACAACCTAGTCCATCCTGACTAATTCACCAGCTCACAGCCAGATACCCAGTGGGGAGCAACCTCAGGCTTGAATACATCCTCTGTGTTGTAGCCACTCCTGTGAAGCATCCACGGCAGACCAATGGCCTTACAATGTCCCTCTCTGTTTCTCAGAATAATTTTCAGATGGAGACAAGTGGAAGAGCTTTCCCAGGGTCCAGAGAGTGAGCACTGGTGCTGGAATTCAGCCACAGTGAATCTGTCTCCTTCCAAAGCTTCTGCCCCACCGTGTGGTCTCCCTTCTAAGGGAGGGGGACCACCCTGGCTTCCTCTGAGAGTCCTGAGACCTGGGTGGAGCCCAGGCTCCTATCCGAGACCATCTCTGTGCTGTGAGCCTCAGCTGCCCACATCAGCAGTGGGAGCCCGCTGGGAGCTCGCACTTGGCAGGGTGGTGGGGGTGCCATCCCTGGGGGCAGGGTTCCACGAGGAGCTGGGCAATGTGGATTCACAGTGCCACAGGTGGAGGACTCCCATCCGTGGGCCACTCAAGCCCTGACCCAAAGCCACACCATCAGCACCAGCAGCATTATCTGCAGACTAGAAAAGCAATATCCACAGCTTGCAATCATTTCTCAAATGTATCTAAATGCTTCAGTGTTTACCAAAATACAAATTCATTTAAATGCATTATTAAGTTCCTAGTAGTTTTTATCATTGCCTATTTTCTCAATCAACAGATACTGAAAGTCTGATGAATATCGCAGAGGGACTCCTAGGGAACAAATTAAGTTGAAAAATGAGTCCTAGTTAGAAAGGTTAGAAGAGTTACTGCTGAGGGACCCGGGAAGGGGTGTGAGACCAGGGAGATGGAGTCTGGGCCTGGGGGAGCTTGAGGAAGGCCTGTTTCAGGGCGCGTGTGTGCAGGGAGCAGCAAGGAGGGAAAGGACAGGCAGGGAGATGGGAACAGAGGGAGGGCTGAGCGGGGAGGCAGAGGTGGGTGCTGCTGGGGTCTGAGCAGAGGAGGTCTGACCCCCCCCCCCCATCAGTCTAGGCAGGAGGGGGTTGCCTGAGAGCGCCAAGGTATGAATGCTTTCAGGACTGCGTCTCGTAGATCCAAGGGGGAGATGTGTGTTCTGGGGAGAAGATAATTAAGAAACAGCTTGCAGCAAAAGTAGACTGCAAAATAAAACGTGTCGGCCAGCAGACTCAGAAGCAGCATGGTTTATGGCCTGCCCTCTCGCCTCTGAAGCTCTAAGGTACATTTCGCAGGCCCCTCAGAGCCAGAGGTTTGGTACAAGTACCACTCAATGTCTCTGTGATGCCCAAGGGAGCATTTTTTAATCTATTAGAGATGAGAGGACCCGAAAACCATTTAAAACCACTTAGGTTGGAATGGGCAGGAGAATTTTGGAGTTGCTCACATGGCAGAGGGCTGTGTATCATCTGGGGCCATCCAGGCTTGGAAGGCACAAGATTATTTTCTGGGGAGAAAAAGAAATCAAGTTTTTAAATCCATCCTAGAAACGACTCAAGGGCTGTGGGATGGCAAGCCCCATGGTCCGCACGGTCCTAGTCCGGTGGGATCAATACCGAATGCTGGGGACGTCACACATCACCTTCTCAGTTGTGGCTGAAAGATGTGGCTTTGGAGAGCATCTATTTCCCGGGGAAGGCTTGATTTCCAGAGTAGCAGAGCAATACTTCATTTTCCTGACTTATTTCTGAGCCGATGTTATCCTTTGAGGGAAGATATTCTTCCCCATCTCCTTTTCTCTTAACATTTAAAATCTCCCAACGTTCCTCCAGCTTGAGGACCTAATGCGATTTTAATACAGCTATTATTAGTTTAGAAGCCCTTCAGCCCCTGACAAATGTCCGTAGCAGCAGCGACGATGTTCTGAGCTTGCTGTCAGGGCGGGAGACACATGGGGCAAAGATGACTCAAGAGCCCAGCGCTCCTGGAAGGGCTGCTGGGGCCAGCGGGGGTGGGGAGGGGTGGGGAGGGGTGGGGAGGGGAGGGGCGAGAGGGCTTCTGTCTTCCCAGCCGCAGTGGAGTTGGACCTCATGACAGCACCTCGGGACCTCGGCCCCTCCATCCCCCGGGCACGCTGGGCACCTTGCCTACAGCCCCTCCCAGGCAGGCTTGTCTCCTGGGGACCGCTCCCCCTGGAAGCTTGGATACTGGAGAAGCTTGGAGGGACCTTGGACCCTCCTCCCAGGGTCTTGGATATTACTAGACATCCAGACCACATTTTCCAGTCTCTGACACCCTTCCCCACACCTTCCTCTAAGTCACATGACCAGCCACCTGCTTTACGAACCAGAGATAGACAGTCTTGTCGGTGGTTACTATGGAATCTTTAGGACTCTAACAAGAGATATGTTTTTTAAGGTCAAAACACAACAGTGGGGGTGGAACAAGCCTACGATGTGTGCGTGTGTGGTCACTCTCCTTCAGGCTGTGGAGCTGAGCTGGGCAAGTGTGAAGGGTGAGGCTTTGCCCAGCAGAGGGCAGCAGCAGATGGGCCAGAACCACCCAGAGAGGAGGCACTCGGATCAGCAAGCTCCTTGGCCCAGCGACTAGCAGCCCTTCTCCAACAGCTCAGAGCTGGGACAGTGGCTGAAGGGCCGGTGAGGCGCACTGCTGAGGAACGGGGTGCCCAGCTCAATTCACAGGGGAAGGACCTCAAAACCAGAAACGGGGGCCAGCTGAGGAGGCGGGGTGGGGGTGCTGAAGGGTCTGGCTGAGCAGAGTGGAAGCGTCTTCAGCATCTACACCCCACTGGCTCCTTCCCCTGGGATGGGTGGACCCCACGCCCCCTATATCTGCCAGCCGGGCCGGCCTCCCCCACCTGCTCCCTGAACAAGCTGGTGCCTGATGCTCATAAAGTTGATTGCTCTTCCCTGGTGGCTGCTGATGAAAAAGACAGCAACCACGTGGGGAGGACGTCTTAGGCGCTGTGCTTGGAGCTGGAGGATGCAGGAGCAGGCTGTCGACCACAGCGGGTGTGGGGGGGCTCGGCCTGGCCTGCCGCCCCCAGGAAGTCCAGGGGCAGAGCACTGGGAGGACCCCCAGGGGCTGCAGCCCCTTTGCAGAAGAGGGGTTTCTCAGATCCCTGATAAGAAGCTGACTTTGTAGGGGCACGAGGGGGCGAAGGTGCCTGGACATGGTGCAGTGGGGCCCAGAGCCCTGGGTCTGCCTAGACTGCCCGCCCCTTCCCCTCCGTGCCTCAGTCTCCCTCACTGGACTGAGCTGCTGAGCCAGCCCTGTTCTCACCCTCCGGTGGGGCAGCCGGTGTTCAGTTCAGCTGGTCAGTGTGTGTGTGTGTGTGTGTGTGTGTGTGTAACGGAGGCAGGGAGGGTGGGGGCTGGCTGAGATGTTACCAGACTGAAAGCAGGGTCCTCCCCCTGCCCCCAGCCCCATCGGATCCTCGTCTAAACAAAGCATTGAACACTATTTAGGAACAACTGGGAAAACTGGAATGCGGCCTGTATGCAGCCGTCCATGGGGAGCCAATAATATCGTCAGTGGGATAAAGCGCTGGGGTTACATAAGGACCTGAACTGAGGTGCTTTGACGGGAAATGCTGTGACGTCCACAGATTACTTCAAAATACCTTAGCCTTAGTGAATACAATGAAGCAAATGTGGCAAAATTTAGACAAATGGTAAATCCAGCCGCAGAACACGCAAATGTTCATCGTGTCATTCCTTCTATTTTTTTCTTGTAGGCTTAAAGTTTTTCATAGTAAAAAGGCTAAAAAATAAACCAGTAGCTCTTAAAAACCGTAGAAGCCTGACTCTTGCCTGGTGGGATCCAAATCTCCTGGGAGGGGCCCGCCCTGGATATTTTCAAGGGCCCCAGAGAGCCTGAGGACCAAGGCAGGCTCAGGTTCAAGTCTCAAGTTCCCTGGGGGTGGCCCCAGGAGAGCCCAGGGGGAAGGGGCCCCTAAAGACTGCCCCTGCCCGGGGCGGGGGGGCCCTGGCAGTGACACACCTCTGTGGCCGTGTCCACCCCCACGCCCGCTCCGCAGAGGCCCGCGCCACGGCCCTGGCCCCGGCCCCAAAGATGCTGATGTCATCCGGTCCCAGGGCCCCTCCCAGCTACTGGGACAATATGTGCCGTTCGTTCCCGGGGCCCTTGCTGCCCAAAGCTCCCGGGACAGCTGCCCAGCATGAAGGGTTAAACCCAGCGAGGGCTGGGAGACTGGCTCCAGCCCCTGCGCCTGCCCTCACAGCGTCCCTGAAGCCCCGCCCTGCCACCTTCACGCAGGAGCCCAGATTCCAGAACAACATGGGGGGGAGGGAGACTCCTGGGGGAGGGGAGGGCAAGCAGAGAGGAGCCAGTGACAGGATTTCTGTGCTGCTGAGCTGTGCCAACAGCCCCCAGGCCCCCAACACGGACGCACACGGACACACTGGTGGCCCCTCGGGGTCAGTGGGGCTGACTTCTAGTCGGGGGGTCCACCCCTGAGTCCCACGGTGTGAACAGGCCTCTCTTCCAGCCCTGGCACCATCGGGGCCCTCCCTGCCCATGCTTATTCCCCATGGCAGCACTCACTGTAGCCGCACTCCGGGCGGGAGAGAGGGGTCCAGCGGAGAGCGGTCTTCCCGGTCAGTGACCACCAACCGTCGCGCTGGGCAAAGGCCCTTCCCAGTGCCCCAGTAAGGAGAAGCCAGCGTCCACGATAGCGCTGGTGGAGAGGTCTGCCCAGACGCAGGTCTGCCCGCGGGGCTGGACTACAGAGGCCTGGGGCGGGGGGTCACCTGACCCTCGGGGAGGGCCAGCGGGCGCTGGCTGGCGTGGGCAGCTGTCAGCTGGTGTCGGGCTGCTCTGGGGCAGCGCCAGAGGGCCTGGGAGGGAGGGGAGGAAGGGGAGGAGGGGTCCGGAGGGGTGTCAGGCCCTGGGCACCGAGGGGCAAGTGCCTCAGGCCCCTGGTTAGCTTTCGGTTCCCTGTTTACAGGGTCAGGCTGGCGTGGGGGTCATGTTCTCCCTTCCCCCGGTCTCCCCGTCTCCACCCCACTCCCGACAGCATCACTGCCAGTTTGCCCCGAGCAGTGGCTGCCAGAGAGAAGGACAGTCTTGGGCAAGACATTCAATCCACAGTCAGCTTGGGGACAAGCAGTGCTTCAGGTGTTTTCGAGGCCCTCGTGGGTCCTGGGTACTCCGCTAGGCTGAGCCAGGAACCCGCCAGGACAGGGCCTGTTGTCAGGGGATTAGTCAGGGGTTCGGTGAGTCACAGGGCAGTTCCAGGGTGGGTGTTTGGGGAGAGGACAGGGGCGTGGTGTGTGTGTGTGTTGGGGGGGGTGGTGCGTGCGTGCCATCACCAGGCTGGGGGAAACAGGGAAGGTATCCTGGAGGAGGCGACCCGGAGGAGGAGGAGGGTCATCGGGTTTGGTGTGGGAGAGCGTGGCAAGGGGAGTGCTCAGAGGGGCGGGCGTGGGGAGGGATGCCCTACGGTCCTCTGTCCTCAGCGTCTCCGGAGGCTCCCAAGGGCGTCCTGCGGAGAGAGCCGGGCGCCGCTGTGTGTGCAGAGGTCTCGCTCTGGCCTGCTCTGGGGGGGCCCTGGGTCGCGGGCAGACAGGCGGGTGTTGAGCCGCAGCTGCTGTCCTCCAAGCGTGTCCTGGCCTGGCAGGGAGAGCGGGCGCGGGGTGGAGGCAGCAGGCGCGTTCCTTAGATGTTGAGGAGGCAGGCTGGACAAGGTCTGCGTGGGGGGTGAGCAAAGGACAGAGACTCAGCAAGGGGCAGACTGCAGGTCTGAGTGACGCTGGACCAGGTATCAGGCAGGCCTGAAGTCCGCCCTTCAGGTGCCTGCACTCCTGGCCGTGGTGCCTCTGGGTGCCAAGCGGTCCACTGCCCTGAACCAGCCCGTCCCTTCTTGGTGTGTGAGCGCTTGGTCCACTGAGCTCTGCCCAGTCCCCTCTGCCAGCTTCCCTCTTGGCGGGTCCTGCCTCTCTCTCACTCTGGGCCACGTCCCCCGTGTCCTGGTTCCCAGGGCCCCCTCCCCGCCTCCTGGTCTGTCAAGCCTCCCCCCCCGCCCCCGCCCCACTGTCCCTGGCAGAGCTCTCGCTGCAGCACCAGATGCCTGGCTTTCCCCCACGCCCCTCCTGTGTTTCCCTGTGTCCATGGCGCCCCTCTCCCAGAGTGTCTCCCTCACTGCTCGCTCAGAGCAGGGGAGCCGGGGGATGAGGCCGGGCTGGAACCCGGGTCTCCTGATCCTCCTCCCCAAGGCTTCCTTGGTCCCTGTCCACTCAGGGCCTGCCGCAGCCACTCTGGGGCCTGGCACAGAATGTGCTGCTGGACAGATGTGTTACTGGCAGAAAGAGGAGGCTGGGGACCCCTGCCCACCAGCCCAGCCCAGCCCAGCTGCCCTTCCTGCCAATGAACTCTTTTCCAGGTCCCCGCCGCGGGTCCTCCCCTTCCCCAGACAGGGCTTCCTGGGGCGCCCTGAGGCCTGGTTTAAAGTGGAGTGAGGATCCCAGGCACCCCCGTCCTTTGCTCCCCAGCCCCAGCTGGCGAATTGCATTTCAGCAGGGAAAGCAGGTCCAGCTAAAAGGCTGGGTCTGGTTACCTGGCCATGACCTTCCTTCCCAACCACCCTCCCTCATCCCCCTGTCCTTCTTGGCTGGGCTCAGATCCCTGTTTGGGAACCTCACAGCCAACACAGGCTGAGCAGTGGGGCCCCTAGAGGGGAGGGCCCACCATGGCCCTGAGCAGCCGATTCCGGGGGAACCCAGGGCCTCGGGAGGGTCAGTTCACCTTCCAGTGGTTTCTGTCTTTGCTTTGTTGTTGCAAAGAGCAAGATGCCACACTGACTTCTCATTCACTCATGAATTGAACAACGTTTTTGAGCACCTAGGATGTGACCTGAGGCACAGCAGTAAGCGAAAGCACCCGTGATGTGGTCCTTTCTGTTACGCAATCAGAGGCCACTCTATTTCAGTTTCCTGGGTGCAGCCAAGTTCTCTCCGTGGTCACTTTCCCGAAGCTTGTCCTAGCCTGCAAGATGCCTGCTCCCCGCCTCTTTCCCCAGCCACGTCCGGGACCCTGTAACGCTGGGCCTGGTTGCTGTCTCTCCTCCAGGAAATCGGCCCTGACCAGCACCCGGGCTCTTCTCTGCACCCAACATTCCAGACTAGCTCTCAGCGGCCAGCATGTGGAGGCAGAGAGTGCCCGGGTTCATAAGCACGCTCTGGGCTTCCTGGTGGCTCAGATGGTAAGAAGTCTCCCTGTAGTGCAGGAGATCCGGATTCCATCCCTGGGTCGTGAAGGTCCCCCGGAGAAGGGAAATACTCCAGTATTCTCGCCTGGAGAATCCCGTGGACAGAGGAGCCTGGCAGGCTACAGTCCCTGGGATGGCAAAGAGTCAGACACAACTGAACGACTAACACTACTGCCATAGGCACACTCCAACTGTCTGGGGCCCACCCTCAAGTCAAACGGGTGGGCTGGTCCCACCCTGGCTTGCTCCCCCTTCGCCCGTCTGTCCACAGCCTCCCCTGACCTTTTCAGGACTCCCCTCCCCTGTCTTTTCCCTGCTGCCTGGCCCAGCAGTTCATCCAGCTCCACATCTTGTGGATTTCAAGTCCCAGGCTGGTCCCCTCTGCTTCATCTCCACGGCCAACACCCTGCTGCTTCCCGCATGATGGTTCTATAGCTCCTCATGCTGTCCTCCCTCCAGCCATTCTCCCCAGACTGACAATTTAGAACAGTTTGGGTCACGTCATGTACCTGCTTAATACTCTTCTGTGACTCCTGGTCCTAAGAACAAAGTCCAAGTGTCTCCCTGGGGCCCAGCTCCCCAGCCCCAGTTCAACTCTGTGGTCCAGCCACACCTTGCATGGGGCCTTGGCACCAGCTGTTCCTTCAGCCTGGGGTGCCCTTCCCTCATCTCTCTGCCTAGTTAACTCCTCTTTATCCTTCAGAGATCAGCTTAAACATCACCTCCACCAAGGAGCCCTCCCTGACTTCTCTGACGTGGGCTGCCACTCAGTTCCTTTCGTACCTGCGTGATTATTTGCTCCTGCATGTTCTCTTTCCTCGAGGACGGTGACCTGGCTCATTTTGTTTGACAGTATGTCCCCAGCATGTAGCTCAGTGCCAGTTTCCCAGTATACATGTTTGATGAATGAGTGAATGGGTGGACTCATTCTGGGTCTCTTAATTCCCCTCCCAGCCTCTTCCTCTCTCAGCTCTGGCTCACAGCTGGGGGTGTGTGGAGTCGTGAGCCTTCAGGGATTCCCTCTCCTTTTCCTGGCCCTGGGCAAGGGGTCCTCAGCCTGGTCATTGTGACAGCCCTCCTTAGCAGCTCCCCTTCTGACCCAGTTTTCTTGCTCTGGAGACAACGGCCCTCAGTGTTCCAGGACGTGTCATCACCCGTCCCATGGGGTAAACATCACAGTGCCACGGATCCTGCCAACCCGCCCAGTTTCCAGAAAAATCCCCTCCACCCCTCCATCACGGGCCCCAGCTGGGTATCCCACCCTCTGCTTCCTTCCCTTCCCCGTCCCTGGTGGTGTGGGGTCCTCCAGGACAAGTGTGCAGGCCGCGTCCTCCAACACTCCCCCTCTGTGTGAGGAGCCCCATTTTACAGGCAGGAACATCGAGGCCCAGAGAGGAAGCACCTCGGTCCTGTGAGCTCCTCCACGGTCTCTCTGTCTCCCTCTTTCTCTTCCTGTCAGTTAGGGCCTGGGCTGTCTTAGCTTTAGATTCACCCCCTCGTTTTTTTTTTTCTTTGCTGTGCTGTGGGCTTGCAGGATCTTAGTTCCCCGACCAGGGATTGAACCTGGGCCCTGCAGTGAAAGGGTGGTGTCCTAGCTCCTGAACCATGAGGGAATTCCCAGTCTTAGCTCTTTCTGCCTCAGGTTTTTCTTTTTTCCCTCACATTCCCTTGTTCCCTTTTCTGTTTCTGCTGATACTTCTTGTTCTCATTCTGCTGTGTTCAGGCCGTATGTGGGTTTACATGTGTGTGTGTGTGCGTGTATCTGTGTGTATGTGTGAGTATAAGTGTGTGAATGTGCACGTTGACGGGAGCAGGTGTGATCCAGGTGTGGGTGTGTGAGCAAGTTGAGTGGGGGGCAGTCTGGGCTCAATAGGAACGTCCTGATTAGCGGGCCTTTGGGATTAGGTTCTCTGCAGAGGCAGGGGAATGGATTTTGCCCAGAGACTTGGACCTCAAGGGACCCCACATAGGCCCCGGGAGGGCACCACAGAGGAAGGCCCCGGGCACAGTGGCCCTTTGAGGCTGGTGTGTGGCTCTCGCTTGCCTGCTCCCCCCAGGTCTCCCAGACTCTCCCCGAGCCGCCCAAGCCCTCTGCTATTTGGCCGTCTTGGCCATCAGCTGCCACCCTCTCCCTAGAAAGCCAAGGATGGACAGTGTGCCGAAAGATGGCGCTGGTCACTGGCAGCTTCTCACGGTCTTGGGAAGCTGGGCAGCTGGCAACTGCCCCCGAATTGGGTCTGCACTGGCCTGACCGCCTCGCTTCCCACCCTGACCCCACCTGGGAGGGAACTTGTAGCCTGGATCCCATCCCAGACTTGGCATCACGGGCAGCCTGCACTTCGCTGGGATCCCAAACGGCTGATGAGCTATGACCTCCGGGGCTGCCGGTGCCATGACTGACCTTCCTCAGCCTCCACCCACCCCCCAACCCAGGGAACCTGAAACTTTGAGGAGACTGCATTCAGCAGGGCAGGGGCCAAACCCTCTGTCAGCCGGCTGGGCTCCGCTGACAAGGATGCTGCAGAGATGTCGCCCACTAGCCCCGGGAGGAGCATCAGGGGGAGGCGAGAGCGCGGGGTCAGGGGCGGGGGACATGCTAGGGAGCCCCCAGCGTGGCCACCCCCACCCCGCAGCAAGCTGTCGGGGGCACCTGCTGTTCACACTCACACATTCCCTCATCTGACCCTCACATCCAGGGCAGGGGAGGCTATTATACCCTCGGTCACAGCTGAGAGACAGAGGCCCAGAGAGGCTGCGTGAGCTGGTAGAGCTGGGGTTTGCACACGGGGCCCCGCTGGCAGCCGCTAGCTTATTCACCAGTCAGCCCCACGGTCACACCCGGTGGGCAAGGATACCCCCCATCGAGGAGGGGCCAGATGCCCAAGTGACCCCCCCACTCCCCCAGGCCAGCCCGGGGCCGGGTCTGGGCTGGGGAGGAGGCAGGAGGGACGTGTGGCTGGGTCCCCACACGGGGACAAAGGCAGGGCACGCAGCACGGGGCTGGTTTCTGAAGGAGTCTTTGGGCCTAGAAAAAAGAACAACAGTCTCAAAGGCCCCTTGCTGAATCATCTAACTTCGGAGAAAACAAAACAGAACTTTAGTTCCACCCTGATGCACCAGGCTGGTTGCATCTATCTGGGACTTATCAAACCCTGTTCAGAAACCTTCCACCCCCTTCACCCGCCCAGAAGACTTATCACCCCCTGCCCAACCACAAATGTCATCTCAACAGAAGAATACTCAAAATATCCCGCCTGATTAACGTTTCCCTTATCGATTCCACAAACCTCCCTATAAGTATGAAGCCTCCCTGATCCCTCTCGGCGCTCAACCTGGCCATTAGGCCGACTGTCGCCCCTCCTTGCCTGAATAAAGGTAACCTACTTCTGTTGAGGTCGTCTTTCCTTTTCTGCCTAGCCGGAACTATGCCTTACAGTTTCGTCCCCAGTTCACGTCTGGCCAGGCCTCAGCGAGGACTGCTTCCCCGGACGGCACTCAGGAGGGAGGATGCTCATGGGCTGTTAATCCAAGAAAGAGCCAGTGTGTGACAAGGACCGAGATTCCAGTTACTGTCAGGACTCTGGGCTCTGACTCCTCTGGCCTTAACTTGCCTGAGGTCTCCCCAGAGGCCGACATCACAGGCTGCCAGAGGAAGGCGCCTGCCCTGCCCTGAACCCCAGAGACTCTGCCACTGTTCCTGGCATGGAGGGTGGCTCTTCTGGAGGGCACAGGCTGCCGCTGGCCTTTTGGGCATGAGAGGAGGGGCGTGGGGAGGGGCTGCCCCAGAGCAGCCCCCCAGAGGGTGAACCCACCATTTGTGCCTTTAGGTTTCACAACTTCGTTGGTTCTGCTGGTCAGAGCAACACTTTTCAGAAAGAAGTGAACTCTCAGAACATCTGAGCTGGAGGGGACCCTCAGAAGCCACCAGCTATAGTCTTTTCATTTTACAGTGGAGGAGAGACAAAGCAAGGCTTCGAAGAAATGAAAGGTCTTGCCCAGAGTCACATAACAGTGGAAGAGCCAGACTTGAACCCGTGGCCTATGCCGCAGGGGATGGGGGGCTGGTGAAGAGCATGTATGGTGAGGTGCACACACCTGGGTTCGAGTCTTAGCTCTGCCATTTCCTGGTGATGTAACCTGTAATGAGCATATCAACCTCACCAAGGCTCAGTTTTTGCATCTGTGAAGTAGGCATAATTTTCTTAGGGCTATTGTGACGTTTTGATGACGTTGTACAAATAAAAAACGTTTAACCCAGTGTTTGACACAAGGTACCCCAGAGGTTGGCTGTTATTATTATATATGCCAGCAAGGCCTCAACGTGCATGAGCCTCTGTCGGGGAGGGGAAGCATAGTGACCACATTTTCCATCTCTGAATTCAGCTTCATGCCCTGAAATGGTTCTATGGGGACAGCAGCCCAGAATATTTGAATCTGAGCCTGTCCCCCAATGCAGGACACGTGGGTACCACTGAGGCATGTGTGAAGTGCTGGGGAGCGTTAAGGAGGGCGAGGTTAATCGACTTGCCATGGGGTGAGCTTCGAGGCATCCAAGCTGGACCTTGAAGGGCACATAGGAGTCCTGGGCAGAGAAGAGAATGGAGGGAACAGCAAGGGGAAGAGCATCCATGGAAGTCCAGAGGCCTCAGAGAGCGTGAAGTTCCCAGAAACCTTTGGAGTGGCTGGAGTGGCGGGGGTGGGGACAGTGGAGAGAGGACCCCCCGTCCCTCCCCCCACTTTGAGAGGTGCTGCATTTTGACTATGAAGCCAGGACCACAGTTCCTGGCAAGGGCCACCCTGCAGAGCTAACATAATTTCTCTGTCATTTCACAGGTGAGGAACTGGAGACCTGCAGAGGGGGTGGCCTCCTGGGGGCCCCAGCTGAGTGGGTAGAGGCAGGTGATGGCCCACTCTCAGGCCAGCTGTGGGTGGTGGGAGCAGAGGACTGACTTGGGGAACTGGGGCTCACGGGGCGATGGTCTGGTGCTGGCAGGAGGGGCCGGCCTGGGCTTGTGAGAGTGATGGGCGGGGGGACAGCCAGGGGCGGCTGAGGCACATTATTTATGGCTGTTTCTCCACGAGTCCTTCGGGGCCGTGAAGGTAATTGAATAAGTGAGTGTGAGCAAACGTGGGCGATCGTTTAATTGTGGCAGAAAATGAAGTTGGTTGCAGCTGGGGGCCGCCAGCCCATTACCATCAGCCGTGGTTTCTGCTGAGCTGAGCACATGGGGCTGGGCGGCCATCCATCCTTGGCCCGCCCCCGCCCCAGCCCCAGGGCGGCCCACCCCAGGCCAGCAGGGCCCCGGCAAGCTGGTGATCGGGGAGTCTGTTCTTCGGGTAGCTGCTCCCCAGGCCCCTTTCTCTGCCCCAGGAAGGCTCTGGAGGCTGCTACAGGCAGCGAGGGGCCTGGGAGGACCCAGGAGGGCAGGGGCAAGGCCTGGGCCTGGTGGCAAGAACAGGGTGGGGGGGTTCAAATCATGACATTTGGCACAGAATGTCAGCAGACACGGATAAAGCCCCTGTCAAGCGCCGGGCACTGTTCTACTAGTTGTTATCAACTTGGGTTAATCCTCTGATCACCTGTGAAGGAAGTGTTCTTCTTGTGCCCGGATTTCACAGACAAGGAAGCTGAGGCTCTGGCTGCTGACTCCTTGCCCTGGATTGAGAGGCTCTGAGATTCCGGGGCAGGGGGGTCCTGATGTGTGAGGGCTGCCGCAGCAGCGATAAAGGGAAATGCAGTGAGGACCTGATCATGATGATGGTCCCATGAGCCTCTGCAGGCGTTCTCTTCCTCGCCACTTGCCCTGTTTCAGCCTGGCTGGCCACCCGCTGCCCGCCCCTCTGAGCGAGATCAGGGCAAGCCTGGACCCCAAGTTCCGAGGCGGGGGGAGGCCCTTGTAGGCCTGGCCAGCTCACCTCCAGAGCTCTGGCCCTCTGGCTTTTGCTGCTCTGGCGACATTTCCAGCCCTCCTAAGGGAGCAGAGAAAATTAGGCTTGGGGACTTCCCTGGTGGTTCAGTGGCCCAGACACCATGCTCCCTTGCAGGAGCCCTGGGTTCAATCCCTGGCCAGGGAACTAGATCCTACATGCCACAAGTAAGACACGGCAAAGCCAAACAAATAAATAAAAATAAATATTAAAGAAGAAAGAAAGAAAATTAGGCTTGAGATGTGAGTAGCCAGTTCACCCTCCCCAGCAGTGGGGCAAGCTGCAGGGTGATCCACGTCAGGAAGGGCGGTCCAGCTGCCTGGGGGGCCAGGGCAGGGCAGGGGGCTGGGTCTAGACCTTGGGGGGGTCCTGGGCTTCCTGCATTTTATCTGACACTCCCACTCTGGCACCATGCTCACCTCTCTCATTGGGGGGACCCCATCCTCTCCGGGCACCAGGCTGCGCTGGGGCCCAGCCATGGGGCAGGGCGGACTGCCGGCCTGCATTGGACCTGCCTGCGCCTGGAGCTTGGCTGCCCCGCATGGCTTTGGGTGGCCACTCCCTCCAGCCTCTTGTCACGGCGCCTCTGTCCCCCCTGCTGGGGCCGGGCCGCCCCGAATTTCCGTGGGCTGTGGGCTCCACGATCTGCCCCACTCTGAGCTCAGAGGCACGAATCTGTCTATCGGCGTCCTCCTCCCTCCAACCTGCATCCTCTGCCCAACTCTGCTGTGAGGTTTCTGAGGGCAGAGGATCCTGTCTTTTTGCCTTTCACTCATTCATTTATCCAGGCGGCACCTGCCACATACCAGCATTGTGCTGGGTTTTGGGACTTTACAAAAATGAGTCAATAATGCCCTTGCAGTTGGTCCACACAGTAGAGTGAACACTGGGTCCACAGTCCCCCCTAAATGATGGAAAAGGGGGCAAAAAGAGGCACTATGGGGACAGAGGATGAGCCAGGAGAGGACTGCAGGGGAGACTCAGCTTTGGGAGATGCAACTAACATCTAGCTATCCTCACTTTGGGGAGGGCCCGTCGTCAAGGGCTTCAACAAGGAAGAAGTTGGGAGGCCTCTGAAATGAGGCAGCTTGTCCTCCTGATGCAGGAGGATGGACTGAAAGCTGAAGAGTGACCAGGCTCTAGGGGCTGGTGACGCCCTGCTTCTAGACCCAGGCACTGTCTGCAGGGCTGGGGCTCCCACAGACAGAACAAGAGAGAGGGGTGCCAGGAGGTCCTGTCTCAAGGCCAAGCCTGGAAAGGCGATCTTAAAGGATGACTTCCACCAAAGTGAGGATAGAAACCAAGAAAGAAGGCAATCGTGGACCCGGCAAGCAGGGGTCCGGAGTTGGAAGGTGGTGTGGGGGAGGCCTAGGACCCCAAGGTTCTGTAGGGAGAGTCCCGCAGGACTGGTCCGATTACCAAAGGGATGTGACCGCCTCGAGAGGAGGGCTCTTGTTGCTGTTTTTGCTGTGACGCTCTGTTTGCGAGTTCTTAGTTCTCTGACCAGGGATTGAACCCAGGCCCTGGCAGGGAAAGTGCTGAGTCCTAACCGCTGGACCTTCAGGGCATTTCCCCAAGGTTGAAAGTCTGGTCAGAGGCTCTGGCATAGATTGATGACGGGAACAAATAAACAAAAAACCTCGAGGCAACTTGATTAAATTTGGGAAACAAAGTTTTCTAGGAGAGGAAATCTATTCCTAAGACACTGTATGATTCAGATTCAGTCCTATCGACATGCTGTAGCAGGAATGTACACCTGAGATGCTGATTTCATAGAGATGGTAGTAGATGGTTAGAGGTTGGGAGGGGGAGGGGAAATGGGTGGTGGAGTACTTGAATCTTAATGGGAAGTAAAATTCTAATCGACAGTAAGAAATCAATAGATACAATCTAAAATAGAAAAATCGTGAATTTGTAGTATCTGCACCTCAGGTAGAAGAGAGACACCCAAGAGCAGGAGAAAATGACCAGCGGAGGTGAAAGTTGGCCTGGGGGCGGGCAGGGGCAGGTTTCTGCATCAGCCTTGAAATACTATTTGATTCTTAAAATTGTGTCCACTGATTCTTAAAATTATGTCCACGTGTGACTATAAACGTTAAACTTACTTAAAAAAGGAGGGGAGGATGTTTTTGCCACAATTTAAAAAGAGGAAAGGGAAGGAAGAGGCCCCCAACATAAAGACGGAATGCACCAAGGCGGCCCCCCACTCGCACCCCCGCCCCCCACCTCAGGCTCAGCTGAAGCCGGCAGTGGACCCAGGCAGGTGGGTGGCTGTGAAAGCAGAGGGCCAGCTCAGGGGAGGCCCCAGGCGGATGTCAGTGTGAGAAGCTAATCCTCGCTAATGGGTTAGTTGCTCCACCTCTCAGATGTCACCAGGGCCCTCCAGAAGCTTTGGCAGATTCTCCAAAAATATTCACTGGCTGGAAGCAGTGACCCTAAATCAGAAAAGCAACTCCTGGGGGACGCAGCTCCAGGCACACCCCTGGGAAGGTATGGGGAGGCCGTGGAGGCCTAGAGTCTTCCCCGTCCTGGATTCCATGTCACGTGCAGGAGCCGGAGGGTGAGTGTGGTGGTGTGTGTGTGGGGGGGAGGGACATGTGTGCACGAAGCACGCACAGGTGTGTACATAGGAGTGCACACGAGCCCGCGGGTGTGTGTGCACGCGCATGTGTGCATGGCGTCTGGTGGGAGGGCTGTGGTCTGTCCCGTCCAGTCTCACGCCCCGAACCCCGGGCCGCCCTGGGAGACTCGCCTCCCTCCCCGGCAGGTGTCCGTGGAGCTGGGGAAGGAAATGCCAGAAACCCACTCCCGCTCGGCTCTCTGCCTCAGCCTCCTCACGTGTTTCTTCTCCAGGGCTCGGAGTGTTCTCTCTCTTCCTTCCTTGGATAAACCTACTCAGAGGTGAGGCTCTGATGGGCTTGTATATTTAAAAAGGGCAAAGTGTTAAGCTAAAGGAATGAATTTTTAATGGTGGGATTTCGGGCCTTTTTCTCTCAGGAGAGATTCTGTTTGTCTTGGCTTCGACTTGGTTTTGTCTGCGTTTCCCCACATCCCTGGAGCCACTCTGAAGCTCCAGGCTCCCTCCCGGAGGCCCTCCCCCAACCAGCTCCCTTGGGTGGGTGTGTGGGGGATCATCAGCTTCCTCTGGCTCCAGAATGGGCCCCAGGCAGGGAGGGTTAGGGTTAGGGTTAGGGTTAGGGTTAGGGTGGGTGCACAGACTCTCTGCTCTGCCTTCAGCCCGCCCGGCCCTGGCGCACCCTCCCCAGAGGGAGGTGGGGGGCATCCCGGGGGGCCAGGAGTGACCTGCATGCCCTCCCAAGCGGTGGGGGCCGGGCAGAGGGCAGCACAGCCACCCTGAGTCCGGCCGATGACAGTGACACCCGGGCCGGCTCCCCACGCCCCATCGGGGGCGGCAAGCGCCCTCTCTGCGGGGAGGCCTCAGAGGGGGCAAGGTAGGGACGAACCCCTCATCCACCCTCTGTCCCCAGGGCCCCACCCAAGGGCCCTGTGTGCCTGCTCAGGCTGCAGCAGCTGTATCGGCACCCCCCTCGGTACTGACTCAGCGCAGCACAATCGCCTGCCCCCTCGTCCGTCCTGGAGGACAGGAAGGGAGAAGGAGCACCTCTGGGGCCATGGCTGAGTCCCTGTCCGTCCCTAGACCTGCTCTCCTCCTCCTCAGGCTCCTGGCCCAGGGAGGCCCCCGGCAGAGCTGAGAAGGGCCCAGCACCAGGGGTGTGGGGGATGCCAGGCCCTCTTGGAGATCAGAACTGCTGGTCGGGTCAGCTGACCCCATCTCTGGCCACCTGAGTGAGCCTTCTGGGGGGCTGGACCTGGAGCTTGGGCTCCTGGGGTGCCAGCGTCACTGCTCTGGTCTCCCCAGTCTGCCCAGAGCCCCCTAAAGCCCACTGTGTTCAGCCACGGGACTCCTCATCTGAAGCCTCTGAGCCCTCCTTTCCCATCCCCCACACCACCCGGCCCGCTGGTACCAGGACTGCCCTGCAGGACAAGCCTCAGGCTGGGCCAGAGGCAAGGCCGCCTGACTCTGCGGCCCCTGCTGTCCCCACAGCCGGCGGGGAGGTTGCGGTGCCTCCCCTCCCTCCTGCTGTGCCGCTGACCCCTGCTGGCCACCCTTACATGCCCCTGAAGACCCCCCTCCCTGCCCAGGCATCAAGTCATAGGGCTTGAATACTCCCCAGGACAGGGAGCTCATCACCCCCAGGCAGCAGCCTGCTCCAGGCAGAAACGCTTCGGCTTCTGAGGCAAGTCCTTTGTCGTGAGCTGACATCTGAACACTGGTTAATTCCATCTGTTTACACATTTTCATCATTCTCATCATTATTAATACTGTCTACGTACCAGCATGTTGCAGTATGTCAGCGAACACTTCAACGCTTGTGGAGTTGGTGCCTGTGTCAGCTCCATTATATACTGATAGACGGGAAACCTGAGGGCCACAGAAGTATGTCACACGGCCAGGAAGTCACAGAACCTGGGCTTCAGATCCAGAGGCCAGGCCCTTGCCAGCTAGGGGTGTGCCCATCCCAGTTCCACCATCTGCTTAGCTCCCCTCTCCAGCATGTTCTTACTTCTCTGCCAGGGGCCACTACCTCTCCCCCAGACCCTGTAGATGGATCAACTCCTCCTCCAGGAAGTCCTCCTGAGACAGCCAAGGGTTATGGAAGGAACCCTCTTCCCCAGGTATCTTCTAATAGAGGAAGGGAGGGGTTAAGGGGTGGGAGAGAGGTGCCTTATTCAGGGTTCTCATGGGTCAAAAATCTTGGTTAAGCTTTAACCAAGAGCTTGCCTAAAACAAACAAACAAAACAATATGAAAAAAAAAAACTAAAAAAAAAAAAAGAGCTTGCCTAGTGTCATGCCATCTCAGTAAAGGGCAAGACCTTCAAACTCATCTAGTTCCATCCATTTATTCCATGCTAGCATATCTGTTGTGTGCCCATGTAGTCTCTGCTTACATACCTCCAGTGACGGGGGGGTTCATTATCTACCAAGGCAGTTCAAGGCTCAAAATATCGAGGGCCTTCCTTCTCCTAGAGAGCCAAGGTTTGTCTCCTTGAGGTTTCTGTTCACAGGCCCAGCCCTGGCCCTCATGGGTCATCAGAACTAGCCTAACCCTCTCCTTATGATGTTTGGAGCAAGGGACCATATTTCTGCTGAGTCTTCTCTCAGCAAAACCCAAAAGAGGGGGCCAGTAAGAGATCCCTCAGAGAAAATGAGAGGTGCCCACCGGATGGGAGTGTGACATCCCACTCCCAGTCCTCAGCTGAGCTGCCAGAACTCTGGGCCGGACTGTGTTAGCTTTGGAGTGGAGGGCGGAGAGAGTTCTTGGAGTAATCCACCCACATGTGCAGCCCCCCACCACTTTGGGAAGTCCCAAGCCTGACTCTTGCTGGGATGTGTTTAAAGGGAGAGGCTGCCTGGGGTGCGCTGGCCCCAGGAAAGGAGAGACAGAAATGGGGACCTGATTACCAGGTGGACAGAGAAGAGGGCAATCAGGCTTGAGATGCCTAAAATGTACCTGCCCAAGAGGACGGCCTGACCAAACAGGCTTCATACTCATGTGCTCTGACTCCCAGTCCCACTAACCTCCAACCTGAGTGGTACACCTTTATTGATGCAACTACAATCGACTTCTCCACTGCCTCCCGTAGACCTGAGCATCAGCCTGTGGTCCCAAACCCCTGCTGGAACTTAGCCCCGGCCCCCTCTGCATCCCCAGTTCTGTGCAGTCAGGCCTGTGGTCCCGAGTGCTGGCATCTCATTGCCTTCCTCCTGCGAGTTGCTATTCCTCGCCCATTCCTCTGCACATGAAGGCAGGGCACAAATAAATCAATAAAACCAAAATAAACACGTTTGTCCCTGTTAAGTTTCATCTTGTTAGATCCACCCCATCGCTCCAGCCTGTCAGCTTCCCTTTAGATCCCAGCTTTGTCATCTGGCATATTTGCCATCATCTCCCCAACAGTGTGGCATCTGCAAATTTGACAAAGTCCATGGAGCGTGTGTGTCTCAGACGAAGCCCCCTCCCCCAGCTGGGTGGCTGGAGCACAGTTGTGCACAATCGTGTGTCCATACACGCACGCGCACACATACACTTTTCTCTCGGTCTGGGCCCCATCAGCCACCTTCAAGATCCTGGGAAGGGGAAATCCTTGGGTACCTGTGCCCCCACCAAGGACCTGGCACTTGGCAGACATTGCTGTGTGTGTGTGGGGTGGGGTTGGGACACTCTGGGGACCTCTGCACCTTCTAACCTCCCTTGGCCATTTTTCCATCAAACTCTGACGTGCCTACGCCCTGCCAGCCTCTTCCACTGAGGTCTTGGGTCTCCTGGACGGCTGTGCGGCCCTCCCTGCCCCCTGCTAAACGTGCAGCGCCCCCTCCTCCAGGTTGTGATGATGGCTGCTGGCGTGGAGCCAGCCCGACTGCCTGGGGTGAGGACTCCTTCTCCCCCGCACCTGCTGGGCACCAGCCCTCTGATCCTTCTCTTCAGGGGACCCCAGACTTCGTCTTTGCAGTAATTGCATAGCAGGGGTAGCCAGCTCAGAAAGATCCAGATCCTCACTGCAGAGGCCTGCTGGACACCGCGTTGACAGAATGAGAAAAAACTCAGGGCCTAGACTGACCTTCCAGAATCTTCTAGTCCATTCCCAGCCTCCAGGCACTGGATGTTGGATTGGCGGGGTAGAGGGGTCAGGCAGTGGCCTCCTCCTGTCCTACAGTGACCCCAGCTTCTTGTTCTTCTCTCCAGGAAGGTGGCGAAAGTGAGTTACGTGTATCCTTCAGCTGATGCTAGTAACAAACATGCCCCCCTGATTCCTGGTGGCTGGCGCCAACACACAGCAATTTCTTACACCATCACACAGTGGGTCTGCCCGAGATCCAGCCAAGGCTGTTGTTTCTCCAGGACTCAGGGTTCCGCAGTAGCACTGAACCAGCTCCTGAAGCCCCTGCTTCCCAGTGCCATTGCCACTTTCATGTCATCGGCTAAGGCGAGTTACATGAAAGTGAACGTCGCTCAGTCGTGCCCGACTCTTTGTGACCCCATGGCCTATACAGTCCCTGGAATTCTCCAGGCCAGAGTACTGGAGTGGGTAGCCGTTCCCTTCTCCAGGGGATCTTCCCAACCCAGGGATCGAATGCAGGTCTCCTGCGCTGCAGGTGGATTCTTTACCAGCTGAGCCACAAGGGAAGCCCATGGTCAGGCCCAATTTTCAAAGAGAGTAGGGAAGAGTGATCTTTTCTTTGGGCAGGAATTTTGGCAAATGGCCTCGGTGATTCTTCTGCCCACTAGCAGATCCTGTCCCCCAGAGGGGCCTGAGTTCCCACCTTACCACTTGCATGCTGGCTCTCTGAGTCCAGCGTGGGCTGTTTTTACCATTTCCACCCTACCGTCTGTGTGCCCAGGGTGTGGCCCTCATTTCTCGAATTTCTGCTCTGCGGTGCATGTCCTGTCTTTTCTCTTCTGGTCTCCATGTGCCACCCCTTCCTCTGAGAGGTCTTCCTCCCACCTCCTGCCTGAAGAATCCTGAGGACACAGGAGCCTGGCAGGCAGGGTTGCAAAGAGTTGGACACGACTGAGCAAGTGAGCACACACCTCCCACCTCCTATCGCCAGTGCTGCACGTGGGGGTGCGCTCTGGCCCAGGGGCGGCCCAGAGCTCCATCCCCAGTGGCTGGCCAGGAGGTGGGCCCCACTCCCATCAGTCTCAGCCCTTCCCATCCCTCCCTCCCTCTGGTGTCTCAGCAGCCAGGTGGGGGAGCCCTCCGAGAACATGTGGCCACAGCCAGGCCCCTGGTGCCTGTCTGGATCCTGATGGAGCTCAGAGGCCCCCTCACCCTTGCCTCTCCAGGGACTGGCTTCTGTGAGCTCATGCGCACTCCTGGTGCCCAAATTTGTCTGAGCTTGTTTTTGTCACTTCCAGCTATAAGACACACTCCTGGGGACCTTGTCCATACCTGTATCTGTTCTATCATAAGCAACAGACCACCCAAAATGTAGTGGTTTTGTGTGATAAAATTTCATAGAAACACACACACACAGCATGTCAGACTGGTGAGACCTAAATAAGGTCCGTATCTGGGTGAGTAGTTACCCTCTCAAGGTCAGTTTCCTAGTTTGTACAGGGTACATGATGCTGTGGGGTTGCTGGGGGAGGTGGGTTGAAGGGTACAGGAGAAATAGCAATACTAGTTTTGTAACTGTGAGTCAAACTATTTCAAATGAACAATTTATAATAATAACACAGGGACTCTCCTGGTGGTCCAGGGGTTAAGACTCCACCGTTCTGCTGTAAGGGGTGCAGATTTGATCTTTGGTTGGGAACTAAGATCCCCACATGCTGCACGGCACAGCCAAAAAATTAAAAAAGCGAAAACAACAGACTTAGTAGCTTAAGACAACACCAGGCGTTTACTCCTGATCCTGCGATTTGGGCACTGCTGGATGGGGACGGCTGATCTCTGCTCACCTGGGGCTGGGGCACCAGCTGAGATGCTGCACCAGCTGGGGCTGGCGGGCATCTGTCTCCCCACAAGGTCTCTCCAGCAAGGCAGCTGCGCCTCTTTACGTGGTGGCTCCAGGCCCAAGAGGGTGAAAGCAGAAGTGACAAGGCCTGCAATGCCTCCAGCCAAAATTAGCCTGTGTCCCCCTGGCCACGTTCCATTGGTCAAAGCTGACCCAGGGCCAACCCAGATTCAAGAAGAAATACCACTTGGATGCATGTTTTCTGGGTTTAGCGTGGAATGTTCTTCCATGAGATGGAGGAAGTGGCAGAGAACCTGTGGCATTTTTAACACATGGCCATCACTGATGTATCAGGAGCTTCTGAATTTGCCTCTGGGGGTCTGGTCCAGCCTCCTCACTAGGAATGTGGGGATGGAGGCTGGAGAGTGGAGAGGGGGTCAGCCACAAAGAGGGGCGTGGGTTTAGGAGCAGAGCTGGACTGCTAACCCAGCTCACCCCACATCACCCCAGGGACGCCCCAATTTCACACAGTGCAGCTTCACTAGCCTGGCATCACTGCTTGGGATTCTGTTTTGCACGTGCTGGTGTTTGCAATCAAAAAGTTCAGCGGCCCTTCCAGTGTGCTTAAATTAGTCCCCACGGAAACCAAATCATTTCATTTGCAGAGAAGGGCTTAATTGCAAGGGGAACGAGGCAAAGGGAATTCTGTTGCCTGTTTTCATTGAAGAAAATTACTGTACTTTCCCCTGTCTTCCTTACTAAACAGAAGCAGCTTAGAAATTGGGCTGTAATCACCAGTGATACCTCTCCTACCCTCTCTTCTCAGAGCCTACTCAGCAATTCCCGGCTCCCGAGACCTTACTCCAGGTTGTTCCTGCCCACCCACCTGGCAGGGTAGCCTGATCCCAAGTCCTGGTGCTGGGCAGCATCTCCCTGGTTTGGCTGGAGTCTCTCCTCACCCCTGTGATGTTGAGAGGATTGTCTGCAATGTTACTGGGGCCTCAGCCAGGGACTGGCCCACACACTTGGCAGGAAGAAACACCTCAACTCTTTCTTCAGAAAACACATGAAGTGGTCTTCTCTGGCAGTCCAGTGGTTAAGACTTCACGTTTACAATGCAGGGGGCGTGAGTTCGATCCCTGGTTGGGTAATTAAGATCCCATATGCCACAGAGTAGGGCCAAAAAAAAAAAAAAGAAAACACATGAAATCTGCTCCAAGCTCCTACTCACCAGGGCCGCAGAGAAGTTCCATTTTGAACGAAGGGCGTCCTCATGAGTGAGCATCTTATGCAAATCCTAGGGCTGGTCATGTATGGAAGTGAGAGTTGGACTATAAACAAAGCTGAGCGCCAAAAATGGATGCTTTTGAACTGTGGTGTTGGAGAAGACTCTTGAGAGTCCCTTGGACTGCAAGGAGATGAACCAGTCCATCCTAAAGGAAATCAGTCCTGAATATTCTTTGGAAGGACTGATGTGGAAGCTGAAACTCCAATACTTTGGCCACCTCATGCGAAGAAGTGACTCATTGGAAAAGACCCTGATGCTGGGAAAGATTGAAGGTAGGAGGAGAAGGGGAAGACAGAGGATGAGATGGTTGGATGGCATCACCAACTCAATGGACATGAGTTTGAGTAAACTCCGGGATGTTGGTGATGGACAGGGAGGCCTGGCGTGCTGTGGTCCATGGGGTCTCATAGAGTCGGACATGACTGAGCGACTGAACTGAACTGGGGGCTGGTCTGCTTTAGTGCCTGGCAGAAGGTAGGGAGCCTGGGCCATCTGCACCTTCTGCTGTGGGCTGGCAGGTCCCTGGGGCTCGGTCTCAGAGGAGGAAATCCAGCAAACAGACCCCCTCTTGCCTGGGGAAGCTGGTTCCCTCTCTGCTTCTCTGCCCGAGAGCCCCACCCTGGCTCTGAGACTCCAGCCCGATTCCCTCTGTGGCCAGTGTTTCCCTGGGGAGGCGCTATGGGCCCTTTCGGAAGCCAGGAAGCAGGCTGGTAACCTGCAGCAGGGAGGTGCGTGAGGAAGCGAAGTGTGTAGCACTGCTGGTGTTGAGCCCAGAGAGTGTGCAGTGTGGGGTGCAGCCACAGCTCCCCGTGGGGATGGCAGTCTGGAGATCAGGGTTGGGAGAGGCAAGAACAGAGGCTCACGAGGAGCGGTGGGCCTGGGGAGGGCCGCGAGGGGTGGGGCCTGAGTAGAGGGAGGAGCCTCCAGGGTCTCCGTGAGGTCCCGGTTGTTTGTCTGGAACAAGGTGGTTCCATTCCGTTCTGGCAAACCCTCAGCAACACAACAGTTCTGAGCACAGACTCCCTTCTTTGGAGAGGAAAAGAGAGGCAGGCCGTCTAGGTTCACACCCTGGCTCCGTTACCTTCCTGACCTCTCCGAGCCTCAGTGCCCCCCCAGGAGGGGATAACACCCGCCGCCTGGGGGCATCATGAGCGCATCATGAAGCTATCATATGCTGACTAATTGTATCATGTCTTTTAAAAGAACTTCCTCTGCTACAGGGATACGCTGATTAGCCCGAGGTGGTCCTGAGAAGGCTGGGTGCCCACCTCTACCCACTGGAAACAGCACCAGGCGGCATGCTGCCCCTCACTCACCGCCTCCTCCCACCCCGCCCCCCTTCCCGGGGACCCTCTGCTCAGATCCTTTTCTCTCAAGCTTGCTCCGGGATGCGCGTGCAGAGCTGACCCGGCTGCCCAAGAGGTGCTGCTTGGAGACGTTGGGCTGACTTCTGAGTCAGGCTCTCGTGATCCCCGCTTTTGGGGGAGGCCGACAGGATAATGGATTTGAGTCCACACACCTGCCTCAACAAAAGGGTTTTTTGTTTTTTTTTTGAGGCTCAAAGTCAACGGTGTATTAATTAAGGGGGAACAGCTGCTACCGCAGTTCTTATGATAAGTCAGTGACAAATGGCTGTGTTTACCTTTTTCCCAAGCAGAGACTCTGGAAGGTGGCCTGGAGCTCCTGGGTGGATGTCCACGGGTGAGATTTGTGGGGTGCACCTCTCCCTCCCTCAGCCATCAAGCTTCTTTACTGGTGCGCCCCAAGCCCGAGAGGGCCGTTCGTCACCGAGGACAGGGCTGTGGCCTGGGGAGCCGGGGAAGGGGCCAGCGGAAACTTCTCAACAGCGGGCCCCCCCCCAATAGATGCCCTCAGAGCCCTTCGTCAGGCAAACCCCACCGCCTCGTGCTGTTCCTAGTGAAATGAGAGCTGCTAAAAGGGGGGGGGGGGGCTTGGCCCTTCAAAGCTGAGAAAGGCAGCAGAGCTGAGTGGGGCTGCCTGCAGGACTGAGGATGTTGCTTGCCCGCCTGGGGCCTTTGTGCCAGGCGCTCTCCACCATAAAGGAAGGGGCTGGGCGGCGGGGGCCTTTTGTTATTTCTTTTATTTTGATCTTGCTCCTGTTCTCCAAACAGCTTCACAGAAATAGAACCTCGTGTTAGCTCCCTTCTCAACTTAAGACAAAACATGGCAGTGGGGAAAATCTTGCACTGAAAACCAGAAAAGGGAAGATGGGTTTGTTTTTTCCTGGGTTGTATTTCTGGGTCCTTGACTATCAATTTACCCGCCGAGTTTCCAGCTGATGGGAGGATGGCAGGATGGTGCTAACCTGCCAGTCGCACCCGTTGGCCGGGCAGTGGGGCGGCCTTCCCCCGAGGCTGACAGGAAGGCCCACTGCACGTGGCGCTGACCCCCACTGCTAGCAGCTCACCCACGGTGCCCCAGGGTACAGCCAATGCTGGTAGAGAGCGGTAGGACCCCAAAGCCCCCCCAGCAACCCTCTGGCTCCATTGGGGGCACTCCCACACATCCCCTGAGCTGTGTTCTCCCCAGTGGCCAGCCCCGAAAAGACAAGTTTGCCATCAATGTCCACTTCCTGCCTCTCTGGGAGTCACCATCAGTGGCCGAGACACCCTGTCCAACCTCACCCAGCTCTTTCTCCCCCTCCTACGGAAGGTGCTCAGCACCTCTGGGAGCCTCTGGGGCTTCGAGGGAGGCAGAAATGGGGCAGGAGAAAGCGGCCCCCACTCCTTACTACCCAGAGCCCAGGCACGTATCTTTTGAGTTCAGCCTGCAGGGCAGCGTCGTCACACTGTGTTATAAAGTGGAAACTGAGGGTCCAAGGTGTGTGATTTGCCTGAGGCTGCTCCCGCCTTCTCCTGCAGACCATGTCTCCCTGGCCAGCGCTTAATAACTCTGCACGTTGCCTCTCCTTACACATTGCTTTGAGGGGAGAGGAAAGAACCACAGACGAGAACCACATCCATTTTTAATAAGTATTTATTTATCCAACAGTTTCAGCCCTGATAGTGAAGTCTGCTGCAGTTTCTTCTGGCTGGAGCCTGCTTATGAGACCTGCTTTGCCACGGGGCAGGCGCTGGGATTCCAGGCCCGCCCATCACCCCAGACATCAGAGGAAATGAGAGAGTATTGCTCAAATGAGGGAGACTGGTGCTTTATTAAGGAAACAAAAAAGACCAGTAAGACCAGAGAGAGCTGCTTAACGCCTTTTGGAGGCAGCTGTTCCATCTCCTCGGCTCACCCCCTCCACGGCCCGCCGCGGACGAGAGCCTGTGGGGATGCAGCTCAGCCGGAGGGGCCCCCGGCCCTGAGCTCATCAGGCCCCTGCGAGGGTTTGGGGGTGCTGGGTCGGCCTCACCCCTACCTGGAACCCAACAGCAGAGGTTCCAGCAAATCGCCCCGGGGTGGGGAGGTGGGGTGGTCACTGTCAACTCAGCGATCCTCACCCACCGGGAGTTCCAGGCTCCTCGGGGCCACCCAGCTGGCGGCAGCCCGACTGGCCTCTCTGGAGGGTTCCTTCCGGGAGGTCACCCCACCTGCTCAGGCCCCCAGCCAGAGCGGGGGCGCGCCTAGGCCGTGTCTAAACAGTTCTCCTGGGGTACTTAGTTCTAACTTCCAGCCCCTTCCCCTCGGGATCACAGGCCCCACCCAGCTCAAGGAGGCTTTCTCCCTCACTCCTGGGATCCCCAGGAACACCCCGCGAAGGCACATGACCAAGCTGCTCCCCGCGCCCTGCTGCCCCAGCCTGCCACCCCAAACCACCTCCCGCAGGTGCGGTGGGCCCACCAGGCGCACACTTGCTCTGCAGGGGCTCATGGCCC
Source organism: Odocoileus virginianus (assembly GCF_023699985.2). Taxonomy (NCBI): domain Eukaryota; kingdom Metazoa; phylum Chordata; class Mammalia; order Artiodactyla; family Cervidae; genus Odocoileus; species Odocoileus virginianus. Next base: position 35,512,881 of record NC_069700.1, on the reverse strand, counting down.
CTGCGCTTTTATTTCTTCGTGAAAAACCAACCCCTCTCCTCTTTCTGCGAGCAACACTGGGCAGAGCGGATCGGCCAGATGCAGAGGCAGCTGCCCCCTGTCTCCTTCCCTTGCCCCCTGAGGACGCTCACGTTTTCCCACAGAGCCCGTCTCTGCAGAGTCTCACACCTTTGAACCAAGGTCAGGAGGCGGGTGAATCAAGGCAAGTGTGAATTCAGCACCAGCAGGGCGTGGCCCTCTCGCATCCCGGAGTGGACTGGCCTGGGACAGACTGATTAGGTACCAGCCCCCGCCCAGGGTTTATCGCTCTGAGTCAGAGAAGGAAGAGGGCTTAGTCCATCTCCACACCAGCATATCTTCCCCGGCCACGCGGTGGGACTCAGTCTGGATCCGGGATTCGTTGGAGGCCAGGAACTCCACCGCCCGGTCCCACACCCGCTTCATGCGCCTCCTGTGGAGACGGGGAGGGGAGGGTCAGGAGGCCAGCCGGCCCAGGGCTGCCAAGGGAGCTGGGCTGTGGATGCCCTCTGTACCAAAGCTGGGAGCACACCCCGAATTTATCTATCTGAGGGAAGAGTGGTCAGGTGCTAACAGGACTCTTGCAGAAGAGAGAAATTTCATGAGCCCAGAGAAATGCTTCCTCAACCGTCTCTGCTCCAAAAGCTTTCAATTAAAGGGAGCTGAAAGGGGCTGCAGCCCCCCCACTGCAGTTGTCCAAGTGGGAAGACTCTTGCTAGGACTTGATACTGCGGCAGGCCCACCGCCCCCCTCCAGTGCGGGCTGCATTTTAATGTCTCGTGTGGGCTAATTAGAGAGTGACCACTGGGCTGTTGAGTCCAGACTCCACAGCACTTCAGGGGATGGGGCTGAACTAAGCCTGCAGCAGGGGAGGCCTGGACATTGGAGCTGCCTGTGGAGACAGAGCCCCCAGATTGGGCCGTCTTTGCAGTGACCAGAGCCCCTGCTCTTTGGGGTCCCCGGGGCCCTGCACCCCCTCAGACAGCCTCCTATTTCCTCTGCTCCTCTAGACCAGAGAGGAAGATCCCAGAGTGGTGGGGGAGGGCTGCTCTGACATCTACCCTTTGGTGAGACCCAGCCTCATGTCTGACTGCAGACCACTCTCCAGCACCCCAAGCATGCAGTGAAATGTGGGGGTGTGTGGAGCAGGGCGTTCAGTGGGGAGCGCAGATGGAGGGAAGCTCCGGAGGTGGCCCCTGACTCAGGAGGCAGAGCGGGGTCTCGGGGCTTTCTTCCAGGGGGGGTCAGGTCCAAACTCCTGGGCTGTTCAGCAGTCCTCACTTGGCTGGTCTGGCCCTGGCCACAGCGCGCCGAGGACTGAGACCTCACAGCGGGCTCCTGAGCTGGGAGGGACGGTGGCCTCACTCAGCCCCTTCCCGGGCCGCCCGTTACCAAGTGATGAACAAGCTGCCCCGCGTGCCTCCCTGAACAAGCTCTTCAGACCTCCCTCACCGCCCACAAGCAGGCCCTCTCCGCAGGGCAGCACACCCACTGCAGAGCTGACTGGCCGCCTGTGTCCCCGTGAGCCAAGGGCTCGGCTGCCCTGACCGAGTGGCCACCAGCGGCCTCCCCGAGAGCTGGAGGGCTGCGGGGTCTCGTACGGGGGCCCAATGGCTAGGATAACTGGTCACCCTATACCGTGTCGGTCCGCGGGAGGCTCCTGGGCCGGGGTGGACGTGAGGGCCTCAGCATCCTCACGTCGGAAAGGGGCCTGTGCAAGCTCTGCTTCTCCAGCTCCTCCTGGACGGACAACCAGAGCCCGGCACCGGGAGCAAAGGCCCCAGCCCACCGCCTCCGAGCAGGCTCCTTGCCGTCCTTATGCCTCAGGGTTCTCAGCTGTAAAGTGGGGTCCTCGCCGTTCCCCCACCCAGGACCATGCTTGAGGGTGGAGTGCGAAAGCTGCACCCATGGAGGGCTCAGAGCGGCGCCCAGCCCGCAGCAAGCAACCAGCGAGGGGGACTGCTTAGCACCACCCGAGAGGGCGGCATCTGGCTGGAGAACTGGGCAGAGTCTGAGCCCACACTGCGGTGGGCCCTCCCTGCTGGCCACCTCCTGGGACTCTCCCCTGATTCGAGCCCACCCCTGGTTTTGTCAGGGATCCATCCAGCATCTGCAGCCCACAGGGACAGAGGTCCCGGAGTTGTGCATGAGCGGCTGGCCAACTCCTCCCACGAGCCGTGAGCCCATTCACTGCTGCGAAACGCTGTTTCCAAGTACAGGCGTGTGCATTTGTGTATGGGAATTGGACTGTGCTAGCTTAGGTAAGACATGTTTCTGACTGTGCATCATGGCTAAAGTCGTATGAAAAACAACCTCCTCTTCCTCGCCAGTAACTGATTCAAGGAGAGATGAGTCCCTGGCCAGTGGGACCTCAGAGCTGTGTCCCTAGTGGCTTCTGGGGATGCTTTCCCTTGCTCAGGAGAGCGGCAGGGGGCCCACCTCCCCTCCGCCGGCTACACGGCCAGCGCTGCTCTGCCTGTCAGCCACGACTCTGCGCCCACGTGGACCTCCCGCCAGCTGACAGCATCCAGAGGGCAGAGCAGGAGAGTCCCAGAGCGGTGGAACCAGAGACCTGACCGTTCTGTCCCTGACCTCCATTCGTGGAGCCCCATCAGGCCCTTCCCCGCAGAGCCACTCAGGGAGGAGGAGACCGAGGACACGCTGTGCAGAGAGGCAACGCTAACAGCGCTGCAGTCTCCAGAGCAGGGGGACCACGCCTCTGCACCGCGCGTCCGCATTCTGCCCTAACGAGTGATGGCAGGGGGCAGAGGTGGGGATGGAGCCTCACGCCGGGACCCCGGGGCTGACGGCCCCCGCCCTGCACGACTCCCGCGGCGCTCAGCGAGGTCTGCCTGGAGACTCACCGGCTCTGTGGCGGGATCAGGGTGTCGCGCACGTGCAGGATGCCCACGTAGGGGTAGCGCTCCATGTCCTGCTCCCAGTCCACGTAGTGGTCCTGGACCACGTCTGCAGGACAGAGGGTGCTGTTCAGAGCGAGGCCCCTCGGCAGGGGGGCCAGCAGCCCTCTCCCGGGGGCCACACACCTATGATCTTCTTCACCATCTCATACATGGCCTGCTCCTCCTCTTCCAACTTCCGCCACCGGTACTTCAGGAGGATCAGGAGCCCCCACAGGAACGCCAAGCCTGGGAGGGGACACGGCCTGGTTAATCCCGCCCGTCCCTTTCCCCGGCCAGGAGCCCATTGGCTCTCACGGGGCAGGTGGCTGTGCTGGAGGCCAAGGGGGTGGCGTCCCTACTGTGTCAACCCGGCTAGCAAGCAGGAAACGGAGGATGGGAAATGCGGGGTCAGGGAGGAGACAAGCTATTAAGTGGTCATCTTCCTCCTGCCAGCTGTCACAAGAGCGGCGTCCTAGTCCTCCTCCTAGCCTCGTCTGGGGCTTTCATCTTCTCCCTTGTGAACCAGAACTCGCATTCATACATATATACATGCCAGGCCCTTTGTATTCGAGATGCTGCTGCCGATAATGATGTCTGTGCCTGCCTGCGTCGGGAAGGGAGCCGTGCGCACGCCCAGATGGCCTGTGATTTGTAAGCCGGCTCTCTCTGCAGAGTCAGGCAGCTTCTGTGACATGGGCTTTCGCCTTCAGAGACACCCCAAGGTCTCCGCTCAAAGGCAGCCACTGATGTCAGGAGACTCCCCTTTGCTGCTCAGCGCCCTGGGCCTGGCTCACTTTCATCAGGTGTCTGCAGCTCTCCAGCAAGTGCTTACATTGTTCAGGGAGTAAAATCAGGCCAAGCTCCAGCTGCGTCTTCCCCGCCACGCGGCCTGCACTCTGGAGCCCCGGGAAGGACGGTGCCCAACTCCAGCCCAGGCCAGGTGCCCCTTTGGGATGCTGATGGCCCCCACCCCACATCAAGATTTTCTAGTTAACCTTTGTGCGCCAGCTGCCGGGTCTCCAAAGGAAAGCCGACCAGGACAGTGGTGGACCGGATCATTTCCGTTTCACTAGACAGGCCTCAGGTTCACTGGGCAGAAATGAACTCTGCGGGCCTGGGTTTCTAGACCTTGTCTCCCGTGCCCCAAAGTGTTGCTGAGCCCCGGGGTCGGGGCAGGGGGACAGGGTGGCAGGACTTACACCAGAAGAAGATGAGCACGTTGGTTACAGCTGTGAGCAGGGCGCGGCTCAGGCGGCAGCCAACACCCATGCGGGGCCGCGAGGACTCCAGGCAGACCACCTTGTCCACCGTGGTCACCAGCTCAGACGGGTCCTCCCCTTTCAACCTGAGACGGGACACAGGGCTGTAAACAGGCTCAAAAGCCCCGAGGAGCCACCGTAGAAGTCTCCCTTTCAGCAGAAAGAGGAGGAAGGAGGGGGCTGGGAAGCCTCCACTTGCTGATAAATAGGCTTGGTACCCTGACTGCACTCTTTCCAGAAATTTCCCACGTTGGCTACTTAGAAAGAATAAAGCTTTAAAGACGGCAGCAGGCTTGAACCCCTGCCGCTAAAGTGACGCCCCCCTCTGTTGGGTCGTTGACAACCCCTCTCAGCGTGTGGAAGATTAAACTGTAAATTGGATTCCCACCTCCCAGCACAGAGAAATGGAAATGTTTACGGAATCGCTGGCTTTGCGAGGCATGGGGAGGGACTGAAAGAGTCTGGGAGGGGGTGCTTCTCCTTGGCGATGAGGAGGCTTGTCAGCTGTTTAAGTGCAGAGGCCACGGGGCGCCACAAGGCCCTGGAGCACGAAGAGGACCGGCTCCCAGAGGCCAGACCCCAGCCCCAGCGAGGGGGGCAGTGGGACGCTGGGAGACGCCACCGACCCCCGTCCTTCTAGGAAGTGACAAGTCCCTGCTCTGGACGGCACAGTGAACGGCTGGTTCACTTGAACTGTCGGGATTTCTCATGACCGACTTCTTTTTTAAAAAAATGTTTTACGTTGAAGTATATTGATTTACAATATCACGTCAATTACTGCTGTAGAGCAAAGTCCCGCGACCTACTTCTAATGCTTGTCGTGGTGGCCGGGCTCAAGCCAGGCTGCCCCCTCCAACGGGAAAAGGCGGTGTCATCATTCGTGGGTTGGCAGCTTCAGCGTGTGCTGCCGAGGATAAAAATCCGTGTTCTTTGCCTTTTCTAACACTCGGGAAAATCACTCAGCCACTCAGGGAAGCTTTATTATTATTATTTTTTAAAGCCAATGAATTCTAATGCCATGCATCCAGTTATCAAGCTTCAGGCTCAGCTGCCCGAGGGGCTTCTGCTGGCTGCACTGCTGATGGAATTAGTAATTTGAGTGGATTAGAGAGGAAGAGAACAAAACCCCAGAGTGTGCTTTAATATCAGCAGCTGTAACCTGAACAGAGGCCTGACAAACCCTGAGGAGTGGGGGGTGCCGAGGCAGGGTCTCCCCAGCAGGGGACTCCCGAGTCTGCAAGTGGCTGGTGCCCCCACCCCTGGGCTGAGGAGCCGGTCGGGGGCCTTGCAGGAAGGTGAAGAGGGCACTGTTTCTGCGAATCATGCTCGCCAGGGACAGAACAGGCCAAACCGCCCAGCTGGAATAAAACCCGGTCTCTCCATTTACAGTTTCCATACTGAGTGAAACCATACAGAATTGCCTCATCTGCAAATGAAAACTAACACCAAGGAAAGACAGAGCAGAAAAATGCCTTCTCCAGCAAACCACAGGGCCCAGCCTGGGTTACTTGAAACAGGTGTAGCTGGACTGCCAGGCAGTCACCCTGACACCTGGATTTTCGCGTCTCATCCTAAACTGCTCCTTCCGTGGCATTGCTGACCCTTCTCTCTATGCTGCCCAGCTTCAGGCCTGGCCCTTGACGACTCAGCTGGGAGACCTGGCCTCCACCTCCGGACCCCAGATGCCAGAGCTGCCGGGCAAGGACAGGGTCTCACTCACCAGATGCCCACGTCCTTGTTACTGCTCAGTATCCAGGTCAGCGCGGCTTCAAACTTGGTGGAGGAGCTGCTGGTCACGTTCTGTGGGAGGGGGCAGGGAGATTAGCGCTCCATCTAGGCAGAGCAGCGGGAACACAACGGTCCTGCTGGGTTGAGGAAGCCCCCTCCGTGTCCCCCGCGTGCCCCCAAGCCCTGCTCCGCTAAACGCAGAGCAAACTGGCGGGATGGCGATCTGGGGCAGATGATCCCAGAGAAGCAGCTGTTGGAGGAGGTGATGAGGAAGTGTGCACAGGAAAACGGGGCAGGTCTGCGGCAGCCAGAGGAATGCAATTTCCTCAAGGATGGCGGCGCCAGGCCAGAGAGCTGGCAGCTCATTTGGAGGGACGTGGAAGAAAACGTGGGGGTGGGAGCCCTCCCTGCGGCCACAGCTGGCCGTGTGGCCTCGGGCAAAGGCCCTCCCCTCTCCGGGCCCCAGCTGCCTCATCTGTGAAAGGAAAGCTGGACGAGGTGACCCCTTGGGTTTCTGCCAGTTCCAGAAACCTACAATTCTGTCATCCTGAGGCCACATCGAAAATCAAATACACCCAAAGCAACCCACACGGTGATCCTGAGGGGAAGTGGAATGGCAGGTGACATGTCCTAAACAAGCTGCTGCGAGAGGAAAATGAGCCAGAAGAGTGAACCCAGGGCCACTCCGGGAAGGGGCAGGGCAGCGGCCCGGCCAGCTGGAGGGGGCAGCAGGTCAGGAGCGAGCTGCCTGCAGGCCGGCCCCAGCTCTCAGCTCATCCTGGGCCCAGTCACCCCACTGCTGCCTTAACTTCAGGGAGCTGAGCACTCAACTGCGTTAAAAAAAAAAAAGAACTTTTTTTTTTTAAAAACGGGAAAGCAAACAAGCCAAAAAGCAAACACAAAATGAGGAAAATAAAACAAAACAAAACACAGGGCTTGAAAGATCAATACAGAAGCACCAGGACCTCCGGGGAATGGACGCACACGCCAGCCTACTTACTGCTATATATTCCTGGGCTTCCATGACAGGAATGCACTTGCTCTTTAGCTTCTCTGGATTTCCACATTCAAAATTACCTAGGAGGGGGAAAAACACACATTCAAACACAAAGAGGTGAAAAAAATGTACCTGGCAACCGACTGAACACGGCAGCAAGAATCAAGCCATCAGCTCTGACGGGGAGCGTGTGGCCCGCCGGCCCTGACAGCTGTGGGGCATCTTCACTGTGCAGCAAGATCAAAAGCCACTTAGCTTGGATCGAGGCCAGATCATTAAAACCTGACCTGCAAAGCAGTGCAGCGATTTGCATTAAATGACTAAAAAGCTGCCCAATACCAAGGCCTGTTTGCAATTGATCCCTAAAAGGATCAGACAGATAGCTCTGGAAGGTACTGGGATGGGACTATAAATAGACACAGACTGGGAAAAAGAAAGGCAGGGAGGCCACTGCACTGCAGGGTTTCTGACTCATGGCACAGGCTGGTGACCTAGAATGCCAGGTTTTGAGGGGCCCTGGGGAGCGATGGCCAAGGAAGAAGAGGTGTCCGTGTGCTGGGACCCCGGCCCGGTGCTCCAAAGCCCTCTGCCGAGCACCCTGGGCAGCCGGCTCTCACTTAGGGTGGAGCTGGGAGCCTCGCCCTTCGTCCGGCCCAGGCTTCCAGGCCTGGCCCATGGACCAGCCCATCTGAAAACACCGCAGCCACTGGGGCCTCGTTTAGCCAGAAGGCTGGCCCTGGGGCCCCGCCATAGCCCTTAGCTCCCAATGGCCCGCTGTGGCTTACCCGCCAGCAGCTGCTTTGCCACGAGACCCCGCGGGAGCAGGGACTGTGCGACGCTGGGCCTTAACCCCTCAACGGCCTGACTGTCCTCAGCCTGGCACACACAGCCTGGGCCCCAGAGGGCCAGTCTGTATGTATGTGTCTGTGTGCTGGGGAGAGAGTGGCTGAAGATAACATTACAAAATCCTGAGAATGAACTGAAGCCTGCTCCTCGTCCCCCAGCAGCCAGATCTTCTTACTTCAAAGCTGGCCTCGTCCTTCCAGGCCCCCCCGAGACCCAGCTGGCTTCTCCCGTGCTCCCGCCCGACCCCAGACTGCTCTGCCCTGCTTAGGGCCGCTGGGACCACTGCCAAGGTCTCCTGGTTTCCTCCTCTCCCCTTTCTCATCCACGTTTGGTCAAGCTTTAAAATGATCCTGCTTAGATGACTCTTCCACTCAAAGCGCTGCCTTCCTGCACCTGGCTCCCTGTCAATCCCCTGCTCCAAGCCTCCCTGCCTGCAGGATGGAGCCGCAATGGCCTGGCAACCATGGCTGACTGGGTGAGACTCACTCACACTCCCTGTTTCTCCTTCCTCATGCAGCTAACTGCTTCCATCCCCGACTCTGCCTCTTTGGCCCTGCCTTTCCCCAACAAATACGTACCTAGTCCCACCTGGACTTGAAGGCCTGGCACAGAGGCCCCCTCCCCTGTGACACTTTCCTGACTGCTCCAGCTAAAAGACACTGTGCCTCCCATAACTTCTAGCCTCTTGGTTCCCATCCACCAGCATTTTATATCACCCCATGGTCAGCAGGGTGGGTGGCCTGTCTCTTCTACTGGACCACAGTCTGTGGACAGGATCCTTGAGTCACCTTGCATCCTGCAAAGGCCAGCTCAGTGCCCTGTCCATAGCTGACCTCCAACAGGAGGTAGGGGATGGAGTACGGCCAGAGAGGCTGCACTCCTCTGCAGCCTGTCTCAGTGAGAGGCAAACCCTCAGAAGACAGCGGGTACCAGGCCCCCTGCTGACAAGAGCCAGGAGCACACAGGAGGATGGGAGGGGAGAACTGCCTATTAGGATCCATAGTTTAAGAGCGGAGCTCCTCAACGTTACCTCCTGGGGGCCTCAGTAAACCTCAGACTTTGATGCAATAGGTTTGAGATGAGCCCGAGATGCTGCATTTCCAATAAGCTCCTGGGTGACACTGATGCTGCTGTCCTCGGACTACAACTGAGCCACAAAGGTTTCAAACACGCCCTCCGGCCAGAATTTACACGCCACACACCTGGGCTGTAACTGACCATGATGCTCTGAGCCCCAACCCTGCCTTTCCTCCAGGGAGCTCACAGAGGCCCCCGCGACCAGCCCGGTCCCCCACAGTCAGGAGGGAGGAGGTGCGGAGCTGAGGCCCACAGGCTTGGCCCCGAGGGCCGAGTATCAGTCCACTCAACCTTGACCTCCCGGCGACAATCTTAGACAAGGGCTGGCCCTGCAGGTGAGCGGCGCCCCTCGAACCTCCCGCAGACTGACGTCTGGTTTTTATGATGAGGACCCTTAACACAGGCACACGCCCTGAGCAGGACCCATGTCATCAGTGGTTCTGAGAGCCTCCTGGATACCAGGAGAGGACACAGTATAATGGTGCCACCTCGGGCCTCAAGGAACATGTTTACCAATGGAAACAGTGGCAGAGATTCCGACGGCGGCATTTCCATGGGGTGTCTTGGGAGGGGGTGGAGAAGGCCCTCCTCTAGGGAGCAGCACTTGGTTTTCATTTAGTTAAGAAAACAGACCTAAGATCACTCAGTCAAATGGGGAGACTGAGGCCCTGAGATGTCAGGGACTGGTCCAGCATCCCACAGCCAGGGGGGACACTGGGATCCATGACACCAGGACCCTGGAGGGCAGGACGGGCCTGAAGGTGCTCGGTCCACCACCCAGACCACGTGCTGCCTGCAGAAGCCTCTGCGCCTGAGCAGGCCGACCTGGGACAGGGAGGCCCTCCAGGTCGGGAGTCCTAGACTCTGAGACGGCCTGGGGCCAGGTCCCTTCTAACACAGCACGGACCCCCCAGAACACCAGGTGGAGGGTGCCCCAGAGCACGGGGCAACCTGCTCAAAGGCCTATGCATGCGCCCGGACCCCCGGGGCCTTCAGGAATCTGCGTTTTGCTTGGCTGCAAGGCTTACACGGGATGTGCCTGTGGGGGACGTGGGGAAGGTGAGGCATGTCTTCCGGGAGACACCCACGGCTCCTCGGCCTTGGCCCGCAGCCCACTGAGAAGGCGCGTGCCTGGGGAAACGTACTCACCCGCCTGGATGGCCAGGAAGTTGTACAGCTCGTGCAGCAGCTCCAGCAGGGCCGCCTTCTGCTTGGCCTGACAGAACTGGAAGGGCACAGGACACGCGGTCAGCAAGGCGCGTGGGCGAGGGGCCTGGCTGCCTGCCGTCATCTCCTCAGCCAGCCCCGAGAGCTAGGCCGCAGGGACAGCCCAAAACCAAACACCCAAAACCACGACGACAGCAAATGCTGCCAAGAGGTGGGCCCAGGAGTCGGGTCGACAAATACCAGGTTGACTGACTGCAAAGAACGCCATGGAAGCACAGGCAGACTGACGGCAGACACGGCGACAGCCGAGGGCCCGACATTCTGCAGGCTCCCAGGCCCCGGCGCCCGCTGGGATAAAGGCCACTAGCCGTGGGGGGGCGGGCGGCACCCGCCTCCTCGGAGGGCAAAGCCAATGCCGCACGATGCGGTCTGGTCTCCCCCGGGGACGCTCCCGTCACGTTTTTGGAGAGTCAAGTATCTACAGTCTGCCTGTGAGTTATCTACTTTGTGTATTGCCTGCTGCAAATGTTTAATCTTAGATTCTTCTAGAAATGGAAAATTTAGAGGAATCTAAGCTGTCGGGAGGAAAATGTCACCTGTGGGAAGAGGCACACCTGTGCACCCACTCCCGCAGCACTCGTGACAGCAGGGACACCATTCAGCTAGACTCGCTGCATTTAGAACATGTAAAAAGGCTGCTTTTCTTTGTGCGTGGATGACAGGCTGGGGTGCGGAGTGGTCTCTATGTGAACCCTGAATCCTTACCACATCCCTCCCTGTAACCCGATTTCTCAGCTGAGTGGCCCAAAGTTTAGAGACCAGAAGTGGCCACTAAGATCCCATAGCTCGTAGGTGGAGGAGCCGCATGGGAGTGTCGCCAGTGGACTCCAAGCGCACTCCCCCGCTCCAGACCGCTTCCAGGCTGTCACCCGGCACAGCCCTGGACCGGAAGTCAGAGGTCTGGGCTCTAGACCGGGCTCTGCAGCTAGGCAAGAAACCAAGATCGTTTTCCTTCTCGGGGCTCATGTGCTGCCCTGATCCAATTTGGTTTTGAATAGTCTCAGCTGCCGAGCTTTGTCCCTTCATGTGGCCTAAAGGCCCTAATGACTTAACAAGGTACCAAACGATGTAACCAAGATGTACGCACGAGACTATGAATGTCCAAAACAACTCACGTGCCTACTGGCAGAGTCAGAAACCCCAACTACTTTTTAAAGACGATTTAATGATATTGACAAAGCTGATAATTGTCAAATATAACTAAATATACAGAGATCCCAATTCTATAAACACATACATACACAGAGAGAGAAGGTAGGAGGAGAAGCTCCCCAAACATTAATGGTGATTATCTCTAGGTGTCAGACCCAAGGGTGATTCTTGTCCTATTTTTCGAACTTGCAACACATCATTGTCACAATTGTGAAAATAAGCAGGAGCAATTATGCTGTTCTGAACTCACAGACATTTAGGCAAAGCAAGGCTGAAAGGACAGGAGGTACCAGACCATGTGACAGCCTGATTGAGATAACACACCCACTGCCAGCCCATCCCTAGGGTTTCCACAAGACAAAAGCAGAAAGCATGACAAGACTTGCAGAGAGCTGAGACGGAGGAAAAAACACCTGTCTCTAAAACCCAAATGCCCCTCTGGGTTTTGGGTGAGCTCGAGCCACAGAAAGTGTGAGGCTTTCAACAAGAAACTCACTCAAACTGAGAAGTGTCCCCTGAGCTGCCTGCTCCCACGCGCATCCTCCCCGAAGGCTGAGCGTGCCCCACAGAACCCAGCACCGAGCCCGCAGGGAGCCTGCGATGTCCTGGGCGGGGACCCGCCTGGCCAGGCGGGGGCACGTCTTCAGCGAGGAGCTGGATGGTGCGTGATGGCTCACGCACTGTGGATGAGTGCATCCCCCCACCGAGGATGACCCAGGAGGGAATCTGCCCTCCGTCATGGGTCTGACGTACTCACAGGTGTGCAGGGCCAAGAACAGAAACCAGGGAACCTGTTTCTAAATAGAAGACAAGCGAAACTAGTATCGCCAGAGAAGTCTCGCAGAAACGAAATTTTTGTTCCCGTTTGTTTTCTGTCTTGAAAAGTCTAGTTTCCCCTTCTGGCCATGTTTCTGGGCCACTTCCTTTAATCATCAACTGCAGTTTTTACGATAGAAGGCAGATTATACTTATTCTGAGTCTGTTTTTATAAAACAGTAGGGAAGCAAAGATATCTGGTGGATGAAAGCAATAAATACGTGTAATAAAAACACCCCCAAATATGACACAGCAGAAGCCGAAGAGAAATAAAACCGCTTGTCTGCATCAGGATGCCACTTCATTAACGTGGGTAACGTGGGCCTGGGGATGAGTGTGTGTGACTCCTTTCCCGGCCTTCTCCCCCTGCCCCCAACTGCCAGAGATGTGCCCTGAGGGCTGGGGGAGGCCTGGAGTTGCACACTTAATAATTAGACTACTAAGTCATGCCCTCTGGCAGCACAAGGCTCTGCCTGGCAGGATTTATGACTTGAAAATTTACAGTCTCTATCTTCCCCAGACTACTACCTGTACTGGTGGGCTCCCAGCTCCTTGCTAATGCCATTTTCATGACTCGTAAATGGACAGGGCGGCTCACCGTCCCCAAGTATTATTTGTAGGGAACATTAAAGTGTCACAAAACCAATCTATAGACTAAGAGAACTAACTCCACTTCAGATGTGTTTAAAACAACCCCTTGATGATGTTTCAAATCAGAACAGCACTTTCAGAGCCAGAGAGGAACGACCTGAGAATGTGGAATTGAGAACCTGGCCTCCTGGCACTTAAAAAGCTGCCCGCCCTCTCTCCCAAAGCCAGGGAGCTTGAGAGGTCCCTCAACCACCACCCACCACATCCCCCCCCAGACAGACTTAGGCAGAAGATCAAAGTCCTTGATGCTGCGATTGATGGGAGAGCTCCTATAACAAGTCAGGGGTTGGATCTTGGGAGCTCAAATTCTGTTTCAAGTACTCCTTCACTGCCACAATTGAGTCTGACACGTACATCACAGAAGACGATATGGTTCTGGTACGTTGCAGGAAGCACTCCTGAAAATGATCCTTTTATGATCTTTTTCTGGGCAAGTTTACCTCCCAATGGAGGCTAATGTCCTTGGGAGGAATAGTGAAAGCTAGAAAAACTCAAACTCACCTCATCTGTTTTTGTCTCACAGTCCACTGGCAGTAATTTCACTGAGACCAAGAAAAGAAATAGAGGAAATTAAAAGTGTGGGTTTTGGAAAAGGGTACAAAAAGGGATCATTCTCAAAATTCAGAGGAAGTAAAACATTATCAACAAAAAGGTGGGGATTAGAAGGATATCCTCTAAATGAAGCATTTTAAAAATGTAGGCAGTAAAATGTAAAGGGGTTCTCAGTCCTGGATTAAGAATTAGGACACCTGTTTTCTAATCTCAGGGGAAAATGATTAGCCACAGGATATCGGGTAACTACTCACTTAACCACTCTGAACCTCTGGTTTCTTCATCATAACATGGGATCACTAAAGCCTTCCTAGCTTAATTTAGACTCATTGTCAAACAAGACAACATATATGGTGGTTCTATAAACTGTAAACAGTGTTATGTTAAACATGATTAATACCATCATGGGAGGCGAATTCCAGGTAAATTCCCCGTATTTATCCAAGAGCTGTTGCTTAAAGTATCTCAGCAATGACAGTATACTGTTTTTAACATCACCAATGTAGTTACAGTTAGAACCAGTACAGTACCATGACACTCCTGGGTCTATTTAATTTCTCCAGCAAGTGGACAACCTGCTCTCGTAGTCAAGAAATTATCTGAGTGTGTGCGTAAGTCTGGGATCCCCGCGCCCACAGACTTCCTCATACACCCAAATATCCATCTGCTGCAACGGCTAAGACATAATTTACTTTTCCCTGCATTTTGTCTGTTCATGCTAGGCATGGAAAAATGTGGCCTGGGCTCAAGGCTAGGAATAGTATTAATCACATTCGTTCTTTGTAAAGAATATTAAAAGCTGGTGAACTAAAGGGTCACTTTATACTTAAATTTATACAGAAATGATCGCTCTGCTGTTTCCTATTAGCCTAGAGCCTAGAGAATTCTGGAAGAAGCAAATTTCCCTTTTAGAAAACACACAGATCCTTAACTATTCGTTAACATACTGTATCTGGCAGATCTCATTCTGCCCTGTCTCATCACAGAACAAACTGGACAGAGGCATGGCTGGGAATATCCTTGAGTCACAGGACCCTCTCTTAACACATTCCATGAAAGTGCTGGAAACAGTGGTAAATGCCACCATTTACATCAGTTTAAACTCTTTAAAGGCTCTCGCACGCCTGTCTGGGGCAGGATTCATATATCTCCTTTTGACATCCAGTGGGTCCCCTGGGCCAAAGAAGAGGAGGATGTGGTCTTTTTGGTGCTGCGAAGCTGGGACCCCAATCAGAACCTATCTCTGAGCGGGTGACCTGGGGCACTAGCATGTGAATGAGCAAGAAATCAAAAGAGAGGGCAGAACTCAAAAGGAGTGGGGGTGGGCCTTTAGAGGGTTGTGTTAGAGGGCTTTCTCTAGAGAGGGAAAAGTAAAAGTGACTACGGAAAGACTGCTTCCAGCACGTGGTGGGAAGAGAGGGCTAGGGCCGAGAGTAAGAATAGGAAGGAGTGAAGACAGAAATGATTGCAGATGCAGGAATCCCACAGCTGGAGGAAGGAAAGTCTTAAGTCTGGAGGGAAGAAGTTGGCTAGAGGTATCTAACAGGCCCGGGACGTGCGGCCTGGCGCTGAGAGGCCCGGGGGTCGTTTCGGGGACACCCGCGCGCCCAGCGCCCTCCCCTGCGCCGGCCCGGGACGTACTGTTGTCCTCCGCCTCCTGCGGCGCCGAGGGCTTGCCCATCTTCACCCAGAGGATGCCCAGGAAGACGAGCAGCAGCCCCAGGCTGGCCCAGAGCAGGAGCCGTGACAGGCAGCGCTCCAGCCGCCGCCCCGCTTCGGGCCGGGCGCGCGCCGAGGCCGCCGGGCTGGCTCTCGTCGCCCGCAGGCCCGGGCGCGGGTCGGGGCCAAGGAGGGCGGAGGGCGGCCGCGCCGAGGCTGGAGGCGCGGCCCACCAGCGCCGGAGCCCGGGGCTGGCGCCTGGCGAGGTCCTGCCGAACGGCCGGCCGTCCTCGTCCTCCTCGGAGCTGCCCCGGGCCGAGGCGCGGCGTCTAAGCGGCGCGGGGCGGGCGAGGCCGCGGGTCCCGGGCCAGGAGGCCGCGGGGGCTCCGAGGTCGCCGTAGGCCCCGGGCGTCGCGTAGGCCGGGTCCGAGACCGGCGGGGAGAGCCAGGGCTCCGCCCGCGGGGAGGCCGCGGCGGGCCGGGCGCGCAGCGGCGCCTCCTCGCGCAGCCGGGCCTCCTCGCCCCGCGCCCGGGCCGCCTCCCGCGGCCGCTCCTCGCCACGCAGCCGGGCCTCGCCGCGCAGGCGGCGCAGCTTGTTGCGGTAGACGTCCCGGGTGGTGTCGGTGATGGGGCCCGGCTGGAAGCCCAGGGCCTGCAGCTCCCGCCGCAGCTCCAGGTCCGACAGGCCGGCCATGGCCAGGACACCGCCCCCGGCGCGCGCCGCACCCGGAACTGCTCCCGCCCGCGGCCGCGGCGGAGCGGGCGGGGCTCCGCGCCATGACGGGAAGGTCAGTGGTGGCCGCCATGTTGGGACGTCTGTGACGGCCGACGTGTGGCCATGATGGTGAGGTCAGGCTCGGCCTCCCAGGGCCACCATATTGGGGAGGTCTGAGGGCTTTTTTGGCGGGTTTTGTTTTTGGTTTTCTTTTCTCTTTCCCATCTTGCTCACTCCTTTTCCCTGCAAGACCAAGTGTTCTTTCTCTCTGAATCCTCCACTCTTTGGTTGGGTGGAGGCATGGTGGTGGTAGTGTTAGGGAAGTAGTAGTTAGAATAGGGAAAAGGAGTCCGAAGAGACAAAACCTGATGTCAGGTAAGGTAAGCTCCTCTGTTTTTGCCTCATCAAACAAAGATTTGGAGTGGCGGACATTAAAGCCCCCTCGGCGTGTTACAGCTCTCGGGTCTTGGATAGACCGTGTTATACCTCTCAGGTCTCCAACGGACCGTGTTATAGCTCTTAGGTAAATCAGTGTTACAGCTCTATTTTATTTTGGTAATAGCAGGACAATCCATATTCCAGGCATGAGGGCACGTAGATCCAAAGACGCGAAGACAAGAGTGCCCCATGGCGCGGGAGAGAGAGAGAGAAAAGAGCTTTGGCTCCTCTTTTTATGTGTTTCTCTCTCCCTGGGCCTGTCCTATGTAAATTGGGCCAGGCAGGAGTGCTGTTTGTTTTACCTGAGGTTCTCACTCCAGTCCTCCGACCTTCCTTTGTTCTATTTTTGTAGGCTTTTCCCTTCCAGGTCTTTTAAGCACTGCCATTCTGGACTCCTTTTCCCTATTCTAACTACCTAACAGTAGTTTAGCAGCTAAGTTGTGTCCAATTCTTGCGACCCCCATGGACTGTAGCTTCCCAGGCTCCTCTGTCCATGGGATTCTCCAGGCAAAAATACTGTACTGAATTGCCATTTCCTTCTCCAGGGGATCTTCCTGACCCAGGAATCGAACCCAGGTCTCCTGCTTTGCAGGCAGATTCTTTACTGACTGAACTAAGAGGGAAGCCATTTGAGGGAGGCATGGTAGGCGCGCAATAAAGTCATGTTGAATTGCTTAATGGTGACAGAACATTACCTGCCATATCAGTAAACAAGGATCTAGCCACCACCTTACAGCCAGCCCCATTGGTGAGCCCTGAGGGAACAAACGCAGGGTGGAAACAAGGAATGCCCACCATCTAGCAGTCATCAAAGTGCAGCCACCCTCAAGGTGCAGCTTGAGGAAACTTTGGATGAGAAAACACAGGATACTAGCTCCAGATAACTGAGGTACATATCAAAGGAATGATTTCAGTGAGCTTAGCTTCTTGTATCTTCCCAAACATAGAAAAGTGCTAAATCTCTTAATTTGAGATATCTGGTTTTCTTTTATTGACAGTAATCTTTTGTCCCGACTTCCTGGTATTGTTGCAAAAACTCATATCATGGCTTCCTCTTCTGAACAGTTTTCTCAGGGTTAACTGAGAGGCTGTCTCCTGGGCTTACAGTCCTAAGAACATCCACCAAATAAAACATAACTTTCAACCTTTAGGTTATGCATTTTTTTAGTCAATAATGGTGAAAAGAGGAACCCTGCCAAAAGTGGTGAGACTAGAAACCTCTGCCTCTCTCCGAGCTTGGGGAGGGCTTTGTTTGGGTCATGGAGTAGACCCCAGGGATGCTCTGGGACCCAGTACAACCTAAGGTCATGGTTGGCTGGCCTCTGTGTTTTCCTGGCTTTTCACTCACTGACATTGAGCCCCCAAGTGGGTGCAGGCCCTGCTCTCAGCCAGATGTTAGCCCAAAAGGAGCTCCTGCCATCCCACGACAACACTGCATCCCATCATGAGGGCAGAAAGGCACATGCCCCTGGGCTCTGAGGGGCAGTTCAGGCCAGCGGGAGGAGGCTGTGTGGTCAGATAGTGGGATTTTTATAAGGTGCGATGGGTAGGGGGAGGGGCTTCCCTGGTGGTTCCAATGGTAGAGAATCCGCCTGCAATGCAGAAGACCTGGGTTCGATCCCTGGGTCAGGAAGATCCCCTGGAGAAGGGAATGGCTACCCACCCCAGTATTCTTGCCTAGAGAATTCCATGGAGAGAGTCCATGGGGTCCCAAAGAGTTGGATATGACTGAGCAACTAACACTTTAACTTGGGTAGGGGAAGATTTCAGAGATGTAGTTTTGTGTCGCCTGTGGATTTAGGTAGGGGGTTCTCCAGTCCCAACTCCATCACTAGACATGTGATCATATCCAATTAACATTTCTAGCCTGTTGGCTAGTAAACCTCATAGGGTTGCTGTGAGGACTGTGTGCGTGCTAAGTCGCTGTGAGGATTAGAAGAGGCAATTTGTATAAGGTGCTCAAGACACTGGGCTTCCCAGGTGGTTCTAGTGGTAAAGAACAGGTTGGGAAGATCCCCTGGAGGAGTGCATAATAACCCACTCCAGTATTCTTGCCTAGAGAATCTCATGGACAGAGGAGCCTGATGGGCTCAGTCCATGGGGTCACAAAGAGTCGGACAGGACTGAAGCAACTTAGCATGCACACTCAGGCACATGTGTCATAGTGTTTGTAGATAACCCATTTGTCTGCAGCATCAGTGCTGTATGGAAGCTCCCACCTGGCAAGCTGTTTGATTATATGAAGCTCTTAGCAGAGAAACCCCGAAGGGAAGCATGGGGAGTAGTGACAAATGGAAGTAACACTGTGGTTCGTAGTCTTCTTTGAGTCTCCCTCTTCCTCTTTGTATTCCTTCCACATGGATCATCAGCTACCTTTTCCTAACCCTTATTGCCAACCTCATAAGTTCCATTCCCTGTCTATGCCTCCAGTCCAGTTCTCCCCTTCCCCCAGTCTCCCATTGCCCACCCCCACCTTGTCCCCACCCTGGGTCCCAGTGTTTGCATTCCCACCACTTGCTTTATCACGGGGCATTTATCACTGGTCACACTGGGGGGGACGTGACAGCCCCAACTTGGTCAGGCCGCTGAGTCAGCCTCGCCCCCCCCCCCCCCCCCGCAACCCCCGCTTAGCTGCTCCCATGTGGTGTGGTTTCTTTCACCGAGTGTTGTTTTCCTTTCCTCTGCCTGTGTTTGCACGGAATGCCATGAATTTGATATAGTGATTGCCTAACACACATACCACATAATAGTATTTTCTTTCTTTCTGAAGCACTGTTTGCATGACAAATGAGTTGGTAACATTTGTGCCTCTCCTTGCAGCTGTGCAGTTCAATATATAAAGAATGAGCCTTTCAGCATCAATACTGGCCCTGTGTATTCTAAGAGGGCTTGAAACTGATGCTTAAACAAACTTAATGTTACAGCGTTTTGCAGAGTTACGGTCTATCTCCACACAGTGGATCTTGGCGAGATTTAAAAAGATACTGAAATGGAGCTATGCCCAGAGGTGGTCCCCAGTATGGGCTCTGTCATCTTTCCTTGTGTCTGGGGTCCTGGCTGCTGCTACATACACCCAGGGCCAAGTGACCCACAGCCCTCCTCTAACCCAACCCCAGCCCTGTCTTCCCTCCAGCCTAGAACCCAGCGTGTTTGCAGCAGTTCCTCTACTCCCACCCCCACACTGGTCCACCTCTGCCCCCCTGGGTCTAGCAGGACTTTGGGGGTCATGTGCCAACAATTAGAGCATATTTGCTGATCATGCTTCCCTCCCTCCCATCCCCAAGAAGAAGCCTCACAATCTGAATGAAAAATTCAATCAGGAAAAAAAACCTCGTGAACAAAGAAGTAAAAACCTTAAGGGCCATCGTTCCTCCAAGCCTCGGGCCTCTGCATTCTCCTCCTGAACTCCCCACTCCAGTCCGCCCCCTCCCTCGATTGATAACCCTTCAGTGTCCTTCATTACCGGCTTCAGTAGAGTCAGCGTGGTCTGCCTCCTCCCAGCGGCATTCCCCTGCTTCCATCACTTGGTCTTAGCACTCCTCTGGCACCACTGCCCTGGTCATGTCTTGAGCCGCCCTTGAGGCCCCTCCAGGCCTTCTCGGATCCGCCTATGTCTCTTGCGGTTCTGCTGCTGGGCCTGTATGGGAACACACATTTCCAAGAGCAGGGCAATACTGCAAAGTCAACAGATGTCCTCCGTGCCCTCCTTTCTCATCACTTTGTTGTGGGTTTTTTTTAAATAAGGCAAGCAGCTCGAGCAGCTCAGGCTGTGGTCCGTCTTCTTGATTTATTAAAGGCAAAAGTGGGAAAACAAGCTCCAATGTCTAAATCTACTTTGTAACCACATCCACACATTTAGTGGAGATGAGGGGCCGCTCTGAGGACGCTCTGAATTCCCGGGGGGCTGCCACACTGCTTGCTGTTCTGCTGACCTCTCTCTGCCTTGGCAGAGCCTTGTAATAATAACAGCCATGAATCTTTTAGTGGGTTCCTTTCTCCTTCTCCTCCTGCAAAAAGCCCTACACACATTTATCTGGTCCTTAAAGATGTGCTGGGACCATGGACTTGCCCTTGATCCACCTTGTCCCCAGCCCCAGGATCCCTCTTGGCTATTCTGGGCTTCCTTGAACCACAGCATGGGTGGCGTCACGCTGGGGTGGGGGCCCTGGGAGAGTACGGCTGGAAACAAACAATGTGGGTGTGATTTTCGGCTCAGATGTGGTCTGGGATGGCCCCTGGTCCATCCAACATCTTGCTGCCTTATCTCAGTATCCTGACCTATCTCTCTAGGTCAATGAAGGGGCAAATAGAGTCACAGAGAAGTGTCAGAAAAGGGTCAGTGAGCAGTTATGTCACCTGCTTTTCAACATTGGCTGAAAATTAAACAAAAGTCACTCTTCTGGCCACTTTTACACTTTGATATCTGTGAGTAAGAGTTCCTTTAGCGCCATGAAATACATTCTCTGATGTCAATAATGAATTGTGTATGAAGAAAAATGTAATGCTTTCAGAATATTTTCTTTTGGGCTTTGTCCATGATTAGATTATACTAAATTATAGAGTACAGATATCAAGCAATTACTCTTTGCTTTTAACCATTCAATTTCGTGGCAGATCCACGTAGTGCAGTAATTATAAAATCACACTGATGTGGTTACTGAGAAAATGCCTCATCATCTCTGTCTTGTGAATCTAGGCTCAGGTTGCCCTATGAATTACCCATGGTCCTAAGTGTAAAAGTACACTTCAGATGAAAACGGGTAATCTGTAACTCTCTGTAATTGCCAGGTAACTGGAGAGATTCTTGCAGGTTTTGCTGGATAAGCCTCACCAGGATGCGGGGAGAAGGGGCATCTTTGCCCTCCTGGTTCCTCTGGGCACTTCCCCTGTCTGATGCTGCTAGGTCCTGCTCTAGGCATCCTCTAGCTTTAACCAGGAGTGTGTCTCTCTTTACTTCTGTTTTGTGAAAACATGATCCTTTTGTCCTTGACTCAGCTCAGAACCTCTCCAAGCTACCACTCTATCCTCCAGTTTCAATTCCTTCCACGACTGTGTGTGTCCTGTAAGCAATTGAGTCCGATCTCCTGGAAATGGAGGCGCTTAGAAAAAAAAAGAATTATTTGAGCCGATGGTGAGAAATCGAACACTGGCAGGAGGAGGAAAACCGAAGGAGAAAGGCGCCGACACTTTAAAGAGGCGGCCAGGGCGCCGTGCATACAGAAGCAGGTGGCTGAGCCCCCGTCTGGCTCATTACGGGGAAGCACAGCGAAGGCCGCCGGGTGAGGCTGCGGGACAAGCCGGCTGCGGCTGCGGCGCGGAGCTTCCAGCGGGGCTGTCCAGCGGAACCTACAGCACCCTTGCGCTTCCCAGGTGCTCTGCTTGCTGAAGCAATTCCCACTGAAAAAGATGCAAACCGGGACTTCTCTGGCCGTCGCAGGGAGGGGGGTTAAGACTTCACGCCCCCAATGCAGGGGGCACGGGCTCCAACCCTGGCGGTGAAATTAAACCCCGCATGCCCCGCTGCAAAAAAAAAAAAAAAAAAAAAAAGGATGCAGACCATCTGGGGTGAAATCTCCCAGGAGTCTCATTCCCCTCCGTGGCATACATCTCAATACTGCTATGCAACCCTCAGGAGCTTTGAGAAAATCCCCCAGAGGGTGCGGGGACCCTGGCCCCAGAAATGGGCGCCCCCTGCTGGTGACGGGGCAAGGTGGGCTCACTGTCGGGGCGGTCCCCAGCAGAGGGCGAGGGGAAGGCGCCAAACAGAGACCGCGAGAAAGAGAGCCTTTTGTTTTTCTGCTTCTCGGAATGCGTTACTGACCGACGGAGGGACTTAAGGGGGCTGGGAAGGGCGAGGAGGGGTCCTGGATCTGGTTCCTGCAATCCCACGCTTTAGAGCGAGATTCCTGTGTCTCTTCCTCCGCACCCTCCGACGTGCCCTGCAGCAGCCCTCTCTCCCCACTTATTAGCGGCTGTCTTGGCAGTACTTCCCGGGATCTCGCAGCTGTGCTTGGGTTGATCAGTACATGCATCGAAAACTGTGTGAGCGTGCACAGTGCAGGCTCTGGGTCCTATGTAAGGTTGGGGGGAGGGCGTGCAGAGCACCCCAGACGAGGATCCTTTTTAGGGCTGGAGTCGTGTCTTCTTCGACTACTAATCCAGGGCTAAGCCCTTAAAGTGGCTGGGGCGGGTGAAAATTCGATGTGGGCACCGTTTAATTGCTGGTAACCTAAGGATGGAAGGAGCTGTGCTTCCTATATGGCCCCAATTTATAAATAAATGAACATCCATTAACGTAAAATTAAATTACAGTGAAATTTCCCATACAGTTTTGTTTAGAAGGCAGAAATAAGTGGGTTGGCTGTGTAATTCTGCCGCAGATGCTGGAGCGTGTAGTCACACGGTAATAATAATAGTAATTTGCTTTTTGCTGGTGTCCCCGACCCCCGGATCTCAAGGCAGATATTACCACCTTGCCTTCGAAAAGGCTCATTGAGGTTAAAGGGCTGACTAGAAGTTACCCAGCAAGGGGTTGAGTGCAGAGGCCTTAAAACGCTTTGGTCCATTAGACCTCAAGTCAGTAAACAGAAAATGGACCAGTATGCAGGAGACCTGAGTTCCAGTGCTTGTTCTGCCACTGGCTCAGCATGTGGGCAAAGAATGCTATTTCTCTGGCCTCACTTTCCTCATGTAGAACAGAAGAGCCAGAGAAATCTTATTCCATGGGTCTCAATATGTGATCATAGGCACACGCTTTGCTAATATATGCACCATTTATGGTCAAACCCTCTCTGAGCGTTGTTTCCCCCTTTATGGCATGACCAGAATCTGACCTTTGTAAATTAAAATAGTAAATAAAAGAGTCATTTATGTATATTTCATGATTTATTTGCTGGTGGGGGATTCGTTTGGGAGAGGGTGTTTTCCTTCCAAATCCATGGATGAGCCGTGCGCATTTCTGGGGCCTCTCTGGGTGGGAGGGGATCCAAGTTCTGTCCACCTTCTCCCCTGAGTGGCCTGTCATTGGGCTTATGGAGAAAAGCAAAGGAGGTTTGCAGCTCAGAAGGGTCGGCAGATCCGTTTATGAAACCACCTTGTGAATCTGTCTGCGGGTCTGAGGAAGGAGGGAAGGTCTGGCCAGGTTTGCCTCCAGCTTTCTGTGTTGCCTGGGGCTAGGAATTTAACCTGCCTGCCCCCAAACAACACTTCCTCCCCCCCTCTCCTCTCCTCCTGGGGACTAGGAGAAGAAATTAGTAGCTGTTTGTCAGAAAAGACCTAGCTTTGCACCAGTGACTCAAGCTGACCTTGACTCAGGCAATGCCAAATGGGGCTGAAGACTTCGGTTGGCAGAATGAATTGGGGGTGGTGGTGGTGAAATTGCAGGCTTTTGTGGCCAGTCTGCCCCAGGGTTTCCTTCAGAGTCACCACCCAGCCTCGGGGGCGTCTGGGGAGGGAGGGAATGGATCTCTGCAGGGGGAGGCTTGGGGTCTTTGTCCCTTGTAATCCCCTGCCGGGCAGACGTTAGGGGAAGGGGTCTGGGGCCTGGAGATGCCCCTGGCTGGGGAATGGGGCTCCCCGCCTGCGACGGCCGTCTGAACCCCACCTCCGCGTTCACCACCGCCCCTTCCCCACGCCCCCTCCCCCCGGCGTGATTAGGCTCCCCTCAGAGATAGGGTGGGGTGAGGGTGCTTGCAGGAGAAGATAGCTTTTGGTTCTCAAGAGCAAACCAGAAAAACAAATGACAGCCCCCCGAAATCCTACTGGGCTGCGCTGCAGGAGGTGAACCCAGAGGTGCCCGCCCGCCCCGTACCCCCGTACCGTTCCGGGAGGATGGCAGCACCTCGCGGAGCAGCCCTTCCAGGGTGGCCTGGTACTTTTCCAGCTGCCTGGAGTTCATCCTCATTCCAATTTCTACAGGAGCAGTCAGCTGTGAAATAAGGCAGCGTTAACAAGAAGGGAGAGCAAGCCGTTAATCCCTGGGTGCCTACAGGTGGCAGGCTGGACTGCGAGGACCACCGCCCCCCACTCCTCCCCATCCTGCGGGGGATGGGAGGGATCTGTTGGGAATTCTGGCCCCTCCCTCAATCTCACCTGGGGCCCGTGCCTGAGACCAGCCGGGAGGGAGGAGGATCACCACGCCTCCCCTGGTGGGGAGTCTGAGGAAGCAAATGCCCTTCCCCTTCGCGTGAATGTTAATAGCTAACACGTGGGAGTCTTATTAGGTGCCAGGTGTCCTTCTAAGGCCTGTTAAGCCTCTCAATAATCCTATGAGGTAGAGACTATTAGAGCTCCCATTTTGCAGATGAGGAAACTGAGGACAAACAGCAGTTGAATCACTTGCTCAAGGTCATACAAGGTTCCCAGTAGCAGAGGGAGAAGGGCACCCAGGGGGCCTGGCTCCAGGGTCCATGCGGGGACCCCTAGGCGACCCTTGGATGGAGGAGTTGTCTGGAGGCTCTCCAACAAGAGGGGTAGGGGGGGCAGAGCCAGGGGGAGCCAGCTGATCTCACCAGCACCCCTAGAGCTTCCCAGTTCTGTGGTCTTGCTGCACAAGCCAGCGGGCAGACTCTGAGACCCCCTGACCCTGGAGAGCCGTGGTGGAGGAGTCCCAGGCCCACTCCCTCTTCTCCTATCCAGCTCACCGGGGGTGGGAAGTGGGCTCAGGAGGCCTGGAGGACAGCCCTGCGTGCCGGCCCGTTGCTGTGGGAACTGTCTTTTCTTACTTTAAAACGAAGAGGCTGGACTGGATGACCCAGAATGGATCTCATGGTTCTGGGGGAAGGAGAGGGGGCAAGAGGTACCCACCCCAGCTTGGAACCCTCAGCAGCCTCCCAGGCCCTGCTGGCCTCTTTGCCCCCTCAGACCCTCCTGGGCCTCTAGGGCCTCAGAGCGGGGCCTCTGCACTCGCTCTTCTTTCTTCTGGGATGTTCCTGCTCTAGCTCTTTCATGGGTGGCCCCTTCTTACCCTCCAAGTTTCAAATGAAATGCCACCTCCTCTCCCTGGGGAGAGAATGGGAACGAGGCCTCCCCTCCCCTCCCCCACCAGCCCCGCCCTCACTCTCTATCATGCCTCCTTATTTGGTGCCTAAAATGATTTCTTGTCTCATCATCGGTGTCTGTCTGTCCCTCCTAGGATGGAACTCGTCACCTGAGTGTCTAGTTCACAGCACGCTCTGTGATGCCTGGGGGACCATCCCCTACTGGGTTTCTCTGTACTACCTCCCCAGTCCCACACCCCATCCCCCCACCCCGTGTCTTCTACTCACCTTAATAACTTCCTGTTTTTCTTCCCAAGGCTCCGCGGGGTCCACCTCCTCTGACCTCTGCTGTACACTCAAGGATTTCTTTTGCCCCTTGTACCTCTCCTTTTCCTAGGGGCCGAGCACAAAATCGTGTAAAACTCACCCTCTCTCAACCACTCGTGGCTCTTTGGGGTTTCTATTTGGAGTGCTAAGGGGCCTGACCCCCCACCCCCCACAGGCCAAAAGAACCCCCTTTCCCAGGCACCTCTCTCCCAGGGCATCTCAGACACCCGGTGACTTCACACCATCCTTGGATTTGCCCACCACCAAGTCAACCCAAAGAGGAATCCTTCCTTTGTAGTTCAAACATCACACCCAGGTTGTTACTGTTAATTAACATGCTAAAAATAATGGCCACCCTTCCTGCATATTAAGTATGAAAATGTGTTTTTCATAGCAAAGAGCCTATAAAAAAGAGACGGCAAGACGGCCCAGCCTGTGAGGGCACCATGGGGTGGCCCAGAAACTGGAGTCCCTGGGAGGTGATTTATAAGAGGCAAGACAAGGAGATGAATTATGGAGAAAGGAGTCTGCAGCTTCTTCATAAAAATCCCCATGCCTGGCAATTACGAGGAGGAAACCACGGCGCAGATAAGTGCCAAGCACCCTCTCACTGCCATTTTGCCAGTTCGTGTAGCACCGAGTTAGGCTCTTTCTGTCCAGCCTCTCATCTTGCTGGGTATCATGCTTGCCAGGCCCCCGGGCACTAAAGTCAGACACAGTCTGTTTCTTTGGTTTCTCTGAGGATGTTACGGGGGTTCAGCTCTGGGCTGGCCCTGGGCAGCAGTGATGCTGGGACAGTCGGTCATCTTCCCAGAGGGAACCAAGTGGTAGGTGGGAGGAGGCAGGTTTAGGGAATCTGCTGCATCTCTTTGCAGCCCACTGTGTTTTCTCCTCCCGTGAAGGGTCCAGCCTGGCCCCTGTAAAGCCACATGGTCCACATAAAAAAAATCTAGAAAAAAAAAATTAAGAGAAACGGGGAATTCCCTGGTGGTCCAGTGGTTAGGACTCTGCCCTGTCATTGCCGAAGGCCTGGGTTCAATCCCTGGTTAGGGAACTAAGATCCCACAAGCTGTGCAGCACGGCCAATAAAAAGAAAAGAGATCAAGAGACAAAGGTGGAAAGGCACTCAGAACTCCGTGACATCTAAAGTAAAAGGCCCAGGGAAGTGGGTCCAGCAGCCCAGTTTTCCACAGGCCCTACCACCTAGGTTCCACTAAGCCTGCCCTGTTTTCTTCTGGGTTCTAAAGAGAAGAAGGCTTTGGCTGCCACTCCCTGGAAAGGCACCTTCTTTCCTGCTTGAACGTTTGTACCCACCTGTCCATCCTTCTCTCTCAGGGACCCCAGAGCAGGTTCCCCTCTTCTTCACCAGCCCACTGTGTTTTTTGCTCCCCTGAAGTCAGTGCATACTGTCAGCATCGCTTCTGGACAATTAATCATGTCCTGTCTTGTGACATCTCCCCGCTTGTTTTCTATCATGAGTGAATTTTTCATGTTGGCTCCCGAGCTAGCTCCTTGAGGATGGGAGGTTCTGAGATTTCCTTGTGTGCCTGACCTTTCACCCAGGGTGCCCCTCTGTGCTGCAGAGATGCTCTGCAAATATTTATTGGCTTGTTAATTGAAAACTTCCTCTGAAAGGATGGGCAGGGGTAGGAAAAGATGTCACCTGTGGGAGCCACTGACACCTTTATGGTACTGCTGAAGGAGTGAAGGTGGCTGGGGGATGGCTGGAGCCTGGGGTTATCTGGAGTTCTTCAGGCTCACCTCAGTGTCTCTGGCATATCTGATTAAACGTGGGTTTCCTGAAAGGATGCTTGTCGTTGAGCAGGCTTGTGGGTCACCTTGGCCACACTTGGGAGGCGGGCAGCCTGGGAGTATCTTACCTGCATCCTCTGGACTTCGCCGTAGGTGAAGATGGGAACAAAGGCTTCTGTCTGGGAGGCCAGCATGGCGGCTGCATGCACTACCAGCAAGATGGCCGTGGCCTTGCGGGACAGCATTCTGGAGCTGGACAATGACAGGGAGCCCCTGTCACCCCGTGTAGGGCTCAGGGACAGACCACTGTATTGGAGGCTGGCGCCCTCAACTCTGGTCCATGCCCCACCTGGGCCTGTGTGATCCTGGGCAAGCTGCTTACCCTGTCTGGATTTGGGCCTGGTGTGGGGTTGTACCAGAGGAGCTCAGAGCCCCTTCTCTGCCCCAAACCCCCAAGAGAGGCCGCCCTGCCCCCGGACCATACCAGAAAAGAATCATCCCACTTGTTGGCCCTTCCTTTTGTTACTGGGGCGGTCTTCGGGGGTCAGATGGGCTAATGAAGCAGGAGCAACCCCATACTGCCGATAAAAAACTCTTAGATTATCAGTAGAAGCAAGTCCCGAGATCCAGAGAGCCCTGCCTGCTCCCAGAGCCAATTAGGATAAGAGGGATGGATCCAGGCCCATCCGGTCCTGCTTGGTGGTACCAGGCCAAGACCCCAGGTCTAGAGAGGAAGGGGTAGAGACCCTCTGCCCAGGTGGAGCAGAGCCGGATGGAAAACTCCAGCCTGGAGCCCCACAGAAGAGCAGGGCAGGGTCCCCGCCCCTCTGGGCCGGCGCTGGCTCTCAAACAAGTGCTTCCCCAGCTCCAGCAAGTCTAGGGGCCTGCTGGCCGCCTTCCAGAAACAACTTTCTTCCTGTACCACCCCCCGGCCCCCACCACATCCAGTGCCACCGGTGCTGGCAAGGTGCCAGCGTAAGAGCGCTGGAAACATCCCAGAAGTGAGTGTGTCGGGAATAGCTGGCAGACCAAGACCGCCAGGGAACAGGTGGGCGTGGGGACCCCAGGAGTGCAGAGCTGAGAAAGGGGCGGGGTCAGAGTGTTGCCGGGGGTCGGGGCATGGCCTGCGGGGCGCCGGCAGGGTTGATTCCTTCCACTTAGCACAGGGGGGTCCCATTCCAAGCCGTCTCCCACACACGCCTCGCACCGGTCTGGAGCAGGTGTGATCCGGGGAGGGGAGGAGACCTGCGGAGGTGAAGGGACCCACTTGAAGGCAGTAGGGGCTAGAGGCCGGCCCTTCTGAGGCCTGGTGCGCGTGGCCTCTGCCCACAGAAGGGGGAGGCACCGCACGGGGCAGGACCCCCGAGCGGGGAGGGGAGGCCGGGGGCAGCCTCTGCTGCGGCAGTGGTGGGGGGTTACAGGGTTCAGATTAGGAGCTTCTGGGGCTCAACTCGGGGCTCCCACAGCCCTTGGGCGGACTGGATTCCATTGGGAGGAGAGAGTCCTACCCCAGACTGGCCCCCGAGCTTCCCTTTGGGTCCGACTCCGACCCTCCCTTTGGAGAGAATCTTCCAGGGCTGTGGGCTTGCACCTTGCCTCTCCACCAGGACCCGTCTCCTCGGTCATCTGAAGGCCCCCCGCCTTCTCGCTCTCTTGCTGCCCCGTCCTGCATGGTCTCCCCATGTTGCTAAACTCCACGAGCGAGAACAGGAGGGCTCAGACGGCCAACGCCTGCCATTCTAGGGGGGTGGGAAGGACCACCCACCCGCTGAAGACCGCCTCTCAGAAGCGGAGGCCCCACGCCCTGTTGAGGGGACAGGGCGCGGTGAGGAGGGGGGCTTCGAGTCGCAGACCCCCTCTGCTTGCTGCAGAGTCTCTGGGCCCCGCTCCCTCGAGGAGGACCCCGCTGTATCACACGGCTGGTGCTTCATTTCCTTCGTGGAGAGGCTACGGATCCCTTTCCATTCTGGTGTTCACATTTAATTCACTCCATCAGAATCAATAAAAACGTTAAATAAGAAGGCGAACATCCAATTGCTGCTCACTTTCGTGATCCAACTGGCAGCCGGCATGTCACCTATGTTTGTTTGCGTTCTGGGCGCTCACGGTGGGAGCGAGAGCTTTTTCACTGTAGGACGAGCTGCTGACTTTGCCTTTTTCCATCCCTGCGGCTGAGGCTCAAGCGCTTTTGCCAAGGGGTCGGCAGTCTCTTCTTCCTGCTGATCTTGTCCAGCCACCGTCTCTCCTGGGGGCCCCAGCTCTTCTGTTAGCTTCCCAGAGCCCAAGCTCCACGCCGGGCGGGCGGCGCTGCATCCGAGCCGGTCCCTGGCTTGGGTTCCCGGCCTGCAGTTGATGACCAGGTCTCCAGGCAGCTTCTCTTTTGCCGGGATTCGTACCCCCCACTACGCCTCCAGCCCTGCCCGCTGTGTGCGGCTTTACCTGGCGCTCGGTCTGCAGCCCGGGAAGGTACTGAAATGTAACGGAGCCCCGCAGGAACAGTGGGCTCACCCCAGAGAGCTCTGGACTCAGCGGGCTCGCGCACACCCCATCTTTGGGCTCAGGCTGACCACCCCCCACCCCCTTCTATGGCTACTCACAGTGCACGTGCGTTCTGAGTGGGCTGGGCAGGTCTCTCTGCTTGTCTGCTGTTCCAGCTGGTCCCACCGGCCCTTATATACCTCCTGCCTCCCCTTAGAGTCCATTAACCTTTGGCCAGACCTTTGGATGCTCTGGATGAGAAGTCTGGATTCCTGGAGCTCGTAGAAACAGCAGGCAGGGCTTGGGCATGTCGGCCTTTCCTGGAAGGCCTGTTCCTCAGGGGGCAGTCAGGGTGCGGTGCAGGCCAGCCCCCACCCGGATGGTACCCTCCTGTCCACTGAGAACTCACCTGATGCTCAGAGGGTCATTTTAATGAAAGCGCTTTCTTTTTTTCATTACTTAAATATATAATGTTGCTGAGCGTCTCCAGGCGACTCCAGTGATCAGATTCTCTGTCAGCCTGTCAGAGCACTGTACTAGGGAGATAACTTGTCTTCAGCTTTTCCCCTGAAACCCCTCTTGAAAGAAAAGATGCCAGAGTGTGTGGCAGCGTTTCAGCAGATTTGTGAAAAGAAAATGACAGTCCAGACCCAGGGCCATGGAGGCTCAGAGTGCCCGTGGAGGGCCAGGGAGGGCATAATGCGTACAAAAGGTTTGTGGCCTAAGTGGGAGGTGGGGGCACCTATCCAGGAAATCTTTTTGTGGTAATTGTGTCATCAAAGTATGTTAGAAAGTGTTAGTCGCTCAGTCCTGTCCGACTCTTTGCAACTGCGTGGACTGTAGCTCACCAGGCTCCTCTGTCCATGGACTTCTCCAGGCAAGAATACTGGAGTGGGTAGCCATTCCCTTCTCCAGGAAGTCCTCCTGGCCCAGAGATTGAACCAGGGTCCTGCATTGCAGGCATATTCTTTCCAGTCTGAGCCACAGGGGAGCCCACATGTCATCAAGTAGCAGCATTAAAGACTCAAAGAGGGAAGAGGGGAATGCATGCTGCAGTCAGACAAGGCTGCCCACGCCGGCTTCTGAACGCGTTAGCACCTCTGGCAGCCCTCAGGGAACGCTAGATGCCTGTGTTCTAATCAAACCTCAGCGACACCATGAGGTCGGTGCTCTTGTTTACCCCATGTTGTTGTTGTTTAGTTGCTCAGTTATGTCCAATTCTTTAGTGACCCTCCGGGCTGAAGCCCACCAGGCTCCTCTGTCCTTGGCATTTCCCAGGCAAGAATACTGGACTGGGTTGCCATTTCTTTCTCGAGGGGATCTTTCTGACCCAGGGATCGAACCCACATCTCCTGCATTTACAGGAGGATTCTTTAACCACTGAGCCACCAGGGAAGCCCTTATCCCGTGTTACAGATAAGGACACGGAGGACAATTAAATATCTTTTCTGCAATTCTAAGGCAGGATTTCTTCATATAAAGGTCAAGGCTGGACGTGGCCAGTTGTGGCAGAAGGTGGGAGTGGGGGTTTCTGGGATGCAGGGTGCACAGGTGCAGAGGATGGCAGGATGGGGGTGTCTCAGAAGGTCCACTGTGTGGTTGGAAGAGGGTCAGGCTGGGGCCTGAGGATGGGGCCTTAGAAACCAACAGAAGGATTTAGATTGGATGGGGGAGGAGGTTGGGGGCCCCCCTGTCGTCTTGGAGGACATATGACAAACGTGTGGTGAAGGAGGGGCACTTGGTGTTGGGGTGTAGGCACTGGAGCAGGGAGAGGCGGGGCTGGGAGGCCGGTGGGGAGGTGGCTGGGCAGCCTGGGGTGAAGTCCCGAGGGTCCGGGGGGCACAGGCTATTCCCTAGGTGAACCTCATTGGTCATTAGTGACTTCCAGAGAGGCTGCCCCAAACATCTGGAAGGGGACTGCTCCTCCATCAGGAACCTCTATCCTGTCATTCTTCAGTCAGCTCTGGCTTTTGCCATTTGGGAAAAAACAGATGTTTGCTGTGCTTCGAACCCAACCCAGATATCCTCTAAACTTGCCCTGTTCAGCCGGGCTTCCCACCAGCTGGGGCTCTGTGTTCTATTCCCGATGCGAGGTTAGACCTCCTCTAGCATGCTGTGTTGGTGATACTCTTGTGCCCTGGGTCTCTGGAGTCTGAGATTTATCTCAGAGGAATTAGAGCCCAGAATGCCAGGGCTTGGAACGGAACTGCCATTTCTTAACCTTGGCCTGATCAGAGTCTCACTGCCCCTGTTTCAAGAGGGACCTAAAAAAACAATTACTTATTTTTAATTGAAGGATAATTGCTTTACAATATTGTGTTGGTTTCTGCCATACTTCAAAATGAATCAGCTGTAGGTGTACATATGTCCCCTCCCTCTTGAGCTTCGGTCCCAACTCCCACCCCATCTCACCTCTCTAGGTTGTCGCAGAGTCCTGGTTTGAGTTCCTGGAGTCACACAGAAAATTGCCACTGGCTATCTATTTTACATATGGTAATGGACTATAAAGAAAGCTGAGTGCCAAAGAATTGATGCTTTTGAACTGTGGTGTTGGAGAAGATTCTTGAGAGTCCCTTGGACTGCAAGGAAATGCAACCAATCCTGAATATTCTTTGGAAGGACTGATGCTGAAGCTGCAGCTCCAATACTTTGGCCACCTGATGCAAAGAGCTGACTCATTGGAAAAGACCCTGATGTTGGGAAAGATTGAAGGCGGGAGGAGAAGGGGGTGACAGAGGATGAGATGGTTGGATGGCATCACTGACTCGATGGACATGAGTTTGAGTAAGCTCCGAGAGTTGGTGATGGACAGGGAGGCCTGGTGTGCTGCACATGACTGAGCCACTGAACTGAACATATGTGTTTCCATGCTCCTCCCTTCACTTGACCCGCCCTCGCCTACCCACCCCCCACTGCCGTGTCCCCAGGGCTGTTCTCTCTGTCTGCGTCTCCACTGCTGTCCTTCAAATAGGTTCATCAGGACCGTCTTTCTAGAGTCCATATATATGTGTTAATATACGATATTTGTTTTTCTCTTTCTGACTTATTTCATGCTGTATAATAGGCTCTAGGTTCATCCACCCAAGAGGTACTTTGCAGACAATGTCAGGGACCATGGTGGGTGCAAAGTGACCTGAGGGCCGTGAAGGAACCCTTCCCGGGCTCCTGTGTGAGACATGTCAGCATTTGCATCTCCAGTGCCTTGACCAGGGACCAGCCAATATGGGTCAAATCCAGCGTGCCCTCTAATTTTATACAACCTGTGAGCTAAGAGTAGTTTTTACGTTTTTAATAATTTAAAAAATCAAAAGAAGAATAATACTTAGTGGCAGGTGAATTGATAGGAAATTCACTTTTCCGTATCTATAAATAAAGTTTTATTGGAACACATCCATACTCCTCTGCTCATAGTCTATGCCTGCTTTGGAGCTGCTTTGCCGCAGGGTTGAATAGGAGTGACAGAGACATTATCACCCACAAGGCCAAAAATAGTTATTATCTGGACCTTATAGGAAAAATTTGCTGACCCCTGACCTTAACAGTGTCTGGAGTGTTAAAGATGTTTGATATGTAATAAATATCAGCCAGACATCACCTGTGTTAGTTTTTAGATGGTCTCACAACAACTCTATGAAGCTGGTATGGCTATTATCCCATTTTATAGGTGGGAAAACTGAGGTTAAACAGCTGGCCCAACATTATGCAACTACTGAAACAGCAGGACCAGGATTCAAACTCAGGAGTCTGGCTTCAGAATCCACTGCGCTATTTCACCTCTCAATGGTTGGTGAGCACGTGAATGTTTACAGCTGGGGCAGGCCGAAACAGAGGCCAGGTAGAAATTCTCCAAACATGTGGCTCTCCCTAACCCATCTCTCTGGCAAGTCATCTGACCATGATGCAGTCCCAACTGACTGACGGGGACACGCAAATGTGGTTCTCTTGTGTTCTGAGGTTTGGGGAGGCCAGATCTGGACCCCAGAAGGACTGCAGCTAGGGTGGTGGGGGGCGCCAAGCCTGTCTGCCAAGCACGAGGGGCAATGTGAAGCTGTTTCCCCCCACCCCTTCACACTCTGCTGGGCCAGTCTGGGCTCCGGTCCAGAGACACCTTCAAGACACTCTGTCTGAGAAATGATTAGGAGTCTGGGAACCGGAGACAGGCCTGCAGTGAGAGATGGGGAGAAGGGAAGTGCTGGAAACAGTAAATAACCTGGGATCAATTTTCTGGGCGTAAATAGCATTATCCTGAATCGCTCCTGTGATTCAATGCTTCTGATCCAAGCAATTTGCAGGGTTACGCTGTGATATCTGCAGTTTGGTGTGGAAGGAAGACAAGTGGGGCTTCATAAAGGGCTGCTCCTTGTAATGCAGAGGTGGGGGAGACTAGTGGGATGGGGGGTGGGAGGGGGCTCACGGTCTGCGAGGGGGTCACAAACAGGTTCGTGTCCGCATCTGCAAGGACGAAGGGGCCTCTTGTCCAGGCTATAGATCCTGAGGGTCAGCCCTTTAGGAACTGAGTCAGCGGGAACACCTGGGCTCCCCTCGCTGAGGGGGTTGACCTCAGGGTGTATTGCTCCTGTCACGGCTATGTTTCGAGGATGGAGAGGTGGCTGGCTAACAAGCCTGATGACGACTCCTGTGTCTTTATCTTGTGTACCATCTCTCCCTCCAAAGGTGCAATTAGTGGCTGTTTCTCCTGCTAGAAACTGGCCAAAAATAAAACGAAGGCATAATCTGATGTTCTTCATTCTCCAAATGGGAATTGCCCCGGATGTGCAGCGGGCCAGGCTGAGGGGAGGCGTGAAAACCTAACCTGAGTCAGAGAAAGGAAGTTCCCAAAACCCAGAGGAAATGACTCAAACTGTATGTGGGCACTCGACTGCCTCATTCCCCCATGTTGGGCAGAGGTAGCAGCGTAGCGTTCCCTCCTCATGACCTTGAAAATATTGTTTGCCGGCTACTTGCCATAACATCTTCATTAATGGCCTGGAACAGGGAGGCAACAGCATGTTAATTAAATCTGCAGCTGAGACTAAATTGGGAGATGGAGCAAACATCAGTCTCACAGAGACCTAATGCAAGGAGACGTTGGGAGGTTAGAACAATGAGCTGGAAACGGGCAGGTGAGCTGCTGGACGTGTGTCATCGAGGCCCCGAGGACACAGCATAGGAGATGTGGGTGGCAGGGAGGGGCTGGCAGAGAAGGAAATCTGCACCTGGGGGCCCATCGGGGGAGGCATGGCAGCTCAAACAATGCCCTCTAAGAGGCAGAGATTGCCGTCTAGAGGATGACGGAATTCAGATGAGCAGAAACAGTCCGGGATTGATGAGAGTGCCAAGGCTTATGGCATCAAAATGTAAGATGAAAGGTTTCCTAAGGTCAGATGCCCAGGACAGTGGTAAGAATTAAACGTGCCCTGCTTACCTTAAGCCAAGGCCAAGGAGAGGCAAAGAACCTGGCTTCTCAAGTGTGGGAGCTGTGATTGAGGGGAAGGATAGCTATTGCTACCCCTTCGGTTCCAATCCCTTGATGTCCCCCTATGGAGCTGGAGCTGTGTGACTGGGTTCATGGGCAAAAATCCTAGCTGATGGGCATGGCATTTAAAACTAGGGCAGGCAAAGCACTGAGAGATGTATTTTAGGCAACGACTGTGCCCTGGCCCAGGAGACACAGGCTTCAGTGTCCTGTGGGGGTATTTTCATGCTTTTCCTTCTATGGCTCAGGGTCCTTTCTCAGAACACCCAAATGATTCATTGACAAATGATACACAGCAGATATTGCCGTAGACCAAGAACCCCTGGTAGAGAAATAGTGCCCATGGAGAGGGAAACGCGAACATGCAGAGGGCAGACCCTGAATTAACTTCTGATTTGTTGAGTTTCTTGTTTGTGTGTTTCATCTGCTACTTGAATGAACATTCCCATATCTCTGGTCTCCCGTGGAGTCCACAGGACGCCCACAACTTGGACCCGAAACAATCCGATAAGATGCTATTCTATTCAGTTCAGCCTTATGGACTATTGACAGTGTGCACAGAACCTGGGGATTCAGCTGAGTTTTACAACAGCATTCCTGCTGCCTTCCCAGTCAATACATCCCCAGGTGGTTAATATACTCCTAGAAATGTTGCAGTCACCAACTTGCTTCTGGGTTCCCTTTCTATTTATGGGGGTTTGTCACGAAAGCTGCTGCTGTAAAACTCTTAAGAAGACGAGGTCACATAACTCTCCTTCCAGGGACGGTGCAGGTTTAGCTAAGAGCTGGGTCTGTGACCTGGGCAGCCATGGAATTTGTGCCTTCTGTAAATTGAGCTTGGTGACACCCGGTCACGTTTTTACTGAATTTTAACTATATGTATTTATATTTTCATGGGGATGATGAATGTGTGTGAAGAGAAAGCCAATGACTTTGCAAGTGACAAATTCATTTTAAGGAAAGATTGGCCTCTCGTAAGCTGAAGCATGTCCTTTCTCTTCAACCCCTTCAAGGGAGGCAGCTCCCAGCTTGCTGATCCCAGGGCATGAAGCGCTAGAACAAGGAGGCAAGGACAGCTGACACATTTTCATAAATGATTAGGGAAGCTGGTGGTTGAGGGTAGTTGGTGCTCTCATGTTGAAGAAGTCTTGGTATAGGTTTTATGCTGTGTGGAAGGGAGCCAAAGTCATTTCAAATGTCAGCCTAATCCAGGGTAGATTCAGGTAAAAGGCGCTAGCTGTCCAAACTTCTCTTCCATTACATCAGTGATCCTCAGTCGTTGACTCCCCCACATCTGCTGGGCTGATGCTTTTTGGATTTGGGGGGCTGCCAATGGCTGCTAACGGGAGGGGCGGGCCACTCACAGCCTCTGCCATTGACAGTTGTGGCGGTCAGGCAGGCTCCTTCTTACCAGCCCGCTTTGCAATGGCAGGGAGAGGAGGCGGTGGAATTCTGTTTCCTCTGTGGTCCAGTGCTCGGGCTGGGTGGCCAGGGGGGGTCTGGGCAAGTGTGTAGGAGGGTGAATTCACTGAGGACCTCAGGGGACATTGTTCACTGCTAGGGCCCTCTTTATTCACAGCTCTGGCCTCTTTGTGGATGTCTGGCTGAGCAGAGACTTGGTTTCCCCCAACAATGAGCATGGTCTCAGGTCCTGAACCCTTGTGGTCTATGGTGCAGCACATCAAATGCAGGATGTGCCAGTGGGCAGGCCCTAGAATCCCAGTCGGGATAACAGGACGAGACTGAGGCATGCTTGTGTTCAAACCACAGAGTTCAGGACATTGGCAAGAAGATGAATTTGGGGAGAGCAGTTTAGATACTGGCAAGCCCTGACTTCTGTTGTCATTGTTTGGTTGCTCAGCCATGCTAACTCTTGCAACCCCATGAACTGTAGACCCCAGGCTCCTCTGTCCATGGGATTTCCCAGACAAGAATACCAGAGTGGGTTGCCATTTCCTTCTCCAGAGGATCTTCCTGACCCAGGGATCGAACCCATGTCTCCTGCACTGGCACGTGGGTTCTTTACCACTGGACCACCAGGGAAGTGACTCTTTGTTGCTGCCGTTTAGTTGCTGAGTTGTGTCTGACTCCTCTGTCCATGGGATTTCTTGGGAAGCCCTAGCTACTCTTACCTAACCCTAAAACAAAGACGAACTGCCCAGAGCAGCCTGAAGACAAGGCTGTTAGAGCTCACCCTCCTCCCCCCGGCAGCATTCATCTCTCTTTTCCTTTTCCACTCCCTGGGATATTATTTTTCCTGAAAGAGCAAGAAAGTTATTGGGAAACTGCCTCCCAAAACACTGTAGAACTTTGAGGGTATACCCCCAGGTCTCAGACAAGACCCAGTCACAGAGATAATCCATTTAATCATTATTTACCCAGAGCCTGTCTCATGAATGTTTGACTGTCAGAACTGAATTCCACCCCAAAGGAAAGCCATCTTCAGAGAAGCTTTGCACTTGTCCTTTGTAAAAAGGAGAGAAAAAAGAGGGAATTTATTTAAAATAGACACGAGTTAGCTCCCAAGGGACAGGAGGCGTAAATTTCGAGCACAACTCCTATCAGACGCAAATCCTCCTGGTTTAGGGTTTGACTAAGGAGGAGGGAAAATGAAAGGGACCAAGTCTCCCCACTCACATCCAAGTCACATCAAGGCAGTCAGCTTGTGACAGGAAGACTACCTGCAGGAGGCCTTTATTTGATGTGAAAAGGGTTAACGTCATCTTAGCAGATTTGAAATTCTCTGGGTCTCTTTGGAGTGAAGAGCAAACTCAGAGCTTTTACATGAAGGGATGTGCATGGACCCTTTTAAGTTACTGAAAACAAAAAGGGGAAATGGCCAGACTCGCTTTGTATTTTAACACACAGGCTCATGAGGATTCTGGTTTTTCTTATTCTCAGTGTAGGGATGGACTTGCTGGGAGGGGATGGGGGGGGGCAAGACTGTGGACTGATGATGTAATTACAGTCCATCCCCACAGAAGCACATGCTCTGGCTGAGAAGGAACACACATAGCCAGGAATCAAAGCTGAACACCATGATAGGGGAGTAGGCTAGAGGACTCCAGAGGAGGGGCCCTCCTTCAGGCCAGTCATCTGGGATGGGAGTGCGGTGAGCAGACTCTGGCTACTTGGGGGGAGAGGCACGTGAGGCTCAGAAACCTCCATTCCCATGCCACCGTCTTCTCCCTTTCCGACTCTTCCCTCATCACCACAGCCCTCTGTCCTCCACACCTCCCCACACGCCACCTCCACCCTCCCCAGAGACTGAGGACACATTTCAGGCCAGCCGTGTTATTGGATTTTAAATGATGCTATGGCTTTTTAATTCTTGTTTTAATTGCCTTTCCATGCAGGGCACTGAAAATGGTTGATTACCAGGCATCTGGGCCCCGGCGGTGACATTCCTTATCCGATGTCCCCTCAAGCGGCGGTGAAAAGGACAAACTCCCAGGGCCTCAAGAATGGGGTTTTCTTAGGCCCAGTACCACCGGCTGCCCGTCCTCCAACCTGGATGGTGGGGGTGCCAGGCTGGGCGCTGTCCGTGGTACTGAAGGCCCAGGCGGCTTCAGTTAACCAGGCTCCCTGGCCATCCTGGCTTTGGAAGGGCACTCCTACACGCAGCTTTGGAACTTAGAGGGCTGAATAGTTTAAACGAATGGACTTGGACATATTTTCCTTTTCCCCTAAGGGCAGAAAAACATTGCCTGCTGTGTCTCTGGAATGATTACCCCTCATTCAAGGGTACTCAGTGGCAAAGTGAGGTTGAATAGCCCTGACCGGAGCTGGGAGAACAAGAGATTTGGAACATCAACCTTCCTGTTGTGGGTGGGGTCCCAGGGAGAGGGGCCCTGAAAAGAAGAGCCGGCCTGGCAGCCATGCCTGGCTCCTTCCCCCAGCCTCTGGCCTGGTCAGGCCCGTGCTGGGGGTCCAGTTTGTCCCTTCATCATTTTCCCTCAATGCTCATCACAACAAGCTCTGTGCCATGCCACAGAGAATGCTCCCATTTGGTCCTAAATGACTCTCAGCTGCTTAGTGAGGCCAGGCTCCCACAGAACCACATAGGCAGATGCTGTGAGGGAATGAGAAGGCTCATTAGAGGTTTAAGCATTCTGGGCGTGGTGGTAACTGCATGGGGTGGGTAGCAGGCCCTTCCCTCCATCTCATAAGCTGCTGCCCAGAGGTCCTGCATGACAGCTCTGGGCCTGGGCCCAGCTCAGGTTCTATGGAGGGGCGCCCTGAAGGTACCCAGGGGGCAGTACCCCTCCACCTCTCTGGCTGCTGCTCTGCATTTCTGCGCCTTCCCCAGGGGTTCTCTGTTCCCTCCCCTACACCCCAGCTCACAGCCTAGCAGTGAGTAGCTCCATCGGATGGGTCTCTAGATGTCACACATCTCTTTCTCCACTTTTCTTTCCCCTGAGAACTTAACCCACTTGAAATCTTCCTGTGTCCAGTAGACCCAGGGTCATAGTCAATGACCAGAGGACTATGGGGTCAGTGTCTTGGAAACAGGAGGAGTCTACTTCCTTGAGGGCCGAACTCTCCCTAGGACAGAGAAGGGCAGGAGGGCGACTTTCCATCCATGGGGTCTCGAAAGGAGGGCTTTGTAGAAACTCAAGGAGGTCACAATCTCTTGCTGAGTCCACCTCGGCACCACCTGTATTTTCTCCAACACCAGCAAACGATGCTGTGTCTAAAGATACAGATAGACAACCGGATAAAGATACACAGGTGAGGTCTGGGAGCGTCTGCCCCCATGGAGCGGGGTACCATTCTTGGTGTCTATTGCATTCGCCAACCCAGAAGTTCTCCAAACCCTGTCCTTTTGATTTTTTATGAAGGCTTCATTACACAGGTATGATTGATCAAATCAATGGCCCTGGTGATTGAACTCCATCTCCAGCCCCTCTTGCCTCCCTGGAGTGGGGGCAGGGAGGGGCAGAAAGTGCCAACCCTCAAATCACGTGGTTGGTTCCCCTGGCAACCAGCCCCCGCGCTTAAGGGTTTCCAAAAGTCACTTCATTAACATAAACTCAGGTTGGTTGAAAGCGACTTGTTATGAATAACAAGACTCTTCACCTTTCTGGCTCAGGCAGGGGGCTGTTCAGGAACAGAGGACAAAAGACCAAATATTATAACAAACAATGTTCCCCTTGCTCTGATCATTTACAGACTTTCAAGAGTTTTAGGAGTTGAGGGTAGGGGGCAAAGTTGTATTTCTTATTATAAATCCATATCACACCACCATTAGGGAACAGTCTTCTAAATGATGAAGGGTGTAGGGGACTTAAACAGGATGTGGTGGTGGGGAGGGGCTGACAGCCTGTCCTGTGAGTTGTAGGGGTGGACGCGCTCAGGAGGCTGCAGAGTGGGGGCGCTGACGTCAAGCCCCCCGCCAGGCCCTGCATCCGTCCCCCACCATCTCCACACTGTCCCTGTAGGCGCGGGTGTGACAGGCTCCACCCCACAGTCCCACTTTCATCTCCGGCATTTCAATTCGCTGATTTCACATTTCCCCAGAATGCAGGGCTGAGTTTCTTCCCCCACTTGATTTCCTAGGGTTTGTCTCTTTCATTGTTTTTCTTCTTAAAAGAATAAAACTAAAGACAAGCACCTGTCTCTTATGCTCTCCGGCTCTGAGATTCTGCAGCTGTTGGTGGTGAAGAGATGGGGGGGGGGAGGCGAGGGGAGGCGGGGGGAGGAAGAGGGAGGTGCGTCTGGGGAGAAGGGACTGGTTGGACTGGATGTCCGTGCCACCGGGGATGGGCCTGGCCTCTGGGGGAAGATGCTGGGTCTGGAGGAGGCTTCGGCAGGCACCCAAGGGTGTCCCTTCCAGAGGGAGGCCCTAAACGGCCCTGGCAACACTCCTGACTCAGAAAAAGCATGCTGCCCCCGAGGCTGGATGAGGGTCACACCACAGTGGACTGGAGCACGGCCCGGGCACCTGCTGGACATGGGATGAGCTCCTTCACCCCTCCAGCGGGGGAACTGGGAGATGCAGGGCAGCTGGGGTCACAAGTCACCACTCCTCGGAGAGGGGCAGCCCTGAAAGGGAATACAGAGAGAAGGAGGAGCTTGACTGTGTTCTAGAAACCAACAGGTCAGCATGGTGTGGAGTGAACCCCAGGGGGCGGTGGTGAGGGGTGGATAAGCTGGGGATGAGGAAGAAGCAGAAGCTGGATCATGCAGTGC
The DNA here is from genome assembly GCF_023699985.2 of Odocoileus virginianus. Classification (NCBI taxonomy): domain Eukaryota; kingdom Metazoa; phylum Chordata; class Mammalia; order Artiodactyla; family Cervidae; genus Odocoileus; species Odocoileus virginianus. The sequence continues at coordinate 35,471,643 of NC_069700.1, read as the reverse complement.
CTGAGGCCACCTGTGGGTCTCTGTCATGCTTTGTCTGCCCAGCATTCATCCTCTCCTTTTTTTTTGGGGGGGGGGGCGCAGCAGAGCAACAAAAGGCAGATAGCTAGATTCTCTTTCTCTCTTGACTAGGTTATGGCACTTGAGCGGGTTTGGCTGACACCTCCCTTCTGCTTTAGACTTTGAGTCTCAAGTAGCCAAAACTGGGAGGAAAGTCAGGCTCGCTCTGGGGAGTGATGGGGGATGTAGTGCCCAGCAGACTTGGGCATGTTCTGACCTGGCTGTGCTACCGAAAGAGGCTTCGTGCCCATTTCCCAAACCTAGAATCTCCTGTCATCAATTCTGAGGGCCCAGGTGTCTTCCAGCAGAGCCTTTTTTTTTTCTTATGCTTTTGCCAGAAACAGGTGATGTTATATATGAATGGACACATCCTGATTGAGCCTGGGCAGGAGTCTGGATTCAAATGGGGTCCACTGAGAGGTTTTAGGCAGAGGGCTGGGGCATGGGATCTGAGTTTGGTTTCTAAAAGCCCATTCAGAGAGTAGATGGTAAAGAGGATAGAAAAGAAGTCCGGACATGAGTTCGGGGGCTCCAGGTCAGGTGAGAGGCGATGACATTGATGGAAACCAAGGGTTCAGGATACATACTTTGCAAAAGGACTTGGTAATAAATTGGATGTATGGACAAAAGAAACAAGGAGGGTGTTCGCCTTTCTGACTTGGGTCCTGTGCTGTGTGGACAGCGGAGGTATTTACAGGGCTGGGTAAGACTGAGGAAGGAAGAGATGAATGTCTGGGGAGGTGGAATTAATGGTTCCACGTTGAACACTTGGTGGTTCAGTCGGTAAAGAATCCACCTGCAATGCACAAGACTGCCTGCAGGAGACCTGGGTTAGATCCCTGGGTCTGGAAGATCTCCTGGAGAAGGAAATAGCAGCCCACTCCAGTATTCCTCCCTAGAGAATTCCATGGGCAGAGGGACCTGGCAGGCTAAAGTCCATAGGGTCACAAAGGGTCAGACACAACAACGGACTAACACCTATACACCTTTAACATTTTAAGCATAAGCTGCTGTGCAAGTTGTGGTCCATGTTAAAAAAAAGAGAGAAGTTTTGCCAGGTAGTTTCAATAGAGGAAACAGAATATGCAGAACCGGTTACAGAGGTGCTGGTAGAGCTAAAACAGGAGATGGGGAGACAGCCCAGCGACTGCTGATCACAGGAATCTGCCCCAGCCTAGGAGGAGGTAGAGGGGAAAGAGGCGATGGTCCCAGCCCAGGATCTGGGGGGATCAGGTAGGAGCTGGGAATGTGGGGAAGGGGCTGCCCAAGGCTGGAACTGGAACTGTGGAGGGGACAGACTGGGGAAGCTGAGGCCACAGCAGAGACGCAGTCACATAAGCAGGCACAGGCCGAGACCAGTCAGAGAGAGGGTGCCCCTCATCTCCCCACTACCAGTCTCCAGCCAGAGGCTTTCATTGGCCAAACCTGACAGGAAGCCAGCAGACGAGGAGCCTGGGAAATGTAGTTTTCTGGGCGTAGCTGCTGGGCTAGAGCTGAGCAGGAGAGGGCGGGCGGGGATCAGCGCAGGTGCCTACTGAAAATCACAGGGCAGTTTAACTAATCTGCCTCCAGAAACATTTATGTTAATAACATGCCCTTTTCAAAGGGCTAAATCTCTAAGGAGGGGACTCAGGCATCAGGGACAGGTGAATTGGGGGCCATGGTGTCACGGGGGTCTCTACTAGTTTCCCTGCTGAGACTGGATGTGATTTTTGTTCCATTTTGGGCAGGCCCACCTTGGAAGTCATAGCTGGCCTTGTCATAGTCTAAGAAAGCCACCCCACACCCCCGCACCCCCCAGCTCCCTCTCCAACGTCCTTCTGCCTTTCTGTGCAGGGAAGTGGAAAGAGCAGACTTGTCAGGAGCCTGCCCCCCGGATAAAGAGAAGGAGGAGAAATGTGATTAGGAGAAGCATGAAGTGGTGATGACAGCAGCTGCTTAATATGGAAAAAGGGGATCCTAATTATTGCTTGGACAAGCAGGGAAGTAAAAAGTCAATCAGAGCTGATGTGGAAGGCAGACACATGTCAGAGCAGGCTGCCCGCCCTGCTAAGAACCTGGGATCCCTTCACTGGTGGAGGAGCTTCTGACTGAGAGGCAAGGAGATAGGGACCCAAGGGAACTTGGTCAGCCACTCACTTGGCCCAGAGTGGGAGCCGATTTCAATGAGGAATGGGGAGTGCTGAACCAGGAGAGCTGCCTTCTTATTTCATCTCTTTATTTCAGGGGGAGCAGGGGCTTTGGAGTCTTGCAGGAACCAGACTCTCGCTCTTATAGGGAACCTGCAGGGACTGGGCTTCCTTCTATGCCCACGTGATGCTCTGAGCGCCTTCCCCTGTGCTCAGGAAGCCCAGCCTTCCCCAGAACCCTCTCCGAAGTGTCCTGCAACCCATGGAGGCAGGTCCCCCAACAATTAACTGAAAGGTGCCCGCTCCTGGGCTCTGCCCGCCACCTCCCCACTGTGGGCATTTTCAGGCCAGTTCCCTTCTCCTCAAACCCCACCCTTCCAAGCTCTGACAGGATCCTAATTTCCATAATTTGCAAAGCCTGGCTAAGACTAAGCTGCAGAGTTTAAGCAAGATTTCCTTGGGGGCTTAGCCAGCAGTAAAATAAAACGGGTGAGCAGGTGCCCTGATTCCGGGATCTGAAGACCCTGTGCCTCTGTGGACGCCTCCCCAAGACCTCCCGCTCTGGGTGGCTCTCACCTTAGCTGGACTTGATGCCCTGGGGCCCGCTTATACCCTTAACGAGAGTGCCTTTGGCCACAGCACTGTGATCCAGGGCCCCGGCCCTGACCTCGGCTGGCCTGGTGGGGAGAGAGGGGGCGGGAGAAGGGACACAGAGGCGGGGTGCGGGGGGCGGGGGGGGACAGAGTGAGGGAGACAGGGGAGGGGGGAGAGGAGAGAGGAGGGATAGGGGAAGGAGAGAGAGGGTGGGGGAGAAACACCATATTGTTTCCAGAATCGTGCGCTTCTCATCAGCTCCATCCTCCCGTCAAGAAGAGCAGTGTGGCTGCACTTTTACACCAAAACCTGCTAAATTATTTTCCCACAGAGCAAAAGAGCTCTCTTTCCACAACATGGATCAGAGCATTGCTGACAGCTTTGACACAGAAGTCTGTTCCCAATTCTAGCCATTGAGATTGCAGAAATACTGGGGCTCAGCTTGGATAAAATGCCTTTTCATGTGAACCGTGGGGATCCTAAGGTCAGCCTTGCTGGGGCTGTGTGAGTGTTAATTAGACAGTGGAGGTAAGGAATCTGGTGTATGTGGAAGGTGTTCAATAAAGGCTGTGGCATTTCCCTATTTTGGCTCGATTACTTCAACTGGAATATAAGGAGTTGGGGGGAAAAAGGCCGAAGAGCAGGGTTTTGGATGCCCCTCTCACCTCTCTGACACCAAAGACAGGAGGGAGGAAGGCTTTTCCGGGTGACTGTGGGCGGGACCGGGCCGAGCGGGGCTGTGGGGCCAGGTCTCTTGTCTGTGGGGCGGCCCCTGCAGGCCGGCTGTGCGGGCCACGGAAAGGCATGGACGGCTGGGTTTCCGTCCAGGCTCTCTCCTTCCCTGCGTCGCTGTGTGCCCCTTGGGCAAGATACAACCTGTCTGTGTCTTCCTTTCATCCATCAACGGCTAGACCTGTTAACCCCATTGAACCCTGTTTTACTCCTGCGGTGGTCTGAGATTTAATGAGATGTAGATGTGAAAATGTTTTTGCAGTTTAAGTCATCTCTGCCAAGGGCAGGCCTGAGTGTCTGACTTTGAGTTGCAAACGCCTGGGTGTGTGGCACATCCAGGCCTCGTGGGGATCTTGAGCCTCCAAACATGTGGAGGGCTTGGAGAAGCTGCAGGCAGTCGTGCCAACAGAGGTGTGACACTGTCCTCTGCCCTGCACCCCGCTGACCTCACCGCCTCCTCTCTCTAAGCCCTGAGGGTCTGGCCCTGCCCTGGGCACACAGTGGTGCTTAATTACAGCTTGTGAAATAAGCAGATTTGTGGGTGAGAAGCCTGGTTTAAAAAGCAAGAAAATGGCCAAAGGGGTGGAGAGAATCAGTAAGGGTGGGGTGGAGAAGAAACATCTCAGGGTGGAAAGAGGCTGCTCCTCATTCAGCTGCAAGTAGTTACCAAGAGTTTGCGGGAGGGTGGGGCGGGGCGGGGGGGGGGGGGGGTTGGAGGAGACAAGGCACGGCCCCTGTCCTTCCGGAGCTTGTAGTGAGTGATCCACAGTAAAGAGTGGGCCAATCTGGAGGACAAGAGGACAAAGGCTGCTGGGCTTTTAATGGTAGGTGGGCTCTTGGAGGGCTCCCTGGAGGAGGTGGCCTTTAGATGCAGAGTGGAGAGTAGGGTACTTTGGAATAGCTTCTCACAGGGCCTAAGGGAGTTGGGGGAGAGGTTAAGTGGGTGAGGCCCCCTTGTAGGAGAGTGGCTGGGGATGCAACCCTATTCTGGACAGCAAGGGGGAAACAGACTCTGTCTCCCGACCCCATGTCTGGACCTGGATCCTCTCCTGGTGGGCCTGCTCCTGCTAAGAGGTGGGCTGCCCTCTGCTTGTCACTGTCTCCCTGAGCTGTGTCCCAGCACAAACGTGCAGTTCAGGGCAATTGAACACGTATTTAAGGAGCATCCGCCGTGGAGCCCTCAGTGGTGGTGCTGACCCGCTTCTCCCCTGTGGGTTTGGGGAGAGAGGAGGATTTTGACCTGGTTTCTGGCCTCAGGTTGTTGGAGGAGGGGAGCGATGGAGACCAGGGCCCAGTTACAGTCCAGTGACAGGAAGACACGAAGGCCATGGCTGCCTGACTTTTCAAGGATAAGGATCCATGTCTGACATAGAACACTTCCGACAGTTTAGAACACGGACTGGGATATGAAAAAATTACCGTTAAGTGCAGCATTATGATTTTGTTTACAAGTGAAGGGTCCTCATCTTCTAGAGAAACACAATGAAATGCTGACAGATGAAATGATACTATAGCTGGGATTATCTTCACAATAAGAGGGGAGGGGGCATGGCTGGGGCGTGGATGCAAAGACTGAGTTAATCTGGAGGATGGGCACCTGGGCTTTCCTTAGATCCTTTGCACTTCTGTGTATTTTAAAAATTCTCCATGATACAAAAGTTTGAAAAGAGAAAAACCAGCAGTGCCACTCTGTTTGAAAACAAAAACTTTCTACCGTATTTTTGGTTACCCAGTCACCGTGTAGGAAATTCACGAGGATGAAACCCACAATGGATTGTTATGCTTTGGATTCATTTGGAATTTATTCACCACAATAGCATCAGCATGGTACCACAAGCATGGGGAACATGAGGTTCCCTGTAGGCTGTGCTTGGCTGGCCTGTGATGCAGGGAACTTCTGACGGAATTTGACAGCTTCCCGGGGGGCTGGGGTGCTTGAGTTGAGGATGGGCCTTGGGGGACAGACAGGGGTGAGGGTGATGTGACCCAAGGTTCCCCAGGAGACTGGAAACTCAGGGGCCTCAGGGCTGCTTGGAGGTGCGGTGGGAGGGCCACTGGCCAGACCCTGCTAAGGACATACCGCATGTGGCTACGTGCGTGGTGCGTGGTGCGGGTTGGGGGGACCGCCTTTGCACCTGTGACCCGATTCCACCTGCTACGTTGCATTAGGCGGGCGAGACGAGACTCTTCAGGTTCAGGGGGAAGGCGGATGGCCCAGGTCCCACCCCCACCAGGACAGGACTCTGGGCGCTGGCTCGCTTGCTCTTGGGACTGAGAGTTGGGGTCAGTCCAGCTCTCTCTCTGCCCACCCGACTCCTCCCTGCGGGCCGTGCTGACGGCTCTCAGCTCTCTGGCTTCTCCTTTCTCCATCCTGTCTCCCCTTGTTGCTGCAATTCACGAAGCGGGGCCCAAAGGGGTCAGTGGGAGTCCCATGGCCCTCCCCCCACGCTGAGGATGGGGGTGTTCTGCACCTGTCCACTCCTGTTGTGTTTTCACTTTCCTCCTCCCGAGGCCTGCCCTGCCAAGGTCTCTTTCTGTCATCAAAGGCAATGGCTGATACTCCCTGAGAACTTCCCCAGGGGTGTTTAAAAAGAGGACAGAGGAGGAGGGTGAGGGTTAACCCACAGGAAGAACCTCCAGAGAGGAGGAGGGAGGAGAGGCAAGCAGGGAGACAGGCAGGAGGGAGAGGGAGAAAGAAGGCTGGGCCCAGGGACGGTAGGGGGTATAGGCAGGGTTGGTGGGAGAAAGAGGGATGGGGGGTGTGGTTGGGGAGAGAAGGGTTTGGTACAGAGGAGCCGGCAGTGTTACCTGCTGCCACCCAGCTGGGACGGGTCACCAGGGTGGGGTTCATCCCCTCTTGGGGGGGGGCGGTCCACATCCTATTGCACACCTCCCTCCACCGGACACCAACGGATCGATCTGCAGGTCTGGGCGTGGGTGCCTGTCATGCTGTCGCTTCCACTCAGGCCCAGGGAGATGGGAAGAGGTCTCAGCACGAGGACAGCGGCGGCCCCGCTCCCCATCACCCACCACCTGGCAGCTTGTGGCTGATGCTCTGGACGGAGGGCTGGGGCACCCCTAGGACAGGTGGGTGGTCTCTAGAATGAGGGCCAGGAAGGCCTGGGGCTGAGGATCCTGAGGTCTTCTGACCCCCTGGCCCCAGCCCCAGCGTCCTCTCCCGGCCTCAAGGGGCCTGCAGCTGAAGCTGGAAGGGCGTCTGGGGGCCCTTGCATCAGGTCAGCTAAGCCTCCCAGTTCCGGCCCGAGTCAGCATTCCGGGTCTGTCCTGGTGTCCCACAGGGAGATCTGGCCTGATCACCTCCCCAGGGGAGAGAGGCCTGGATTTGAGGCCCTGCAGGGCCGCTAACTGGAAGTCTGACCTGAGGCCAACAGCTGCAGGGAGGCTGGACTCTGAGAGCACCGGCCCTGGGGGCAAAGGGGCGGGGCAGCCGGAGCCCCTCCACAGGGGCAGGACGCACCTGGGCCCCTCTCCTGAGAGGGCTGGAGCGGGACGAGGGTAAGGATTGCCTAGCCCCTGCGTCTGCCAAGGCTCTGCCCTTCCCTCAGCCCATCTGAAGCCAACCCCCTCCTCCAGGAAGCCCTCCCTGATAGCACCAGCCCTTTCTTTCCTCCTTTTCAGTGAGTACCATGCTGAGGGCCCAGTCCTGTGCTGGGACCAGAAGGGGGAGGGCGTCAAGGCTGAGCCGTACATATTTTGCAAAGGAATATTCTGGAGCAGGTTTCCATCCCCCACCCCCCACCCCCACCCCCCATGCCCCTCCCCCTGTCAGCTGGATCACGGACCTGGACATGGACCAGTTGGCTCTGGGGAGATAGGGCAGGGTTACAGGACACACGTGGAGCCACTGCAGCCGCCGCGTCCAAGCTGGAACCTCAGAGCGGGTCTGCTCTCCCTGCTCTGTCTTCCCAAGGCCAGGCATCCACGAGGCCCCTTCTCCGTGTTCACACACGCACTGTCCCCCAGCCCAGAGCCCAATCACCCCTCTCTGGTCTCCAGACTCTCTTTTCTGCCTCCTTCCCACTCATCCCACCTACCTCTGAGATATCCTTCGGAAATGGCTGAGGGACTCACCTTTCTCCTTCCGCTGGAGGGCTCTCTGTAAAGTCACAGCCACGTGGCTCCATAGACGAGGACTTCTGTACCCAACCACCCCACCATTTTTTTTTTGCCTCGCCTTCAGCGGTTTCCACCCACCATCCTGGAGGCCTCCTGGCACCCCAGGCGTTTGGTCCAATTCCCTAAACACTCAAGTACGTTTTTTTCAGGCTCTGTTCAAGAAGGTCCCCTTGGCTGGGTCCTTCAAAGCTGGGCAAAAATGCCACCTTCCCTCTGATAGCGTCCCTGCTGCCTCAGTGGGATTCATTGCCCCCTGTGCTCCCATTGTGCCTGCCAAGACCTCCAGGACTCTTCTTAGGGGTGTTCTGTCTGTCTCATTCTTCGTCTGACTCTTCCCTGTCCAGAGAATGGGATTCTGGGTCTTATTCTTTAAGATTTTGCCTTGCACACAGTAGGGGCATAATTAATGTTTGTTAGGTTGAACAGATAATTGCCATTTGCACCATGCACAGATCACTTGTCTTTCCTTGAAAACTGTAAAAATCACCCCTATGGGCTTTTAAATACCCCTCACCATATCGAAGCGGATAAATAAAAAGAAACCCCTTGTTCCCTTATCCCTCCATATCAACATCCCCAGTGGGAGCCTGCGAAGGGCGGGGAGCACTCTTGCCAAGATGGAAGTTCTAAGAGAGGGTGCCCCTTCCAGCCACACGGGCTTGTGGGAGATGCCGTCTTGTCTGCAGGAGAGAACAGCTGGAGTCCCAGTTTGAGAGCGGGCTGCAGGGGTGCTGGGGGCCCTGGTCCCGGCAGGAGTTGGGGGAGGCAAGTGCAGGCTCCCTCGCAGGAGTTTGGAGCACGACCCCAGGTGAGCGAAGGGCCTGTCTTTTGCCTCCTTCAGCCTCAGCGGGTGGTGGAGGAGAGTCACTGGGCTGATGACCTGCAGCTTCTCCCAGCCCCAGGGGTCCAGGCTGGGGTTGGGGGCGGGGCTCTGCTTGGGCCGCTAACTTGCGGTGTGACACTTGGCAGGTTGCCATACTCCCCTCATCTCAAAAAGGTAGTTAACTCTCTACATGCCGTCCAAACATGCCCTAGCAAATACATGAACGGCAACAATAGAAATCTGTGCTCTCAGCTCTCTTGAGGGCTTGAAGTCCAGACACAGGGAATTTTATGGGGGAGATGCCACCAGTTTTTGGATTTTCAAGAGAAAGGGCAAGACTCGAAAGTGACATAAAAGGATTCACCCCTTCCCTGCACGATCTCAGTGTGGACACACACTGCCCACAATCGCTCACATCACCATGTCCGTGGATCGAGGCAAAGAAAGACTTCAGCCCATAAATTCAACTCTTTGGAAAGAATGGGACATAATAAACATTTCCTTAGTGCCTATTATGTGCCAGATACTGTTCCAGATAGGCCATGGATACAGCCATGAGGAAACAGGGCAAAAACAGCTGTCCTGATGGAGTTTACATTCCAGTCTGGAGCAGCAGATAATAAGCAAAGAAGTGTGCAGAGTGTTGGGGAGAAGGGCTGTGGAGAGGAAGAAAGCAGGCAAGGTGGGTGGGATGGGAGCGTCTCTCGGAGCACAGAGCCAGGGGTCCAGGGGACCCTCCTGCCACACCTGAGCCAGGGTGAGTGCTAGGCTCTGCCCTGAAGGGGCTTCTGATGTATCTGGAGAAACACAGCAGACCGTGCAGCTCGGGGCCCTGTGGGATTTCTTCCCTGGATGGGATTCCCCTCACAAACTGGCTTCAGACAGGTAGGGAAGGTGGGAGTCGGCAGGCTGGAGGCTTCAAGGTGGGCTTCCTGGAGGAGGCGGCATTCTGGGCTGGACCTTGAAGGGTGAGGAGACTCACCATTGCATGGAAGGGAAAGGGTACCCCAGGCCAAGGTACAGTGTGAGCTGAGGTGCAGCAGGGGCTGTGCCTGTCTCCCCGCCCCCGTGCAGGGCTATGCGTGGGCCCAGCCCCCAGCCCCCAGCCTGAGCTCGGCAGGGGCTGCGGGCACACAGCCCTCCCTGTCCCCGTGCAAACGCTGTGCCCTCCCTGCCGTGGCCCCTTTTAGAGGACTGCGGTGCCAACCTCTACCCTCGGCAGGACACTGACGTCATTCCTTTGTCTCCTTTCTCTCCCCACTGCCAGCCTCACCCAGCACAGATCCAGAGACAGCATTTCCATCCGGGGGTTGGACCCCAGGAAGGCACAGATATCACTTCTCTTCAAGGAGACCCCCAAACGGTCATCCCCTGATCTCAAGGACAACTCTGGTGCCCTCAGCGCCCTGAGTGGACTGGGAAAGCCGGGCAAGGCACAGGCCTGGGGGTCCAGAAAGGGGCTCGAGACTAGTTCTGTGCTGATGCCCTTCTGCAAGTCGAGTTATGGAACTGGGGTGGGATGGCCCAGGCCTCCCAAGCTCTGGGTCGAGCATCAGAAGCGCCTGGCTTGTGGGGGAGACGGAGGTGGAGGTTTTACATCCGTCCTGCAGCTCATTAAGGGCTTACAGGCAAGTCTGGCCTGCAGGGCCCTGGGGTGAAATATGGCCCGGGGAACGGGAGGCTTGTGGACAGCTGAGCCTGATGAAGGCAGCCAGGCTATTACTTAACCATCCTGATGGGCTTTACGCTCCCAGCGGTGACATTTTTGCTGTGTTGCTTAAAAAAACAGTAGCGGCGCCTCCCCCGGTCATTTTCCTACTTTTTCCTCATAAATGAAAAGGCAGATGTTTCCCAGAAGAGTTGCAGCTAGAATCTCATTTCTCCCCAGCGCCTGAGAGCTTGGGATGAGCTGAGAAGAGACCGCAAGCCCCTTGGCGCTGCCTTCCTGCCCGCGCCCGCCTGTCCCACGCCCACGTCCACCACCCCCTTCCCGAAGGCCCGCACCTCCCTCCTCACTCTTGTTTTCTCAGCGAGACCCCTTTGTCTTCAGGGTCCCTTAACTGCTGCTGCCCCCTTTCGTTCTGCCCTCCCCTCTTTCCTTGCCCATCCTTCCCCTCCCCTCCCCCCGTCTCCCCCACCTCCCCTCCTCCTTCAACCTTTTCTTCTCTCTCCCACTTTCTAGGCCTCCCCTGGTTTTGCCAATGAGCAGAGACAGAAGGAACTTGCCCAAGGTCACACAGCTCATCCCCTTGGGTGGTTTGTGATGCTGCAGATGCTCAGGGCCTGGGGCTCCTGTTTGCGAGTCTGCAGCACGGGGTGGGGGTGGACAATGGGCCCTTGGGACAGGTTGTTGGGGTTGCGGTGTCCACCCAGGAAGCCACGGGTCTGGCTCAACCAGACCCTGGCTCTGTGGACCAGCAACAGCGGGGGCACCTGGGAGCTGGTTAGAAGGGCAGAGTCTTGCAACGCGCCCCCCACCCCTACCCCGCCCTCCTCCAGCCTGGGACCTTCCGTATTAGTTTCAGCACTTTAACAGTATTGCCCAGGAGAGTCACGGGCGCAAGAGAGTTTGTGCCGGAGTGTTTTCAGGGGAGGGTCTACATCCCACCAAGTTTGGATATATAGACCCTCAGCCTCTGTATCACCCCCTACCCCTCACCCCGCAATCCCCACTCCCTGTCCCTCTTCATCACCAGGGAAAGCATATCAGAGTTCCCACCAGAGCCCAGAGCGGGCAGCACGGGGCAGGAGCATGGCGGGCTGCCTCAGGGTCTCTGGGGGCTCAATTAACTGGACGGTAAGATAACTGGGATGTAATGGTATCCTCCATCCAGAGGTAAGGGGCCCAGCCCCCAAATCCTGGAGTCTCCCTGACTTTCTCTCCTGCTCAGTGATGGCTCAATGTTCCTCCTGCCACTGAAAGATGAAGGAGGCATCTAATCTCCTTCCCCTGAGTCAGGGCTGAGTCTAGTGACTCACTTCACCAAAGGAGACCATGGAATTACTTTCTGGGACTTGATCCTTGATCATAAGGCACCTGCTCCTTGGTCTCCTGGAACACCTGCTCTTGCTACCCAGCTATTGTGTCGTAAGAAGCCCCAAAAGAGGGCGGTGTGACGAGGAACAGAGACCTGGGGCCAACAGCCCAGGCGAAGCTCGCAGCCATGTCTGCACACACTTACCGAGACTGGCTCACCTTGGCAGTGGTGCCAGCGCCTCTGATCAGGCTGGCGTGGCTGATGTCAGGGGCAGCGGACGAGTCTTCCTTGTTGAACCCTGCCAAACTGCAGACTCATGAGCAAAATAAATGACTGCAGTGGTTTGAAGGTACCGAGCATTGGGGGTGGTTTGTTATGTAGCGATAGGAAACTGGAGCACCCCTGAATCCAGTCTGTCAGCAAATCTTGTCAGCTCTGCCTTCTAAATATACCCAAATCCAACCTCCATCATTTTTGCTTGGAAGTTTGCAAGAGGCTCTTAGTGGGTTTCCAAGCCTCCGGATCCCCCTGGCCCCTACAGTTTCTTCAGATCCCACCCTTCTGCTTAATCCCCTAAGGTTCACCATGTCACTCACAGTGTGAGCCAGGGTCCTTCCCGAGGCCTAGAAAGCCTTGCCCAGAAAGTCTCTGATGCTACCTCTCCCTGCCCTGGCCTCCTCCTCCTCTCTCCTCAACTCCCTCCACTCTGGCCACCAGGCTTCCCGTAGTTCTTGACCATCCCAACTTTACTGCTGCCCCAGGGCCTTTGCATCTACTGATTGTTGAACCTGAAGCACACTGCTTGCAGATACCCTCCTGGCTACTCCCTCATCTCATTTGGGCTCTAGTCAAATCTTTTCAGAGGGGCTTCCCTGCCCACACTACAGAAACCTGCACTCCTTTCCCACCCCAACCCCGTTTTCTTTCTTTACGGCACTTAGCACTGGCATTCTGTATGTTTATTTTATTATGTTTCTCCCGGCTAGAGATAACATTTCTAACATAGACTTCTTGCGAGTTTGGATTTTCGCCTATTTGCTTGAATCCCCAGCACCCGACTCAGCATCTGGCCTGCAGTGGGTGCTTAGCACATGTTGGTGGAGTGAACGAAAGCTTGCGGGCTGGCCTGGGCTAGGGAGCCAGGCAGGGCTGGGTACTGCCAGAGCGCGCCCTTTCCCCTGGGAACTACACTTCCCAGGGCTCCTTGCGAGGGGCTTCCGGCCCGGGTCAGAGGGCAAGGAAGATGCACACGCTGTCCAGCAGCCCTCCAGCCGCCTCAGCGCCTGTTGTCTCCCTTTGGGCCTGGCTGGCCTCTGTCCCCACCCCTGCCCCTTCCTGCAGTCTCCGCTGCTGGTTGAAATCTCACCTGGCTGTCAAGGTTTGGATACCACTGTCACCCATCTGCCACCTCCTTCCCCAGGGGTCTAAGTCAGATGGCCATCTGGGAGTTCATCAAGGCTCCGCCAGGGAGTCGGCCTCTGGGGCCTCCTGGCTGCCGGGGGCCGGATGAGGTCCAGCATGCGCCTCTCGGCCCTAAGCTACCTCCGCCCGTCCTCCCCCCTCCTGGTGCCATTCTCTTTCTTGGTTCCCAGGCTTTTAACATCTGGCCCCCCGCAGGGTGGATCATCTTACCTGGAGACACTGCCAGGCGCATCACCACTTTAAAAGGCCTGGATTTTAAAAGAGAGCCCCAAGCCCTCTTCCCCGGAATGTCTGCACCCACATTTACATCTGACATCCTCCCAGCTGCGAGGCAGCAGAACCTGCTTCCAGCTACTTTTATTTAGGCTTCAGAAGGAGGCTTGTGGCCGTCGGCAGATGAGGTCTGCGGAGCCCTGGAAGCAAACCTCAGCCCTGAGTCTCTAAAAATAATTTTCTATTTGGCTCTGGAACCGTTTTTGCTCTTCATCTGCCTGCAGGAGGCCTTGAGAGGGCCTAGATCCTGAAGTTGTGCCCTGAAAAGCCGATGCAGGAGGTGCTAAGAGGTGGCCAGGCTCCAACGCCCTCCCCTCCCCCATCTCCAGTAGAGATGGGCGCCGCCTCTCAGCTGCATCAAACCTAAGACACTGTTCAGTGAAAATGTAAACCATTATGTTAGGTACCATGAAGGGGGAAAAAAAATTGCTGCTGATTAAACCTGGGTAAGGCATCGACTGTTAGACACATCCCCGTTTTGGCATTATTAAAATGTGAAAACAAACGTACATCTTAGATGAAAAACAGTCCCAGTCTGGGTGGAGTTTGGGTGTCTCCCCTTCCTCTCTGCACTTGCTGCTGTCTGGCTCATGTCCTCCCTGGAAAGGAAGGGGTGGAAGGTTTGTCTTGGATCCAGAGGCTTTCGGCTCCCACTCTTGCTGGGGCTGCGTGTGTGAGGGGAGACTGGGAAGTGCAGAAGGGGGTCCTGTCAGCCAAAAGCGGGAAACAATTTGCCTCCCACAGAGCCTGCTGAATAATAAAGGCACAAGCCCACGCTGCTGCCTCGCGAGCCCAGCGCAAAAAAATGGGTGGCCTCAACCCGGGTCCCACTGATCTGAGTCACTGGGACTAGCATGTGGGAGGAGTTTGTCCTCAGCCCTGCCGATTCCTCAGCCCCCTGTATTCCGGGGGTTCTCGGCCCTGCCAGAGGAGGGCGCTGGAGGGAGCCTTGTCCCCTGCTTCCTGAGAAGCCTGGAGCTGTCAACAGAGTCCAGGGAGATGGGATGATGTAGGAGGGACAGACCAGGGAGCCGGGCCCAGAAAAACTCCCGAGAGGAGCATCCAACTGCAGCAGGAGAGACCAGAGGGAGACTGCAGTAGTGATGGAGCGGATGTCTCATCCTCTGCAGACAATGGAGGACATCACGGCTCCCCACACCCCCAAGGCCCCCCATTGCCCGTTCCCCAGCTGGGGAGCGTGGGCAGCTGCCGGCTTCAAGGTGAGCCTCTCTTCCTTGTGCGCGTTCTTAGCTGAAGGAACCTCCTCCCTCAAGGTTACCTTAGTTTCTGGAGGCAGCCCACATCCAGTGACTAGTAAAGGCATAGGATGCTCTCCCTAACACCGCATAGGACTACCGGCAAGGCCAGCCCCGCTCCACAGCTCCCAGGGGGTGGCTGAAGCCTTGGCCATGACTGTGTCACAACCCAGCTTCTCACTCTGCCCAGGCCTGCCTCCTTCGCCTCCCAGGGGTGAGGTGACCACCAGGAAGTCTACATACAGATCTCCATCTCTGAGTCTGTTTCACAGGCCCTTGTCACAGAGACCTTGGGTAAACGAGAGGGAACCGGAGAGTTCCACTGTGAGCCCTTCCTAGCCTGTGGGTCCTCAAGGCCATGGGTGGTGCTAGGGGGCTCCCTAAGAGTCTCTCTCCTCCAGGTCAGTCTCAGCTCCCTGCCCATCCACCAACCCAGAGGAGGGGCTGCAGATCCACCGGCCGTGGCAGGGGCCCAGGGGTGCAGATGGAGCCCAGGCAGAGGGGCTCAGGGACGTCTGGCAGGTGATCTAGCTGCTGGGGGACCCCAAGTGTGGCTTGGGCTAGTGCGGATCCCCCACCTGTGTGCCCAACAGAGCACATCTGAGCTATGTTCAAAGCTCGGGGCTGGCCCATGTGTAGGTCTATATATGGTCACAAGTATGGGTGCGTGTACATAAATGCATGTGGGCATATCCTTGTGTACACATGGAGGTAGGAGAAAGCTCCTGTGTGTTTACACCTGGCACGCAAGTGTGTGTTTATGAGTGTACATGGAGGAGTCTGTGTAAGTAGGCGTGAGTGTGTGCAAACAGGCCTGTGTGTTTATCAGTGTGGCTGTGTGTGGGTACAGACAACTCACAGAGGCAGCTCACTGCGTGTGTCATCTCCCTCGCCAGCTCCAGCCTCTCTCTTGCCTCAGATTTCAGAAGCTGTCTTGAGATCAGCTTCTTTTTTTTTCCCCCCAATTTTTATTGGAGTACAGTTATGAGAGACCAGCTTTTTCTCTTTATGGCTCAGCCTCCTCCTAGAAGCCTTCCATGGTGAAGCCGACAGAAATTCCAATCTACTCTGTCTTGTCATGGGGTGTTCTTACTGAAATGATGTACTTGTAGGCTTGGCTATCTGCATTTGACTGGGTTGCCATCAGACTGGGCGCTTCCTGAGGTCAGGGTTGTGCCTCCACCATCAGACTGACGTTCCCAACCATGGGAACTGCCTCTGTCATCAGGCCAGGATCTCCCCAGAGATGGAACCTAACTATCTCCCAGATTGAGCTCAATAAGCCCCATGGATAATGCCTCAAGAGAAGACAGAGAGTGGGGGACCACAGTCCCCGTATCAAGCCCAGTCCCTTTCCTGGTGACCTGTGCAGGTGTCCAACAGAATGAGCTGTGGGTCGGGTGTCTGGACACCTGAGTTCTAATCTTGACTCAGTGTGACTCAGGAAAATGTTTGCTTTCTGGGGTTCAGGCACCCAATCTGACCGTGAGTCACGGTCCTGCCCTCGGCCATCACAGCTCCAGGGATGTCCATCTCCAGGGTCCTGTGCGGCCCCTGTCATCTCCCCTGACTCTGGCCCACCCACCCACCCCCACTTTAAGCTGTTAGTTAACCAGCTGCCAGATGCATCCTCCCCCCTCAGCCATGTGGAGGGAATGAGGAAGGTCAGTGGGCCCGTGTCCTGGGTTATTACATTGAATAAGCTGACAAAAGCCATCAGAAGATATATTGTTTAACAGGAGATTAAAAACCAATGAGAGCGGCTGGGGTTCTGACCCCAAGTCTCTGCGTTTTTAATTTAATTTCTTTTGCTGCTCAAATCACCACATTCTAAAATGATAAAAGTAGCTGTGTTTGCTCAAGGGTTTTATCATTAATTGATTTGGTTGAAGTTTTCCCATAAGACACATCTACTGGAACACGCTTCTCATTTTAAGCTGCTAGATTCAGTGAGAAGGGGAAGGTCAAGATTCATGGGGTCAGGGGCAGGGGGTCCAGTGTCACCTTGACAAGCATCTCCCTATAGGTCAGCGGGCCCAGGTCGTGTGCAGAACCCCTGGCCCTTGGAGCAGGCTTCTCCCTACCCTTCAAGCTAAAAGCCAGAGTCTGCATGGTATTCCCCCACCTTAGGTGGATCAGAGCCTGGCTAGTGCCTTGCAGAAGGCTGGCAACCCCAGGCTGCAGGGGCAGGTTTCTGGTCGGGCTTCATCTGCTAAATCCTTGCTATTCAGTGGAGATCAGAGGCTCACTCGGGCCCCCACTTCCCTAACAGACCTTCCCCTCTGTCTGTCCGTCCCTTCCCCATCTCCACCGGGACCCCTTCCTGGGCCGGGGCCTCCACACACTCCAGGACAGGCCTCAGCAACTGATGGCAGATGGTCGCGGCTCTTGGTTGCAGGATCAGAAAACCTTCATGGAAGAGAGATGTTTGTGCCTCACCTTGAAAGATAAGGAAGATTAAACAATGACAATGTGTTAAATTTCTGATGACATATAGTAACAGATGTGCCTATCGTATTAACAGAAAACTTCAAAATTGCAGACAAGTCTTACGTGTGAGCATGAACCCTCCTGCGTCCACATGCAGGGCCGCTGATTGGAGCCTGTCCCGCAGGGCGGGAGGCCGGGGTCCCGGTAGTGACTGGAGGGCTGAGGCACGTTAGACATGCATGGCGGACCCTACTCCACCCTCACTCAGCAGGCGGCTCTGTTGGTCTCAGCCTCCTTATCTCGGTGAGGTTGGACCTCACACCCTCAAATTTCAGGGTTGAGGGAGGGGTGGGGCGCTCTCCCCCAGCTCCGGGTCTGGAAATCCCAGGGAAGGGCTCTGATTGGTCAGATTTGAGTCACAGAGCCCAAGTCTGGGCCAATCATAGGGCAGGATCAGGGAAGCGGCTGGCGGCTCCCATTGGCCCACGGTGCAAGCCAGTGGGAGTGTGAAGACTCGGGGTTGGGCGGGGTGGTGTTTTCTAAAGTAGGTGGATGGCAGACAGGGACATTCCCCCAGATTAAGTGTCCAACCACTGTTAACGTTGGGGTGTAGTTCATGCTGATATACTCTTTATTCAAAAGGCAAACGCAGGTAAAGCGATTTAACAGAAGAGGAAACTGAGTTGGACGCACGTGGAACGATGATGGACAGCCCCGCAAACGGGGAAGGCGCACGAAAACCACGGTGAGATACAGTTTCCTACCCGCTGGATTGACAAAAATGAAAATGGTTCTCCATCAGGGATGTGGGAACGGGAACTCTTCACTCGATCTTGGCACCGCCACTCAGCGGCACCATATACAGATGAAGATGAACCCCCTGCCACCCTCTTCTGCACGGACATCCCGGGAGACAATCTCACGTGTATGCAAAGAGATGGGAGAGTGGTAGCATTTTATAGGAAAAAAAATGTTGTCAATAATCTCGGCATTTGTTAACCAGAGAAAGGATAAATACAGCATGGGATACTCAGAAATAGAATTCTTGGCAGCAGTTAAAATTAATGTTACATATTATCAAGATGGATTAGTGCACCAACGTATTATTCTTTGGGTAAAAAAGCAGGTTGCAGAGAGTCTCATACTATTTATTAACATGTAAGAACAGGTACAAATATTATGTATTACTTATGGATACATTCCCGGGTAGTAAATGTTTAAAATCATGCATGGGAATGATGCCAACTTTGAGTGACAGAGGGAAGGGGTTTATATAAGGAATTGGGGAGAAGTACGCACAGGATTTCAGCTGCATGCGTAATCTTTACCTCTTAAAATGATCTAAAGCAAAATAAAAATGAAATGGGGATCCTTCTGTTTATATGTATAAATATATAAACGTATGTATATATGTGTTTTGTGTCTCTCTATATTTTTTTAATGTCCTGCTGTTCACCTAACATTTTATAATGAGCATGAACACATGATTTTTAATAGCTGCATAATATCCCTCCATAGGGATGTGTCATAATTTATGAAGCCATATCCTGTGGTTACCTGTGTAGGTTTTCTCCCCCTATTTTTTCACGCAGCAGTGAGGGTCCTTATTCAGATTGTTTCCTTGGGGAAGAAAGCTGGGTCAAAGATTTGAGCTATGTTTAAGGCTCTTGATGGCAATCCACTCCAGTACTCTTGCCTGGAGAATCCCATGGATGGAGAATCCTGGTGCAGGCTACAGTCCATGGGGTCACAAAGAGTCGGACACGACTGAGCGACTTCACTTTCTTCATTTTCTTAAGGCTCTTGCTAATTGTTGGGTGGAATGTTAGCCAGAACTGTTTGGGTTGCAAGGGACAGACCAGTTCAAACTGGCTTAAGTAGGGACATTCATTAGCTTATGTTGCTAAAAAGGCCAAGAAAAGAAGGCTGCCTTCAGGGATGACCCACAGTTCTCAGGAACTAGTCCTCCTCTCTCCATCTTCACCTCTGCTTTCCTCTGACTCGGGGTCATCACAGGCAGCCCCTTCTCCCCATGGCCCAGGTTGGCCTCCAGCATCTAGGGGCTCACAGTCTAGCTTCCTAGGGCCGCTGTAACAACTGACAACAAACATAGTGGCTTCAGACAGCAGAAATGCAATCTTTTGCAGTTTTGGAGGTCGGACGTCCAAAATCAAGGCCTGTAGGGCTGTGCTCCCTCTCTCCAGAGGCTCTGGGAAAGAATCCGTTCCTTGTCTCTTTGACTTCTGTGGGCTGTTGGTATTTCTTGACTTGTGGCTGCATCTTGGCTAGGTTTACATATCATCTCCTTTCTCTGTTTAATCTCTCCTCTGTGTGTGTCTAATTTCTCTTATAAGGATACTTGTGATGGCATATAAGGCCCACCTGGATAATCTAAGATAAGTTTTTCTTCTTAAGACCCTTAACTTACTCATTCCCTTTGGCATCTTTAGGTACGTCACCCTTTTGGCATATAAGGGTAAGGTTTACAGACTCTGGGTATTAGGAAGTAAATATATCTTTGAAAGGGAGGCTTTTGAAAATTTATTTGGCTGCATGGGGTATTAGTTGTGGCACGTGGGATCTATAGTTGAGGCACGTGGGGTCCAGTTCCCCAACCATGGATGGAACTTGGGCCCCCTGCATTGGGAGCATGAAGTCTGAGCCCCTGGATACCAGGGAAGTCCTGAAGGAAGACTTTTGCAGCCTACCATACCATCCCTACAGCTCAGGATCCCAGAGGATCTCAGAGGAGGACTCTAATTGACCAGAAGGATTCACATGCCCATTCCTAAACTGATCACTGTGGCCAGAGCACAGAAGACCTCCAGTTGGTCAGGCCTCAGTAACACTCCTATCCTTGTAGCTGGAGGGTAGGGGCAGCCAGCCCCACCTAACCACACAGACACAGTGGTATCACTCTGGGAGGGAGGAAGGGCAGGTCCCCCAAGAACGGGATGCTGGGCAAGCAAACTGCATGTCCTTCAAGAAGCGGAGGGGCTCTGATGGGTATTCTGTATAGAGAAACAGCCCAAGCAAAGGCTCAGAACTGGGAGATTCGAGGCATAAGAATGATAATAACCATCCACTTCTACTGAGTCCTTATATGCTCCAGATACTGTTCTCAGCATTTTGCACGTACTAACTCATTTGTAACTTATGTCTCCATGTGACGTAGATGTGCTGCTGTTACTGCCATTTTTCCAGATGAGGAAACTGAGGCACAAAGAGATGAAGCCGCTTCCCAAATTCTCACAGCTGAGAAGTGTGGAGGCAGGATTTGAACCCAGGAGGTAAATGCCCAAGTTTTAACCATATTCTAGAATTGGTGCTTTCAAACTGTGGTGCTGGAGAAGACTCTTGAGAGTCCCTTGGACAGCAAGGAGATCCAACCAGTCCATCCTAAAGGAAATCAGTCTGGAATATTCATTGGAAGGACTGATACTGAAGCTGAAACTCCAAAACTTTGGCTCCCTTATGCGAAGAGCTGAGTCATTGGAAAAGACCCTGATGCTGGGAAAGACTGAAGGCAGGAGAAGGGAACGACAGAGGATGAGATAATTGGATGGCATCCTTGACTCAATGGACATGAGTTTGAGCAAACCCTGGGAAATAGTGAGGGCAGGGAAGCCTGGTGTGCTGCACTCCATGGGGTCACAAAGGGTCGGACACGACTGAGCGACTGAACAGCAATGAGAAATAAGGAAGTGATCCTGTTTGCCAAGAAGGCAGAGGCTGTATGGGAGATGGCCTGAGAACAGGCTTGTTGAGGGAGGGCTGCAGACAGCCCGAGGTCAGGCTGAGGCCCTGGGTCTCTGTTTAGAAACCACGGGCCAGGGATGTCAGAGCAGGGGACTCAGGGGACCCAGACTTGAAGGGGGATGGGAGAGAGGGAGCTGAGGGGGGCTGGGCCATGTGGCTTGTGTGAGGATGAGGGCAGAGGAGAGGCGGGCCTCCAGGAGGGCCCCGGGGTGGGGGGGGGGAGGAAGGGCCACATCTGGAGGACACCCCAGGGGACAGAGGCGCAGGCCTCAGAGACTGGAGACCGGGAGCGTCGAGGCACCGACTGAGCAGTTGGGAGGAGGAGGTAGGAGGAAGCAGCTTGGGGGCAGAGGGAGGGGGGCTGTTCCCTGTGGGACACCCGAGTGGCTCCGCTAGGAGGCCCCGGACCAGGGGCTGGCGGAGGCGAGCGGGAGCCCGCCGGAGGGGGGAGGCCTCGGGCAAGTGGCCCTCCGGGGTGGCCCGGCCCTCCCCACCAGCAG
The DNA here is from genome assembly GCF_023699985.2 of Odocoileus virginianus. Taxonomy (NCBI): domain Eukaryota; kingdom Metazoa; phylum Chordata; class Mammalia; order Artiodactyla; family Cervidae; genus Odocoileus; species Odocoileus virginianus. Next base: position 35,450,553 of record NC_069700.1, on the reverse strand, counting down.
CCCGGGGTGAGTCCTCCCTCCTCCGGAGCGGCGGCCCCTTCATCTTCGCAGGGAGCCATGAGCTGCGGTAGCTGAACTATTCCATAAATGCAGGGGAGAGAGCCACTCCACCCAGGGCCTCAGCAGAGGCCAGGCCTCATGGCTCCCGGATTTGGTCCCGCCGAGGCCGGGGCCCTGCAGAGAGCCGGCCACTGTCACTGTGGCCCCAGTGCCGGTGTGCCCCATCCCAGCCAAGGGTCCCCCACTGGGAACCTGAGGCCAGAGCCTTTGTATCACAACTGTATTTGGAAGAAAGGGATGCTCTGGGTGGCATGGTTTTTGAATTGGAGATGCTGAGCACCCCCACCAAACACAGGTCAGGGGGAGATAAAGACTTCGATTTACAATGACTCAGGAGGGCAGGAGGGAGACCCTGAAATTCCTGAGATCTCCCCCCTGCCTCTGACTTTGCCACCAGATTCTAACTGTCCTGGCTGCTCTGGTTATCTGAGGCCCGGTGAGAATGTGGGCAGAGTCGGGCTCCATCTCCTGCCTCTAAATGCCCCCTGCTCCTCTTCCCCAGATAGGTGTGTGCGTGTGTGTGAATACACACACACACACACACTCATAGACAAGTACCTCGCTCTCCAGTCCTCTGCCCTCCATGGACAGATAAACCCTCCTGTGTTTACACAGCTTCTTCAGGAGCCAGGCCTCAACCAAGGGCAGTCAGCCCCCACTGGCTGTAGAAGGTGGGTCAAGTCAGCCTTTGGGGTCTCTGCGGAATCTGGGATTAGGCTCTGAGATTCATGCTTGGATGCAGTGGATATTCTATTCCTTCTGGTGCTTCGGAAGCTACAAAGCTGAAGACAGACTGTTTCCCAGACTCCTGTGCACCAAAGGTTTTGGCTCATGAGTCAGGTCTTGCTAAATGGATACACCTGTATGAGGCTTGGGAGGTGGACGTGAAATGCAACCAGCCTCCTGGTCTTTGGCTGCTTGCTGATGACCTATGTCCTTCAGCTGCAGTCCTGTGTCCAGTCACCAGCTCTGTGGGAACCCAGACACAGGCAGGATGCTGATGGCAGTTTCCAGACCCTGGGATGGCAGCTGCAGCCCTCTGCACTCCTCACTGTCCTGATGGGCCAGTTCGGCAGTGTTGTCTTGCCACTCCTGGATGCGCAGCAAGGAGCTGACTTCTACGGCACTTCCCCTGGCTTCATAAGCACCTGATTCCCTGTACTAATTCCCTCGTTGCTTAAAACCCCAACCCTGCTTCTGTTCCCTGCACTGATTGAAACAGACACAAATGCACTTTCTGCTAGCAGTTGGGACTTTTAGCATGAAGCTAGCAGGTCACCAGGGGCCCCAAGGCCACAGTAACTAAGAGGCCAAGAAAAAGTGAACCGAGAGTAGAATCTGCAGAAATGCCCACCCCAACCCCCACACCACATACACCCTGCCCCCCTGCCGGAAGGAGGCACAAAGGAGGCACTTTCCCCCATCCCGATGCTTCAGCGTTTGGGGTCCCTGGCCACGTGTGGCCTCACGTGGCAGGATGACACGTCAAAATGTTCATTTGTATTCTGTGGTAAACCCCCATCCTGACCTTGGCTGTCTCCCATTCAGTAGCTGGCAGGACAGCTGTTGTCTCGGGGAAGGGATGACTCAGCATAAAGACAGAATCAAGCAGTCCTGGCTCGACTTGTGAGTTTCGAAATCACAGCCCTCGTGGGGAACCTGAAATGACTCACATGGCTGACAGTTCAGGAGCTGGGGGGCAGGTGGATGACACAGAACACGATTCCCACCCCGCCTCCCTCCCCCAACACAGTTTTCTGGACTAAGGACCTGGTGGGGGAAAGGCAGAGGGAAACCGAGCAAGGCTTGGGCCCCTGAGAAAGAAGAGTTCTGAGGTCACACGTGGCCATTCAGCTTGGCTCACTCTGCTGTCCGATTGGGCTGCTCAGAGTCCCAACCCCAAATGCCTCCAATCTGACTGGCTTAGCTGATCTTTTCCAGGCGGGCTCCAAGTCAAGGTCAGTGATCAGGTTATGAGAAGATAGCCTGTGGCTCCGGTGACCACCGCTGGTCTAAGCAGCCATGGCCAGGCACTGAGCCTCATGGATGGAGGCATGGGTACCACACCTCAGAGGCTTGGCAGGGGCTGCAGGTGGGGGCCCAGCAGACACACCTGGTCCCAAAACACTGCTTCCTTCACAGACGGTCAGTCTCTTGCGGCAGGGCCTGAGCATCACGCGGCTTCTGTGTCTCCTTCACCTCACTGGTCCATAATGGAGTCACTGCAGTGTCACCGCCAGGATCTAGGATTTTGGCCAGATGCAATGTTTATTTGCTTTTGAATTTTTCCATGTGGCAGGACATAACTGCTTTGTTTAAGCATTCCGGGTATCCCAGCAGCAGATTTTCAGCCCCAGTTTCTGCTGATGTCGAGCAACTTTGAGGCTGTCACCTGAATGTGCTGTGCCTCAGTTTCCCCATATGTAAATGTAGCCATCTCTGGGGAGACTGATGTCACCTGCACCAGCATAAACATGCTACAGAGAAGCCCAGAGCAGACCCTGTAAATGTAACCCCCTGGGGAATGAGGATCCCAGTTCTCTTCCCTGTCTCTCCCCCCAACCCAGCCCCCAGCCCAGCCCCCCCCCCCTCCACCGTCCTCCTAAACCCAAGGTGGAGAGAGGAGGAGCCTCCTGCACCCCAGGCAGCGCAGAGAGGGCCAGGTTGGGGCAGTGAGGTGCTGACGGAGCCTTTCCCCCATGATGGATGGCCCGCCGGCTGGAGCCGCAGTTCCAATTTGCTCCCCATTTGGACAGACGCTTTACCCACAATTCAACTTGTCAGGGCCACAAATCACTCCGTGCAATCGGACCAAGGAGGCGGGGGCGGGGGAGGGGTGTGGAGATGGGAGGCGGGCACAGTGGCTCCCAGAGGAACCTGGGCTGGGGAGAGGGGCCATGGGGTTGGGGTGCTGATGGTGGGATGTTTGGCTGCATCCTGGCCCCTTTTCCCTCCAAGCCTGCCTCCTGCAAGCTCAGCCACCCCATAGTTCCAGATGTCCTGCTCCATATTCAGTGCTAACCTTGCCCCCGCTTCCCCGTCCTCTGCCCAAGTGTCCCCTCCTTCTCCTGGAGTAAGTACAGTGAATCCCATGCTTGTTGTCGTCCTGTCCCAAACTGGCCCTCGCTCAGCTCAGCCATTCTGGCTCCATCAGGCTTGGACATCTCCAGGGCCTTCTGCTGCCTTCCGCCCCAGCACAGGCCGGACCGACTCCACCTTCAGGCCACCCTTGGACTTAGGGCTATTAATTTGTTCACTTACTCATCCATTCTGAAAACACTTAACTGAGCATTCACTATAGCACAATGATGAGCAAAACTGTGAGCCCACAGTCCATGGATGGCGGACGTTAACTGAACGGTTAGAGAGGTGTATACAGCCGCCAACTGAGACAGCAGCTGAGAAGGACACAGAGGTGGGGGATCTGCCTGGTGTCAGTCTCTCTCCACACCGTTCCTTTAAAGCTCTGCTCAGGCTCACCTCCTCCAGGAAGCCTTCCTTGATTGCCCATTCATAAGCCCCATTAATGAGCACCACAGGACGCGTCTCTGGGTTCAAGACTTCAGGTGGTGTCTTGTCTTTCTGTTAAGCCTCCAAGGGTGAAGACTTCCCTGGTTAGGGGTCTGCCTACTTAAGCAGGGTCTGGATATCAGGACTCAGTTCCAATGCCTCCTTCTCCAGGAAGCCTTGCTCGGCAAGCGGCTTGGGCCTTGAACCCACCACACCCTGGACTCAGAGGCTTTGGAGCTGCCTGCCGCACCTACAACTGGATACCTCTGGGGCATCCAGCTTTACTCTGTGAGTCCAAAGATCTCTCCTCCAGCTCTGCTCCTGCCCCCAGCCTCTCAGCCTCCCCCCACCTCTGCCCTCTGCTAATGATGATGTAGAGGCCGAGAGGGCAGGCTTTGATCTACAGCCGCTGCCTCCCTCCTTGATGGATTTCCCAGCCTCACATATCACTTTCCCAGCTTGGTCATAGTGTTCCTGGCTTCGTCTTGCCAAAAGAGCCTGGTGCTGCTGTGCTTGGAATAAACCGGGAAGGTGACTCTCCCCGTGTCTCCAGCCTGCCAGGTCCTGGGAGGCCGCAGGTGGTGAGGGAGTCAGCCCCGTGCTGATGGCAGGGCTGGGTGCTGGCAGGCCTGAGGGGTGTCTCAGTGCTGGCCCATCAGGGTACCTCTGCAGAATGGGGAGAGGCACTTCTCGGAGGGACTGAGACTTGCAGAGGTGAAGCAGAGAGAGAGAGAGAACCCGGGGGTCTGGGAGGCAGAGGGAGCCGTCACCCATCTCGTGGGGCTAGAACGTTCCAGGGGTGAAAATCTTACAGACAGAGCCGGCCCGCTTTCAGCCCCTCCAATGTCTGAGCATCTGCTTTCAGACAAAAACCGAACAGGGGACAACTGCTCTTGGTGGAGAGGAACTCACTCCAGGATCCTCTGCGATGCGTCTTCCTGTTGAATTTCAACGAGGGATTTTCCGCCTGGCATTGATTTATGCTCCCAACCTTTCAGGCACTCTTGGCTTGTATAGAGGGAGGACGGTGCACATCAGAGGCGGGTCTGCTGAGCTGATCTCAGCCGAGATCCGTCCGCCCACCGGATACATGGGAGCTGGTGGGGTGGGGAGGGGGCTGAGCTGAGCGCGTCCCTCAGCAGCTCCCCGCCCCCCCTCCCCCCCACAACTCGCTCAGCTATCTGCCTCCTAGAGTAGGCTGTTCTGATAGAGATGGGGGGGGGGGGGGGGTTGGACCCTGGCAACAAGCCAGTGTTTCTAGGAGGGGCAGAGCCAAGCTGCTTCCACCCGCCTGGCCTCTCTCCTCTCCTGCTCGTTCCAAGGCCCCGCGTTTTGCTGGGGTGGAGTTTTCATATCCCGTCTGGTTCCTCGGCTTCCCACCGGCTCCTCTCAATCCTTCCTCCGCTGTGCAGGCTGTCTGGTCCACCCCTCAGCCCGGCGCTTCACCCTCTCCACGTGCGCAGGGCTGTGCGCACCAGCGGGCAGGAGCTCAAAGAGCGATAGTGAGGGACGTTCGTAGCCGACAGCCCCAGGACTTGCGAGCTCCTCTCCGCCCACCCTTTCCAGGGCGTCTGGGGGCGCTCTTCCCCCCTGCCCCTTCTGGTCTGGGGTGGTCACCGCTCCCCACTGCCGCCAGCGCCCAGGCGCGCACCACCTTGCTGGTTTATGAGCCGGGTGTGCCCTCTCGCAGATCACCGCCATTGAGGGACTGCTTCTTTCCTCCCTGATCCTCCCGTCTTTCTTTGGTCCGTTTCCCTTCCTCATCTTTTCTCTTTTTCCCCTCGTGGGCCTCATTCCTGCTGGGAAGAGGCTGATGGCCCAGTGGGACCTCGAGTCCTGGCCAGGCTTCGTGAGGCCCTTCAGTCACTTGAAAGATTCCGAAATTCAGTTATAACTGACACATCCAGCGCGCATAAGCCCCGGGGGGATCGACTTCAGGTTAATCAAACCCTTAGGAAGCAGATTTAGAAAACAGACCCCTTCCCTCAATGTATCTAACTCGGGGTCACATACCCAGTGGGATGGACTTTTCCAATTATTTGCCCAGAACACACCCTTCCAGGGGGATTCCAGGGTGGAGAGGAGAAATTTGATCCTTGCATCATTTTCCAGAAAACATTAATATCACGAAATGCTTTTTGCAAAAGGAGGTTCCATGGTCAAATTTGTTAGAGAAACTTTGCATTCTATAAATTTCCCGTATGTCTCCTTCTAGCAAAGGCTCTGCAGTGCCCTGAAGTGAAGAGTAGCTTGTTCAATGTATGTTTGGCCGCCTGTCCCCAAAGTTGGATCAGGAAACCAAAATCCTTTCTTTCTTTCTTTTTTGCCCCAGTGACTCATTTCCTGAGCCCTAGGTTCTACAGAACACACTTTGGGAAACCTTGATCTCAGGCCCAGCATGCATGGCTCTGTGCTATAGAGTGTTTCTTATTTAGAGCAGCTTTGAGCCTTAGAAAAGGCAGAGGAACCAGAGATCAAATTGCCAACACCCATTGGATCATCGAAAAAGCAAGAGAGTTCCTGAAAAACATCTAATTCTTCTTTATTGACTATGCCAAACCCTTTGACTGTGTGGATCACAACAAACTGTGGAAAATTCTTAGAGAGATGGGAATACCAGACCATCTTACCTGCCTCCTGAGAAATCTGTATGCAGGTCAAGAAGTAACAGAACTGGACATGGAACAACAGACTGCTTCCATGTAATCGGGAAAGAATTATATCAAGGCTGTATATTGTCACCCTGTTTATTCAACTTATATGCAGAGTATATTATTTGAAATGCTGGGCTGGATGAAGCACAAGCTGGAATCAAGACTGCTGGAGAAATATCAATAACCTCAGATATGCAGATGACACCACCCTTATGGCAGAAAGTGAAAAACTAGAGAGCCTCTTGATCAAAGTGAAAGAGAGTGAAAACGTTGGCTTAAAACTCAACATTCAGAAAACTAAGATCATGGCATCCGGTCCCATCACTTCATGGCAAATAAATGGGGAAACAATGGAAATAGTGAGAGACTTTATTTTTTTGGCTCTGAAATCACTGCTGATGGTGACTGCAGCCATGAAATTAAAAGATGCTTGCTCCTTGGAAGAAAAGCTATGACCAACCTAGGCAGCATATTAAAAAGCAGAGACATTACATTGCCAACAAAGGTCCATCTAGTTAAAGCTATGGTTTTTCCAGTAGTCATGTATGGATGTGAGAGTTGGACTATAAAGAAAGCTGAGCGCTGAAGAATTGATGCTCTTGAACTGTGGTGTTGGAGAAGACTCTTGAGAATGTCTTGGACTGCAAGGAGATCCAACCGGTCCATCCTAAAGGAAGTCAGTCCTGAATATTCATCGGAAGGACTGATGCTGAAGCTGAAACTCCAGTACTTTGGCCACTTGATTCGAAGAACTAACTCACTGGAAAAGACCCTGATGCTGGGAAAGATTGAGGGCAGGAGGAGAAGGGGACGACAGAGGATGAGATGGTTGGATAGCATCACCTTCTCGATGGACATGCGTTTGCTCAAGCTTCAGGAGTTGGTGAAGGACAGGAAGCCTGGCGTGCTACAGCCCATGGGGTCACAAAGAGTCGGACACGACTGAGTGACTGAACTGAACTCGAGCCGTACAGAAGAGGCTAGCGTCCTGGCTCTGGTATTTAGTGACAGCCGGGTTTAGGAAAAAGCACTTAAATGCCATCTTTAAGTCTCAGTTTCTTCATTTCTAAAAAAGGGAGAATCCAGAGCTCTGAGGATTCAAGGTGATAATCATCCCTAGGTTGCAAGACATGATTCACGTTAAACAGAAAGGGGGACTTATTGGAAGGATGCTGAGTGTCTTCTGGGTTCCCCCGGGTGGGAGTGCAGCAGGAGGATGGAGACCCAGGAGGTGAGTGGTGACCTTGGCAGTGTGCACACTCCACCCTTCATCCCTGCTCCTGTCTGCACACCTGCTTCCTCTGCCTTCCTCTGCAGACTGTGTTGATGGCTTCCAGGAGTGGGGTCAGCTGTGCCCACCGGCAGCTCTCACGGCAGTCTCAGCTCCTGTCATCTCTTCCTTGCAGGGATCTGGACTAGAGGACTGCCCCTCAGACAAATTCTCTCCCTGGAGAGAGAACCTCAGAGGCTCAGCCTGGTAAGTGTCCGCTCCCGTCCAATCATCTGTGGCCACGGTGCTGGGGTCACCCTGGTGCTATAGTCCATGCCCTTCTGTCTCAGGAGTGGCTCTTAGCACACGTGTTACAGCAGATGCTGTGTGTCCCACAACACGTCAAGTGCTTGGGCGCTGCCTTTGAGCCACCGCGAGCGACACGCCCACTCTGGGCGGCCGGGCCGGGGTTGTGGGTCCTGGGCAAGATGCCGGGGGTCCTGCAGTCTCTGCTTATTTCTTGTGCCTTTCCTGTGAGTCCGAGTGTCACTTCTGTGGGGATCTGTGAGATGCGCAGGTTCATTTGACCGAGGCATGGGTGGCCATCTGCGGGGAGGGGAGATGAGAAACCGGCTGTGGGCTTGAACAGTTAAGGTGCACTCCATTGGAACTGGCTCCCAGTCTTGGGCTTCATGAGCTTATTAACTTTCGATAAGGTGTATTCACAGACTACCTTAAATCTGCCATTTAAGTTCAGGTGCTTACTTGGGTATGCCCCAATCAGTGTGATCAGCTCACAGTAACAAGGTGTTTTTCTACCACAGGGCACAACATAGGCATCTAGATGCAGGATCACTCCATAATAGAAAAATAATAATAATAAAAATAAAAAATAAAGTGCTTGAAAGCAGGATAAATACTCAGTAAGTGTAGCTAGCATGATTAAGCAAATTCTGTCTCTGGCTGAGAAAGGAAGCGGAGGTTAGCAATAACAAGGACAGTCATCCACCTAGGAAAGTTCCACTCACACACCTCAAACTTCCATGTGGGTAAAATCACCTTGTCACAGGATACAAGAAATGGAACTCTCCCTCTGCAAAAAAAAAAAAACCAAACAAAAACCTCCAAGGATAATTTGGATTATAATCAAATGAAAAACTCCATTCATAAAAAAATATCATTTTTCCTGATTCCACATATATGGGTTAATATGATATTTGTTTTTCTCTTTCTGACTTACTTCACTCTGTGTGACAGACTCTAGGTCCATCCACATCTGTCCAAAGGACCCACTTTCATTCCTTTTTATGGCTAAGTAATATTCCACTGTGTACATGTAGCTCAGATGGGTGGGATGAGGAGGGTTGGATGGAGGTCCAAGATGGAGGGGATGTATGTACACAGATAGCTGATTAGTTCTGTTGCACAACAGAAGCTAATGCAATGCAGTAAAGCAATTATACCTCAATTTAAAAAAAATAGATATTATTAACAGTAGAAAGGCAAGAAGCCAAGTTGAGAAGATATTTACAATACACATCTCCAACAAAGGACTGGAATTCCGAATATATGTAGAACTCCTATGAATTGATAAGGAAAAGACAGACAATCTGATTAAAAAATTGGCACAAGATCTGAACAGGCACTTTGCAAAAGAGGGTGCTTAAATGGCCAATTAACAGAAGAAAATGTGCTCAACATCATTAGTCATCAGGGAAGTGCAAGGGGAAGCATAGAACAAGCCCACTACATACCCACCAGAATGGCTCAAAGGAAGAGAGACATGTACCAGCTGTCGGGGAGGATGTGATGACCTGAAACCCCCGGAAAGGCGGGTGGGGTCTAACTCCGTACAGCTCCTTTGGAAAATCATTTGAGGTATCTGTTGCACGTGCTCACAAGCAGACTCCAGGATGCAACATTCTACTCGTAGATGCGTTCCCTTTGGAAATGCATACAAATGTCCACAGAGATACACGCAGTAGAATTTTCATAGCAATCCTCTTTTACTATCCTGAAGTTTGGAAACAATGATGCCCACCACCAGCAGAATGCAGAAAAATTATAGTATAATCATAGGCTGGAACGCTACTCAGCAGTGAGAGGAAATAAACCACCACTGCACGTAACAATTTCAGCAAGCCTCGCAAACAATGTTGGGCAGGAAAAGCAGACCCAAGTGTGTGTAGAATTCCATACATGTGAGCACGTGAAGTTCAAAAGCAGGCAAGACGGGTCTAAGGTGTTAAAAGTCAGGGTAGCGGCACCCTCTGGGGAGGTTGGTGGGAAGAGGGCAGGAGGGGGTTTTTTGGCTGCACCAGTAGAAAAGACAGTGAGTGGACTCCCGGGCATGACCCTGGGAGGGCTAGCCTGTCTCAGGATGGGACATGGGTACAGTGAGTGGCCTCCCAGGCATGACCCTGGGAAGGCCAGCCTGTCTCAGGATGGGACGTGGGTACCAGGAGGGCTCTGTGCAGTGTCCTCTGAGCCTCAGTTTGCCGTGTGTGATGTGAGCAGGCAAGCTCTTCATAGCCTTCGTGGTGGGTTCTAGCTTGAGTTCCGGTTCTGGTCCTGCCCTAGAATCGCTGGTGTGACCTTGGGCCAGTTGCCTGCCCCTCTGGGCCTTAGGTTGTTCACCTGTAAAAGAAAGGGGGGGACCATGTGTTCACCTGGCCACCTGCGAGGCTTGCTGAGACCCCTCCCCGGATATCTCTCGGAGGGTGCTGCTGCTGGCAGCCCTGGCCCAGCGTGGTCTGGAGCAGGTCAGTTTCATATCTGTTTACTCTTGCAGCCCCACCCCTCTGGTGGGCCGTGAACTCCTAGAAGGTAGGGCTGGACTCCCTCATCTTGTTAGCAGTACCTCACACCTTATCGGACACGGGGAATGTTGCAGTGAAAACTCTTGGGCCTCCTGCCCTGACGCGCTGGGGCTCTGGTTCCTTCCTTTCTGGGAGTCGTACCAGGACACCCAGGTCCCAGGGGTAAGAGGATCCACCACGCCGTCTCACCTCCAGCTGGCCTATGAGGTGACTTGTTGACTCCTGGTGGCAAAGGGGATGCAAAGAGGCATGCCCACCTCTCCCTCCTGCCTGGAGGCAGGCAGGCAGACAGGCACACAGAGGGTGGGTGCTTCTGACTGGCTCCGCTGAGTTCACTTAGAGGCTGAGTTATTAACTCCTGGCTTGGGCAGGGCAGCCCGGGCCCTGGGTGCCCCTTGGAGCCGACAGGGGCAGGCCTGTGCTAATTGAAGGCTTAATTAATTTTCCCAGCGGAGGCTGCAGCCGGTGCCTTCTCTCTGCCATCTGGTCGTTTGTCTTCTGGTGGGAACCCCCCTGCCTGTCTGGGGACCACTGTCTGCTACCCGCTCTGGGCCCCGAGCATGGCGGGCTTCCAGCTGGGATCTCTGCTCCAGGGGGCTCCTTCCTTGGCTCCTCTGCCAGGTCCCGTGGCCCCTGGTCCTCCTCTTTCTTTCGCTTCAGGCTTACCCTGAGCTTTGGGAATTTTTACCCAGGCCCTGGGGCCTTGCCGGCCACATCTGCGTGGCCAGCTGGAATGTTCCAGAGGCAGGCAGGCTGAGCACTTTCCCTTTTGCCTCCGGGTTATCCTTGAGGACGCTGGGTATCCATCTTCACCCCCCACCACTGTTTACATCAACAAGGCACCCCCTCAGGCCAGACTCAAGAAGTCAGTGGGTGACCCGGAGGGGTTTACTGGCTACAGAGGCAGGTGGGGGAGAGAAGTGTTGCCCAGAGGTGACTCCCCAGAGATGTGGTGGAGACAGAGGCGGGAACTAAGGCCAGGGAGCTCCTACAACAAGCCAAGCATGAACTGGTCTTCATCCGGTCCTAACGCTCAGCATCTTGGGGTACCTATAGGTCCCATTGTACAGATGGGGACATAGGGGTTCAGGCTGTTAGCTCATTTGGTCAACATGGGGTCTCCAGGGCTGGCTGCTCTGGAGATCGGCCCCCTTAAATGACAGCCCCAAAGGACAGAAGTTTGTCCTCGTGAGATCCTTTGTCTCTGTTCCTGAAGCCCTGAGGCTGGAAAGAGGGAAACGGAGCTCCCTCTAAATCTTGCAAGGAGAAGCATGGGCGACGCCCCTCAACCACCGCCAGCAGCTCCCTGCTCCCCTGGCCCCTTCCAGGGCCACGGAGGGCCTTCCGATCACAGCAGTGGGAGCTGTTGAACAGGAACTTACTGACATCCGACTCAGACTGTGTGGCTCGAACCCAGAAGTGCTCAGTGGACAACTCCCACCTCTCTAGCCCCTCCACTGGAGCAGCTTCCAGCCACAGGGCCTTGGACCCCCGACGTGAGGGAGGGGCTGCCCATTCCCCCTCCCCAGCCCCTGATGGCGAACAAGGGCGTGTTACTCGGAGGCCCAATGATCTGTGTGTGTCAGAGCCTGTCAGCCTCTTAAAGCCACTCTTGGGGGCAGGCAACCCTGGGGCGCCGCTCACAGAGCCATGAAGAGGCGCAGGGCCTTTCTCTCTGGCCTTGAGTCCGAGGTCTGGGGTGTATCATGCCTACCCCCCAACCCCCCAGGCTCCCTTCTATACAAGGCTTCAGACTTACCGGTCTCCTGTTGGGGACAGATGACAGGGCACATGTGCAAAGGAGCCTCCCCTCCCCTTGTCTGCAAGCTCCTGAATTGATTGCATCCTCTGGGGGTGTTTTGACATTGTCACTCAGGGTGGCAGCTCTCAGGGTCCACTCTCTGGGGCCCAGCCCTCTTCCCACTCCAGCCAAGTAGCCCTGCTGTGGTCCTGCAACGGACTGTGTGCTCCCTCAGACAAGGGGGCCTCCCTAAACCCATGAAGCCCACCCGGCCTGTGGCCTGTGGACCGGGAGGTGGCTGGGGCGGGGCTGTAGCTGGTCCTGGAGGGGTGAGCAAGCTGGCGGCATCAGGCCCGGCGGTGGGCGTGTTCGTGCTGCTGGGGATGCAGAGCTCATTTGTCCCTGTCGCCTCAGCTTTCGCGAGCCGCCTTCATGTCTGTGATGATGATGGGTCCCCGAGATCTGGCCCGAGAAACAGAAGGCAGAGAATGGGAAGGATCTGGCGGGGAAGGGGAGAGGGTGGTTCAGGGGATGGCTGGGGGCTTGGGGGCTCGGGTTGGTTAAGTGGGCAGCATGACGCCCATGCGGAGTGCAGGGGGGTCAGGGACGCCCTCTGCTTCCCTCACCACTGTTGGGGTCTTGCGTCCTTTTGCCCAGAAGGTGAGTGGCTGGGAGCCCCCGGGCTGTGCCCTGGGCAGGCTGGTCTCTTTGAACACCTGGCTGACTTTACACCCTGGGATGGGGTGGATGGGGGAGGGCTGTGTTTTGGCGGGGGAGGGGGGCAGGGGCGATGAGCGGGGCTGAGCAAGGGGAGGCCAGTGACCGGTTCTAGAGCCTGCTGCCTGCCGTGATGACGCTGGAGTATCTGGATAGAGTTCTCAGCACCCTGTGACAGCTTGACCCTGCTGCCATATCTGCAGCAGGCGTGGGCTCCTCCGAGCTCTACTTCACACCAGCGGTTGACCTCAGGCGAGTTACTCAGTCTGTCTGAGCCCCAGTGACCATGGCCAAGTGCCTTGCCAGCCCCGGCCCCAGCAGTGAGGGCCTCCCCACCCAGCCTTCACCCGCTAGGGGTGGAAGAGACGACGGCTCAGGGTAAGTCCTCCCCACCCCAGAGGACACCAGGGTGCAGACACCTCCCTGAGGGTGCCTGCCCGGATAGAGATGAACCCAGGCCTTGTCCTGCCCCTCTGCCTTGGAGCTGTTGATGGCTGGGCGCCTGAAGCCCACTGAGGCCAGCTGCCAAGAGCTCTGGCGCTGGGGTAGCCCAGGAAACCCCCCGAGAGTCCTTGCAGCCTCCATAGTCAGCTCTCCGCTGGCTCCAGCCTGGTCTTTGAGCATCTGGCTTGAGCCCCTCTCACTGGGGGACTCCCTCCTCTCCATCCAAGACAGGGCCTCATGGTCCAGTTGCCTTGTTCTCGCCTGGAAGGTACTGCCAAGCCTCGCACATGGAGACTCCAAACCCAGGCGGTCGTCTGTGTGGTGTGTCTGCTGGACTAGGGGACCTGGGGTCAGACTGGCTGTGGGGGTCTTAGAGCTGGGGGCTTCGGGGCCTCAGCTTCCCCCGTTTGTAAAATGGAAAGAGTAAGAGTTACAACAAGCCTCTAGGGTTGTTGTAAGGAATCTAGGTGATAACATGGGCCAGGTGGAGGGCCAGGCACAGTCAAGTGACTGGTACATTTTTAAAAATTTTAAATGTTATTTTTTATAATTTTTAAAAAGTATGCACATATTTATCTACTTGGCTGTGTCAGCGTCAGTTGCGGCGCACAGCCTCGGTAGTTGTGGCGTGCAGACTCCTTGAGGTGTGAGGGCTCTGGAGCGCTTAGGCGTCGGTAGTTGCCCCACATGGCCTCAGTGGCTCCGAGGCATGTGGGATCTTTGCTCCTGGACCGTGGATCGAACCCATGTCCCCTGCACTGCAAAGCAGATTCTTAGCCACTGGACCACCAGGGAAGTACCATGGCCGGTATATTTTATATTTTATTTTTTAGAAGACCTCATAGTGGGGGAGAAAAATCACCTAATTTGAAGTCTGACCAATCTGGGTTCAATCCTTAGCTGTGATTCTTGCTAGCTTCAGTTTACCCATCTGTAAAATGGGATTTAAATAACTCCCTCCCTTCCTTCCTCCTTAGGTTATTGTGGGATTTGAGGGGTTCGTCTCTGCAACTTGGCCCTGGGTTTAGCACACAGTTGGCGTTTGTGTGTTGGAGAAGACTCTTGAGAGCCTCTTGGACTGCAAGGAGATCAAACCAGTCAATCCTGAAGCAAATCAACCCTGAATATTCACTGGAAAGACTGATGCTGAAGCTGAAACTCCAATACTTTGTCCACCTGATGCTAAGAACTGACTCACTGGAAAAGACCCGGATGCGGGGAAAGATTGAAGGCAGGAGGAGAAGGGGATGACAGAGGATGAGATGGTTGGATGGCATCACCGACTTGATGGGCATGAGTCTGAGCAAGCTCAGAAGCTGGTGATGGACAGGGAGGCCTGGCGTGCTTCAGTCCATGGGGCCCCAGAGTCGGACACGACTGCACTGGCTCAGTTCAGGATCAGCTTCTCTGACCTTCCTTCCCTCTGTTGCCCTTGGACCCTGGACCCGAATCTGAACAATCCTCACTAGCCACCAGCCCTCAGTCCAAGCTGTCTGGTCCCTGCGTCCCACCACACTTGTCCCTCTTGGGCTGCCGAAGTCAGGACTGCCCCACAGGATGGCTGCTGCCCAGAGCCCCACCGTTAGGCTAACTGCCCTCATTCCCATGCGGGTCTCCCTGGGCTCTTCTGAAATCAGATGACACAACAGGTGGGAAAGCCCTCTGCAGGCTCTGGACGTGTGAGGGGTTAAGTTGCTGCCTGCACTTGACACAGAGAGCCGAGGGGACATGCCCGCGGTCCCCAGAGCCCTGTGGGAGCGGAACGTCCTTGGCCCACCGCCTCCTCCAGAGCCGGCCTAGAGGCCGCTCCCCGCCGGCGCTCCTGCCTCTCCATCCTAAATGCCATTTCCCCCCCATCTAAATGCCATTTCCCCTGTCTGGGCCCGAGCCACTGCCTACTGTCTGGGGCGGCTGGAAATTTCGCAAATGTCGCTTTGATTTATGGCCCTAGTTAATTCTCCAGGAGGCCTGTGAGATGCCCTGAGCTCTGCAACCTCAATGGGATAAATCATTTAACAGGTGGTTAAATATTCTTTAAGGTCTGAGGAGCACAGGCAGGGTGTAGATGGAAGGGGGTTGGGTGGGGGCCAGACTGCAGGAGACTTGACAAATTTCTAACTGGAGAAAGGGAAAACGATGTGGTCATTTCAGAACCCGTGGGAGTCGTTCGTCATAAGCTATGACTGGAGGCAGTACCTGAGGGCCCCTTCCTGCCCCCAGGCCCAGGAGGCTGGGGGGTCTGGGGGCCAAGGTTGGAGGGCGAGGGCTGGGCCCTCCACAAGCCATGTGTTTCCGGCATATGATCTTCCTGTTGGGAGGTACCCACAGGACCCCAGAAGCTTGCAGTTGGGAGTGAGGACTTGATATTAACATGACAAAGGCAGGCTATGATGCTGCTGGCTGCTCTGAGAGAGTGGGCGGAGGGGAGGCCTGGTGCATACCGGACCGTCTGTGCTCTGCCTAATGGCATCCAAATACAAGATGACAGCCGGCCAGCCAAGCAAAACAGAGCCTAGCTGGCACCTGGAGACCCCAGAATCAAGCAATCCGGCTACCGCACATCTGGAGCGGCTTTCATGGTTTCAAAGCACATTCCCATTCTTTGTGGAGGAAAAGAAATCCTCCTATACTGTTGGTGGGAATGTAAGTTGGTGCAGCCAATATGAAAAACACTATGGAGTTTCCTCAAAAACCAAAAATAGAGCTGACAGTGATCCCGCAATCCCACTCCCAGGCATATACCTGAACAAAACTATAATTTGAAAAGATACATGTACCCCTATGTTCATAGCAGTACCATCCACTCAGCCAAGACACAGAAACCACCTAAGTGTCTATTGACAGAGGAACAGATAAAGAAGATGTGTCTGTATGTACAATGGAATACTGTGAGTGTTGTGTGCCCAATCCCTCAGTCGTGTCTGACTCTTTGTGGCCCCAGGGACTGTAGCCCACCAGCCTCCTCTGTCCATGGGATTTCATAGGCAAGAATACTGGAGGGGGTTGCCATTTCCTTCTCTAGGCAATCTTCCCAATCCAGGGATTGAGCCCGCGTCTCCTGTGTTGGCAGGCAGATTCTTTACCACTGAGCCACCTGGGAATCCCCACAGTGGAATACTATTCAGTCATAAAAAAAGAATGAAACAGGGACGTCCCTAGTGGTCCGGTGGTTAAGAATCTGAGCTTCCACTCCCAGGGGTGCAGGTTTGATCCCTGGTTGGGGAACTAGTATTCCCTATGCTGTGTGGTGTGGCCGAAAAAAAAAAAAAAGAGAGAGAAGGAAATAATGCCATTTGCAACAACGTGGATGGAACTAGAGATTATCATATTAAGTGAACTAAGTCAGAAAGAGAAATATAAATACCATGTGATATCACCTCCATATGTTGGATCTTAAATATGACATAAATAAACCTACCTATAAAACAGAAACAGGCTCACAGAGAGAACAAACAGACTTGTGATTGACAAGGGGAAGGAGGGCTGCAGAGGGAAGTATTGGAATTTGGGGATTAGCAGATGCAAAGTATTGTATATAGGATGCGTAAACAACAAGGTACTACTGTATAGCACAGAAAATTATAATACCCTGAAATAAACCATAATGGAAAAGAATATAAAAAAGAATGTGTATATATTCATAACTGAAGCACTTTACTGTACAGCGTTCATTAACACATTGTAAGTCAACTATATTTTAATAAAAAATTTAAAAAAAGAAGTACATTCCTATCCTTGATAATGTTTGACCCCCACCACAGGCTCTGAGGTCAGCAGAACAATGGCTTTTAGCCCAGTGTACAAAGTAAATGAACCCAAGAGAGGCTAAAATTCTGCCTGAGGCAGCACAGCTGGCTAGCAACCAAAGGGAATCCCATCCAGGGCCTGGGATGATGCAGCTCACCCAGAGGGAAGGGGTCCTAGAGATGACCAAGCCCAGAGTACCCATTTTACAGATGATGATACTGAGGTCCTGAGAAGGTTAGAGAGTGGCCCAGGGAAAGAACAGTGGTGAAGATGGGGATGAGGTCCCAGGCAGGAGGCCTGAGGGTGGATGCCTGCCCACCCCCCCCACCTCCAAGTGTCCCCACTTTGGGACCTAAGTTCCTATAAATGAAGGTTGCTGGTAGAGTCAAGGAAGACTATATAAATGGAAGTGGCCGTAGCCCAGGTGGGAGGGGAGGCGTGGGAAACCCTCCCTGGGACATCCTCCCCTCCCTCCCTGGCACCCACCCCCCACCCTAGGCTGGTTGTTTCATGTGCTGGCATCTCACTCCTGGTCCCCCACCTCTGTCTATCTAAGGCACCCCCGGGGCAGGCTGGGGTGCCGTGGCTTGGTGTGTGAGGGAGGGTCCTCTGGGGCTAGGGCTGAGCTGTATGGGTTGTGAAGCAGGACAAGCCTGGCTGCAGACTGCCCCCCTGGCTGAGCCTGGGCCAGAGAGCCCTAAGCAACCCTCCCCAAGAGGCAGGTCTGCTCTGGGCCCCTGGGCCCTGGCATTCCCAAGGGTGGCTCCTGCCTCAGCACCCTGTGCAGGTCAGAACACACAGGAGCAGCTCGAGGGGCCCAGGGTGTGCCCATACGGGGACAGGGCAGGCTGCCCTCACCTGCATGGCTTCATTAGGAAGCAGCAAAGGTGTTCGTTCAGGTGGATGAATGGGACGTTCTCAGGGCTCAGGAGTTAGTGGAGGACACGGAGGATGCCCGGGTTGTGGGCATGACACTGGCTTTCAAGACAAGGCTTAAGTCATCCCTTCCCTCTGCTCCGACCAAGCCCTCCCTCAGGGTGCCCTGGAATTGCCGAGGACAAGTGCTAGGGGGTGGGGGGTGGGGGAAGATCTCAGGAGCATCTGATACCTACTCTCACCCCTTGCAACCATCTGTGTTTGTGTGTGTATGTGAGAGAGAAAGAGAGAGAGAGAGTGTGTGTGACAGTCGGGCAAACGTCACAGGGCGGCACTCAATGCCTCCCTCTCCAGCCCACAGTGGCCAGCCTGCTCATGTCTGGTTGGGAGTCTATCGAGTCCGTGGTCAGTCCCTCTCCCAGGCTAGTGTCTCCCGCAGCAGGCCGAGGTCTTGATCTCTGCTGCACTCCTGGGATTACATGGCCCGAGGCATGTCAGAGCAGGTCACCGAATCCAGAAGTGTTGCCAGGACGAGAGATTGTGAAGGAGGGGCCCAGAGTCCCCCAGTGAGCCCAGCCAAGTCCCCCCTGGGCCAGAGCTGGGGGTGGGAGCAGAGTAGCAGTTCCTCCTGGGTGAGAGGCAGCACCTGGAACACCATCCCCCCACCCCACCCCCCCACCCCCGGTCTGGGGGCTCTCAAGGCTCGCTCTTGCTTATTCACCTGTGCAGGTCTTAGCTGCAGCATGAGGGCTCTTTGTTGCAGGATCTTTAGTTGCAGAAAGTGAACTCTTAGTTGTGGCATGTGGGATCTAGTTCCCTAACCAGGGACCAAACCCCGCCACTGCAATCGGGAGCAGGAGTCTTAGCCACTGGACCACCAGGGAAGTCTGCTTGTGGTTTTGTCTTAGGATGAGAGGATGAGTGAATAATTCACAGGTGGCTCTAGCTTTGTGAAGGATCCCTCTGCCCCTGGAGGCCAGAACTCCCACCAGCACAGTGGAGCTTCTGCAGCAGCCCGTGAGCACCCCGTCCTCGGCTCCTCCACAACCTGCCCACTCGGACAGAGCTTCTTGGGAGACAGTGGTGGCTGGGTTGCTGAGTGGACCCCAGGCTGGGTGAGCTTGGGTTCAAGCACTTGGGTTCTCAGCCTAGAGACAACTATTTGCCACAAGCTAGTGGATTGCCGGTGAGATGCTTAGGATTTCCAGAGGAAGAGGCTGAGCCAGAGGCGGGCCTTCAGCCTCTGGGGCTGGTGGGGACCTTGGGTATCTTTCTTCTATTGTGGCTGGGGCCCAGGGACCAGCTTGGGGGAATTGCTGGCCCTCAACCTCACAGCTTGCTGGTGGCAGACTGGGAAGCCCAGTCTGGTGCCTTTTGCATTAATTAGGCTTCTGGCCTCCCCCATGCCTTGCCTTAAGCCCAGAAATGTCTCCAATGGGACGATGAGAGAAAGCAGAGACACCCCTCCATGGAGTGTGAATCCTGACCCAGTCTACCCTGCCCACCCCTAAGGTGCCTGGGAAGGGGGTCAGTCTGACCCAGGAGTGAGGAGCCAGGGGTGCAGGGAGGCATAGTTGCCTCCAGGCCTAGTCCCACCCACTCAGCATTTATGACTCACCTCCCTGCTACTATAGCCCCATCCTTGTCCTCTGGAGCACCCAGGCTGGCAGGGCCTGGGCAGGTTGGGCAGTTCAGAGGCCCAGAACGAGAACAGAGGGAGCACAGGGGCCTGAAGGAGCCAGAGGTCAGACCCAGGCCGGATGCTTCACCCACATCTCCCAGCCTGGCGGAGGGCCCATGCCAGCCTGGAGTTGTTGGCTGTTAGTGGGATCCCCTCCTCTGTTGGAGCCAGAGAGGTGTGTGGGAGGGCAGAGCCTTGAAATGGAGTTTAGAGTATGCAGTGAACCTCCAAATGATGTCCAGGCTCAGAGGAGCATCTCATCAGCCCCCTAAAGGTACATCGCATCCTGTCCCGGCTGGAGCTATGCCCTCTAGAAAAGGGCCTCCAGACAGCGCCTTCTGAACTCTTAACAAAGGCACAGCTGACCACCCAGGCCTCTCTTTCAGGAATTCTTTCCTGGTTCCCACCCTGTCTCTTCTCCACTCCTGGTCCCTGCCTGGTGATTGGCCCAGATGTCTCCTTTGGGCTCCCAACATAGTTCTGCATTAAGACGGCTCATGTGTCTTCGCCATCCAAGCAGCCCTCTCCCAGGATCTAGCGCGGTGCCTGGCATACAGCAGTTGCTCCAAAGATCAGCCACTGAGTCTATGGGTGGCTAGAAAACCACAATATGGTTCTCATACTGGTTTGCTGTGTGACCTTGGGCAGATCATTTTGCCTGTTTAAGGTTGGACTGAGCTACTATTGTCTTCTAAACGTTTTTGGGTTTGTTTTTAAATTTTTCCAGTTTTACTGAGATAGCAAATTTTTTTGAAATACATTTCACATCAGGACAAAATATATACAAAATATGTATCTACAAAACCTGAGACAAAATTTTGTGAATTGTCACAAAACTTTGTGAACTGATACAAAATTTTATGAACCCATGTTTTCTCTTACTGTACCTTATCCTCTGATATTTTATGTTCTCTTTCCTTTCCCTATCCCCCACCCCTAAAAAAAGGCTGGTTGCAAACCATGAACTGACTCTCACACTCATGGGTGGCAATGTACAGCTGGAAAACACTCCCTGAAGTATCCAAGTTTCTGTGCTGTTTGGTGCTCCCCCAAAGCTTTCCTAATGCCCCTAACAAACAGCCAGGGGCAGCAGCATGTTTATGCCACTAGCGTTCCCTGTCTCCAGCCTTGTCCTGGCTGAGGCATCCCACCCGGCCTGAAGGCTGAAACTGTATGCTTCTTTCTCAGGAATGAGGCTTAAGGGACCAGGGGGTAGTTCCCAACTGTCCGGGGGAGATTTCAGCCAAGCTGTGGCGGAGGGCCTCAGTTCACAATAAAGGAACCTCTGCCGGGCTCCCAGAGCAGGCTGGGGAAATCCCACCCCAAACCCTGTGCTCCTGTCCGAAGCCTGGTTGGGAGCCCAGTGAAGAGGCCTCTGGAAAACTCCACCTCCTGCCGTGGGTTCCCGCCTGGCGATACCTCAGCCCTCCCTTGCCCCAGTCTTGCCAGGACTCCAGGGGCTGCCCTCCACTGGCCCAGGACCGCTCCAAGAGGGGAAGGGGTGCAATCAGAATTATACTGGGACAGCAGGCCTAAACCAGGGTGTCTGGGCAAACCAGAAAGTGTTGTGGCCCTGTGGGCAGCCCCCGGAACCAGGCTGGAGGCTTGCTCTTGGCATGAGGCTTAGCATAGATGCGTCTTTGTGGATTTCCTATTTTGGGGTGGATGACCCTGTTGCAACCTCTCTCCCCTGGCAGATTCTGCTGGCCCCTGTTCCCTCCTCCTGTGTGGCCAACCTCCAATGTTCAGTTCAGTTCAGCTGCTCAGGCGCGTCCGACTCTTTGCAACCCCATGGACTGCAGCACGCGCCAGCCCTCCACGTCCATCACCCTCTCGAGTGCTGGGTGGGTTTTAAAGCGCCAGCCCCACAGGTGAACAGTGATTGGTGCAGGGGAGGCCATGTGACCAGTCTTGGCCAATGGGGTGTGAAGGAAGCCTGTGGGCACTCCCAGAGAGGTTTCCCCTGACAAGGAGAAGCTCCAGGGCCGAAACTTGGGCCCCCTAGTCTGACTTTGGCTCTCCAGACGGGTGGGTGACAGCTCAAGTTTTCAGCCGTCCTGGGTGACCCCGAGGACGACACGGCAGGAAGAGAGGAGGAGCCCGGGTCCTGGCGACACGAATCCCCAGCCAGCGGAATGACCTTGGGCCGCTCACTTGGGCAGGCGTGGGAGATCCCGTTGGTGGTTGCCCGCCCAACATCCGTTCCTTCCTCCACCAAGAACTCCTGGGCTTGCCGCTGAGGAAGCAGCTCTTTGCTTCGCTCACATACGACTCCTGGGCCAGGCCGGGCCCACCAGTGCCTGGTCAGTGTCGTTGGGTCAGGGTGAGCGTGCGGCCTGTGGGACCCACGAGGCTCAGTTATTATGGGGCTTCTGCTGGGACTTGGCGGGGGCGAGGGCACAGAGAAGCTTTCGCCTCCTCCTCTGGGGTCTCTCAGCTGGTTCTTACAGGATCTGAAGCTAGACCCCAGCTGCGTTTTGCCACCCTGGGAGGTACATGACGAGGAGAGAAAGTCTGAGCCCGAGGGATGACATTTGGGTGGCCGGCAGTCAGTCCTAGCCGTCGTTGTCCCAGTGGTGTCAGCCAGTAAAAGTCACAATACACTCTGAGGAAAAGGGTTCAGCAGAAATGAGCTAGTCAACGTTTAGTAACCAGCATTCGGGAGGAAGGTCCTGATGTGTGGTGTTTGCCACTTCCCACGGAGTAAATACTCTCACTGTAGCTGGTTCATACACTGAATGACATTGAATGTGGAGTTGGGAAAGGGAGGCACGTAATTGGCTCCTGCAAGTCCCTGCAGACCAGCTTCTGCACACAATGAGGGTGTAAGAGACGCTGGCCAGGTTTTCTGTCATTTATCACCAGAATAATCTGACCTGAACACCCAGTCTTGCTGTTCTGGGAGGGAACTTCTCAGTGACGCCTGGGCTCCCCATTAGGGTCCTGCAAGTATCTGCTGTCTCCAATCACTAAGACATGGGGGCACTCTTGGTTCTCTGAACTGTGCTCTGCTGCTTGGGGCTCTGGAGGAGGCAGAGAGCCCCTCGGAACCCCTCCACAGCCTGGCCAGAGGCTCTGCTTCCCCTTCCCAAGCCCCACCATTCACTGGCTCGCTTTGAGCTCAGGCTCTGACAAAAGGCAAGAAAAGCCTCTTCAAACAGTTTCTGTTCTCTGCCTTCACTACCTGGCTGCGCACGTTTTGTCTCGGTTTGTTGTGGGGAGAGGGCACGGGGAGGCGAGAAGGAGCAGAATGAATGCAGTCATAGCTTAACCAACTGTCCAGCCAGAGAGTGCAAAAGCGGCACCTCCCTCCCTGGGTTGTTGGATTAAATGAGATTATGCCTTCAGAGTGCTTGGGCCGGAGCCTCACACCTCCTGTGCTCTGCTCTGGCCGGCAACTATCATATCTGTGTTGCCGTCCAATCTGCAACCCCCTCCCCCTACCACCCACCCCCCTCCCCCACAAGGAAAAAACCCCACCTGCTCCTCCTGAAGCTTCCTCTCCTCTCACTGAATGGCAGCCCCATCCTTCAGACCCCGTCCTGGGAGCTGTCCTCCACTCCTCTCTCACACTCCACACCCAATCCATCAACTGGCCGCCAGCTCCGCCTCCAGCCTCCAGATTTGGTCTGGAGGCTGCCTGCTCCTCCAGATGGATGGAAGACAGCCTGGCCTCGCTGCTCCTGCCCTTACCCCATGCTCTGTGCAGCGGCCGGGCCGTCTTGTTAGCCCCAAGTTGCACCATGCCCTTCCTCTGCTCTAACCACTGCGGTTCCTCCAGTGTTCACTTGGAGTCCAAGATCTCCCGATGGCCTGTGGGGCCCCCGAGACCTCCACCCTCAACCCTCTGGTTCACCTCCTGCCTCCCACTCCTCGCTCCCTCTGGTCCAGCCACACCAACTACATCCCACTTCTGCCTCTTTGAAGGTGGAGACTTCTCCCCGCCCAGCGTTCCCCCCACTTGGTGCCTTCAGGTCACCTCCTCAGGAGGGGCCTCCCTGCATCCCTGGTCACTCCATCTTCATCCCCACCGCAGCTGCTTTGTTTCCCCCAGGGTTGATTGTCATCTCTTTCTCCTGGGTTTGACAAATCACCGGCTCCTTGCCCACCTCTCCTGCACTGCTCCAGGAGGGCGGGGTGACCAAGCCACTTACCTAGCTGAGATGACACGTTCCCGGCTGTCCCAGAGCCTGGCACAGAGGAGGTGGTCTGTGCACGTGTGTTTGACTAGCTGATGGCATGGCTCTCTTGGGATAGGTTTATCAAGGGAGTTAAATGTTTGGCGAGGGTCCACCATGGGCCTGGTGCTGTATGGGGTGTGTCTGGGTCCTGAGAAGCAGGGAGGAAAGCACAGCCCTTGCCCTCCAGGCACTGCATTCTGCTTGGTGCATCCGCGCCTGTGAGCCATAGATGACCTGGCAGGTCATGTGCCAGGGGAACAGTACCCAAACCAGGGCTCACGGAGGATGCAGGATCCTGTGGGCTGGAGAGAGGGGTGACTGTACTTTTAATAACTTCCTCAAATTCAGATCCATTTCCTTACCCCGTCCATGTCTTTATTATCCCCATCTGGAGTGTTCCAGCATCCCTCCCACCCCCCAGGCAGCTGCCCTTAAATAAGTTATTCCCACACTGCCAGAGTCCCTGTAATGAAAGAAACAGTAGGTGCTGCTGTCTTGATCAGAGTACCTCCACCACCCACACCAGAGCCTCAAACTGGTGGCCTGTGGGTTAAACACAACCTGCAGTCATGATTTATCAGGACCTTCTTGGCACTGGCCTCCTCAGTATTTCTGAGAAATTTAAACTCATTATCTTTTAAAAATCAGGAGATTTCATACATGAATCTGGGGTTCTGGCTTTGCTTGAAAAAAACCAAAACCAGATGTGGCCCCATTGAGTCCAAATCTCTGCAGGCAACAATGCAAAGGGGCCAAGCGGGGAGGCTCCCATGAGAGCCTAGGCTCCCATGAGAGCCTGTGCTCTCTAGCCACAGTCCTCACCAGCCCCTGCTGCCCTTCGGCGCCACTGGACTTTCTCTGCTCTTGTCTCGCATGTGCCCTGCTTCTCTCCGTCCTCTCTTACGTTTGGTTTTTGACATTTGGGTCTATGATCCTTGGCTCAGAGAATGATCTCAGCTCCAAGCACACCATCACACACGAGGGGCCCCTCTCCTCACAGCTCTGCTCCGTCACCTGCTGCTCCTGGGTTTCTCTTGGAATCCAGGAATAATGAGCTGCTCATGGCTTCCCATAAGCACATGACCTTATACTTCTCTGGGCCTTTGCCACCTCTCTCGGTTCCTACTCATTTCCCCCCTACTCATCTTTTAAAGTTCGACCAGAGTGATTGCCTGGTGTATGAGACGTAACATTAGTGCCGCAAAAGCCTGCACAGCAGGGCCAAGCACAAGAGGATGGTAGCTCCTGTCTGTGTCCCCCAGGCAGTGGTAGGAGCTCGCATTGGGGCCTTTAAGCCTCACACCTGAGTTGTTAAGTTCCATCATTATTGTCTCCTCTGAGTTGCATAGGGTCATACATCCAGTGAATGGAAAACTGGTAATGGAACTCACGGGGCCAGGGAGCCTCTTCTGGACTGTTAGGGGCCCAGCAGGCAGGCTCCTTTCCACGGCTCCCCTGTCCTCCACAGTTAGGCTTCCAATGCTGATACCACTCAATAGTTGCCCAGATGTCTTCCAGAAGCTCTAGGGGCTGTGCGCTTCGAGTTCATTTATGCAGTGTCCCAAGCTGCATTCCAGCGGGACTAGATAGCTATGCAGGTCACCTGACCAGAAGGCATTCAGTCGGCTCAGCCCAGGTCATGTGGTCTAGCCCTGGGGCAGCATGTGCCCCCAGAACCCTAGGATCCCCCAAAGAGAGTGGAGGCTCTTGAGGGAAAGAGGGAGGGGACAAGTTGAGGGGAGAGCCAGGGTTCCCCATGGACGCCCAGGGGCCACTCCCTAGGGGTCTCCCCTCTCTGGGCCTTTCTTTCTGTGGGGCAAGGATGGGGACGGGGTAGGGGGGGCAGATGGGTAAAGGGAGGGGCCAGAATCTGAGGGGAAATGTCCTTCAGGCCACCTGTGCTGTCTCCACACCCACTGAGCCCCCTCCCTTCCATCAGCCCGCCTGTGGCTCCGTCCAGGACTCTTGGGTCTGAGTTGGGGGGCGGGGGTGGGAGAGGGCAGGCCTGAGTACTTGGAGGTAAGGAGGCTCAAGGGAGAGCCCCAGGATCTGAGGGGGTATACCTCTCCCCATGCTGGTGGGTCTTTTCCCTCCCTGGAGCCTCATCCCCCTAGAGGAGGGGCGCCTTCACTCGTGCAGTTTCCCCTCTATAAAGTCAGGGCAGTGACTTGACCACAGTCTGGGCATCTAACAGATAGCCGTTCTCCTCAGACCTGACCTGAGCCTCCCCCCAAATGCCAGGGAGCCCCTGCTCCGTCTGGAGCCTTCTCCCCGCCCCCCCACCCTTGGGGCCATCCAGCTTTTCCAAGAGCGTCACGTCTGCCCTGGATGCCCAAGGCCTCTACCAGCCGGCCGGCCTCTCCCTTGGGGCCTCTGAGGCTCCTGTCCTTTGCAGGACTGTCCTGGTGCCCGTCTGCCCCTCCTTGGCGCTCACGGCTGCCAGAGCCCACAAGACCCTGTGTTGTTGCGGTGGCCTGGCTCCGTCTCCCATCAGAGGAGGCGATTCAAGGCCGGGACTCGGTTCCAATGTCTCAAAATTGCCAACTCTTAACATGGAGTATGGGACACAGATGATTCAGGAAAGTTAGTTGCAAAAAATAAGTGAATGCACACAATATTGCACAGTATTGGGTTCAGTTGACCCCAAAGCCCTCCGGTTGATGAGCCTCTAGAGCCACGGATCTGGCAGCAATACGGAGCTCCTGCTGCGGCACTTGCCTGTATATGGAAATTACCAATGAGAGCAAATCGGCAGGTCTGTGGACTTTTAGTGAGCCCAGAACCCAGGTGACTGGCTGGTGCCTTTGACTAACTTTTCCTGAGGGGCTGTGCAGACAGACCATGAATACTAAGTCTCTGCTGGTCTGTCGTGTGTCCATGTATGTGTATCTGAGTGTGGTTGAGTGTGTGGGAGAGTGTGTGTAGTTTAAACTGATTCTAACCCCCTCCCCACCCCATCCTAACCCCCAGGAACATATCCTAGAATCAAAATAGAAGTTCACTCGCATTCATACAGAAACATTAAAATCTGGACAAAATCCTAGAGTATCAAACAGCTTCACGTTGTTTTGAAAAAGAAAAAATAAACAGGACCCATATATGCATGCACATAATTTACCTAAAGTTTCATAGAACCTTACTCTTCACTGCTTGCCATATCCACGGGTATATTCTACCATGTGTGTATGCGTGTGTGTGCGTGCACGTGTGTGTGCGTAGTGTGTGTGGTAATGCTGGTCACAGCCCATGAAATTGATTTCACTACTCAGCAAAGGATCCCCATCTTGCTGTGTGAAATCCATCATCTTAGGGCACCCCCCCCAACTCTCGGGTTTGGTAAAGGTGGACACGAGAGGCCAGCTGCCCTGCTCGGCCGGTGGCGAGAAGAGGGCAGAGAACAACACAGTGGCTCTTGGAGGATGAGGCAATGACACGGGCCATGGCTCCTGAGAGACCACCACCGGCTCTCATACAGCTATCAGCGGATGAAGACCCCAGGGGCTAGGGGGGCTCAGGAGAGGTGGAGACTGGCACTCAGTTGCCAGCCTGGAGGTCCCGCAAGTGCAGGCCATTTCCCAAGGCTGGGAGGGAGACCTCCCCGCCCTCCCTTTCCTGCAGCCTCCCTGCCGTCCTCACTCCCCACTTCCTGGCCCCACGCTCCCTCCCTTCTCGTCCCTAGCCTCCTTTCCTCCTTCAGGGCCTGCTCCGTCACCACCCAGGACTCTGCACCCTGGCGCCCCTCTGGCCGAGCCCCTTCCTTGTTCGAGGCCCTGGGTGTGCCCCTCACCCCGCTCATCATTTATGGGAGCCCCCGGGGTGACTGACGGCTGGGGGCTGGGTCAGGGGCTGGTGTGTGAAGAGCCCCAGAGGCCTGTCCATGGGTGGCTGGGTACTTAATAAGAGTGTGGGGGTAGACCAAGATTCCCCCGATGCTGATGTATTTGTTTTAATGCTTTCTAGACGTGCAGCCCATCCCAAGCACATAATTTTCATTACATGATATCAACATTTAGCTTCAGCAATGGAAATGTCAGCTTTAATTATTTTCAAGGAGTCTTGATGGCTCTGGGAATAAATCAATATAAATAATGTTTTCATAAACTCTGAATCATGCTCCTAATAGCTTTATATCTATAATTCTAATATTCAAAACAATTTTTCTTTGCATCTCAGCAATTAATTGTTGCCAAGTGCTCGTTTTTCTGTTTTCCCCATTGCTGTCAGCTCAGAGCCAGGGCTGGGGTCGGGAGAGGGGAGTGACATGTTGGCACAGGGGCCATGTCCTCAATCCTGAGTCAGTTCCTAGCTCAACTGTCCAAATAGTCAGGCTTAGTTTAATGTTTTTTCTGCAGAAAACCATCCCCTTTCCTCTCGGCCCATTTACTCACCTTTCCAACCCACCGTCTCCACAAAGTCTGCTCTTGCCACCACGCCAGGCCGGGAGGGCCGGGTCTCTGGCGCACACGTGGCCTCTGTGGCTCCCCGCAGCTCCTGGGCTCGCAGCAGGGCAAGCAACGTGGCACCGGGAGCTCAGGACTCGTCCCAGGTGCGCCGTGCCAGCGGTGTGACTCTGGACAGCTGACAGGTGGCAATGCCAAGGAGTCATCTATCAGGCAGGCTTCTTATCTGCAGGTCGCAGAGGACGATACCGGTGGATGTGAGCAGAAGTGGAACTTATTAAAAAGACCCCGGGCAGCTCAAACTCTGCAAGGCAGTTGACTAGGAACAGCATCTGAAATTCAGCCCTGGAGCTGGTCCAGAGGCCCCCACTGTCACCCCCAAGGCCCTGGCCCCTGCGGGTTGCACAGCAGACAGACAGGCCTGGAGGTTGGGGGCTGCCGGAGGCTCTTGGAAGAACAGCTGGTCTTAGAAACTGGAGTGGCCCGATCACCACTGTCCCTGGAATGGAGGCTTCTCCTCCCCCAGCATCTACTGGAGGCCTGGGGTGCTGTGCACCTCTGATGGGCTTGGGGCTCACCCCAGAGCCAAGCTGCAAAGGAGCTTGAAAAGTGAGCATCTGGTAGTTTGCTTTTCTGTAAAAGGAGGCAAACTTTCTTCTTCGGAGGGGGAGAGTGACCCCCAGGCATCGAAAGAGGCTGAGAAGCGAAGAAGTAGGGCAAACTTCCACACTGGGGCCACAGGCCTTCCTCTCTCTGATGGCTGAAGCTCCCCCATAGCTGTTTTGTTTGATGCTGACATTTTCTCGGGAGAGAACTATACAAATGCATGCCTAAGGGCCTCACCTCCAGTCTTGACTTCTGCCTCAGACGTTCAGTTATCATTTACCTTCTCACAGTGACTGTTCTCTGAGCAAGTGTGCTGATGGGCCCAACAGGAGGCTCTGGTCCCTGTGACGGTTATATTCTCAATGTAAATAAATAATTGGCGTTTGTTCTTTGGGAACTGGCCCTTTGTGAGATTACAGCCCATGAACAAGTGCCCCAGGCCCAGTCCCTTCTGAGCCATTGAGGGCCCCCTTTTTCTGAGGCTGGAAACCTGACCCCAGTTCCTGGCAACAGGATGGGTCTGTCTGGACTACCGCGGGCCCCGCCCATGACCTGCACCCAGCAGTGTCTTCCCAATTCACATGAGTGCTGGGCGGTGCCCTTTCTTGGTCATGAAACCTTTGGAAGCAGCCATTATACCTGTAGCCTTTGTGAAATCACTCACACAAAGGTTTAAGAAAGATCAAGCCCATAAGGGGTTTGTTGAAATATCACCTTCCCTTAAAAAATGAAATTATATTCAACTAGGACTCTCTTGGAAATTCCAAGCTCCAAGCTGTGGGATAGATAAAAGAATGGATGGATGTATGGATGGATGGATGGAGAGCATGCTTTCCTATGCTAAGACATCAGGGAGGACTGGGAATACATGAGTCTCAGCATGTGAATACATGCTCAGTATGAGCATGAGATTATTCCTCCTTTGTTTTGGATGGTTGAGGGGGTGAGTTGGGGTCGAACCAGAGGTAGGGGGGTGGGTAGGATGATTTCCTGGGTCCCTTTCTGGGAATTTTCTCAGAAGATGACCAAAGAGTCAAGACCTGATAAAAAGCAATAGACAAGCAGAAAGTGACAAGATTGTCATCCACGCGCACATTGTTTTCAGGAATCCACCAAAAAAAACATCAAAATATCTTCCCTTCATGCATGGAGAGCAAGGAGGGAAGTTGGAAATCTCTTCTTTCAAACTGTGTTTCTTATAATAAAGAAAGAACACAAGTGTCCATACTGTAGAGCTGTGCGTTTGAGTGCTATACCCAGGATGACCAATTCACATGATTCCCGGGCAAGATGTCCGGAGAGTCACTCTACCTCTCGTAGGCTATTTATCTCCAGGGGTCACCTCGGTATATTCCCCTGAGAAGTCTCTTCTCAATGGCTGCACTGTTTAAAGCTTCACTTCCTTTGTTCCATACCACCCTTTCCTCGGGCTTCCCAGGTGGTGCTAGTGGTAAAGAACCTGCCTGCCAATGCAGGAGACGTAAGAGAAAGGGGTGGGGAAGATCCCCTGGAGAAGGGAATGGCAACCCCCTCCAGTATTCTTGCCTGGAGAATCCCGTGGACAGAGGAGCCTGGCAGGCTGCAGTCCGTGGGGTCACACAGAGCTGGACACGACTGAAGCACCTCGTTTCCCCTTGCTTCCCACCTGTTCAGATTTTCCATGACAAGCAGCTGCAAATAAGAAGGGTCCGCAAGAGAGAGGACCTGAACAGGAATTCCTTGCTCCATGAAAAAGGGCAGTGAGGTGGCACTGTAGCTTCAGCAGAGGCGGGGGATAGTGCGGGAGTCAGAGATGCGAGACAGCGCCTTAGCCAGCAAGGGTCCGCAGGCTTTCGGAGGCTCAGAGGGAGCAGGACTGCTACACGTGTGTGCTTCTGTCTTCCGGGGCTGCCCTGACAAAGCAGCCATCTGGGAGAGGAGGAGGAGGAAACTGGGGAGGACTGGCCAGGCAGGGGGTGCTTGGCTGAGGTTTTGGGGACCAGCCCTTGGGACCCACCTGGGCCTTCCCCGTCGGCTGAACAGAGGAAGCCCATTGGACAGCCAGGGGACCCTGCCAGGGACAGAACTCCTCACCCACCAGGCCTGGCTTGGAGGACCTCTAGGGCAAGTGCAGAAAGAGGAGTCTAGCGGGTGCTGGCCCTAAGGAGAGGGGTCTGGCCCCCTGGAGCTCCTGGGGGAGGGCGGTCTCTCTGGAGGCTGGCCTCCACAGGACCGTGAAGGCTCCAAAGGGGATTCTGGCCAGCTCGCGAAGCCTTCCAGTGATCCTAGGACTGGCTAGAGAGAGGTCCCTGGGAGACTGCGGGGCTTGGGAGAAGATGGGGTGCTGGGTGGGTCAGTGGAGTCTGTGTTACTCTTTGCCACCCCAGGCACCCTGTCCTCTGTGGAGGGCCTCTGAAACTGTCTGCAGGGGTGAGGCAGGAAGGGAGAGAGGGTCCCCTGCCTGGAGCAAGGGCCCTCACCTGTCGACCCCTCACTCCCTTGCTCGGTGGAGGAGGGCACATTCCCAGAAAGCTGCCCCACCCTTCCAGAATAACCCCCACTGCCATCCTCACCTCTCCAACCACACCCGCCCTCAATATAAAGGGAGCAGAAGGGCTCCTTTCCCCCTGCTGGGCATCCTCACCTCTCCAGCCGAGAGGTGCCAAGCTTCCAGGGACAACGAGGGCCCATGGTTCCTTAGGCACTCCTGTGGGTGCCCGGTCTGCTCCAGCCAAGCTCTGTGCTGACTCAGCGCTCCCCGCGGCGGGGCAGACCCTACCCAAGCCAGAGGCTGCCTAGGCGGCTCTCGCCTGTCCTGGGCCACAGACTGCCGTCTGGATCTGGGCCGGGACACGAGCTTCCCTCCCGGCTCGCCTCTCTGGCCTTCACTTCCTACCCCACCCCAAGCCCCAGTTCCACCTTTATTCCCCCAAGATATCCCAGCTGATCAGAAAGAATTATGGGAGCTCTGGCCCTTAGTCATACAAACAGGGGTTCATTCTCAGAAACAGCAGCCATTGCCCGTCCCTGGGACACCCTTCTGTTCTGTCCTGAAGAACCACCTTCCCAGTGGTGGCCACAAAGTGGCTGCTCCTCTTCTCCTCTCTCGCCACCTCCGTACTGAAGCCACCTTCTCCACCTGCTTGGTGCACACTGGGGTCTTGGGGCAGGGTGTTCTCCTGTCACCTCGGTGCCCTTGGGCAAATCACACCTGCCCAGAGGGGCTGATTCTCCTTATCTGTAAAGCAAGGGGGTGCAGACTTCACCGCCTCTGAGATTCCCTGCCGCCAAGAGTCTGTTTCTGTGATGGGGTTTCCTTTGTTAATAGATGCAGAGAGTAATAAATCCATAGAGACAGGGAGTGTGAAGGGTTTTTGTCTTCAAGGGACCTGTATCTTTCCTGGGATCAACACTGTCATCTACTTTCAAAGAAGGGGAGGGCCAGACCGGTGGGTGTGTCAGCCCAGCCTGGAACCCTGGGCGCCCCATGCCCCCCGCTTCCCGCATCTCAGCTGCTCGCCACTTTCTCAGGGAAGAAAAGAATAAGAAGGTCTGTGCCCAGGTGTCCCAGAAGCAAAGGCCCGGACAGCTCTCCAGAACTTAGTGTTCATCCCATCCGGTCATGATGACCCGGCACGGCCCTTCCGTCTAGGGAGCCGACTGGGGTCCACACAGTGTCCTTCTCGGGTGAAGGTAGCAGGGGTCTTCCCAGGGCTCCCTGTGTGGGAGAATGAGCTCCTGGTGAAAGGGCCAGAGCAGTGGCAGGAAGGGGACCGTGAGCCCACCATGGAGCACAGGGGCGGTGGGCCCTGCTGGAACGGCAGCTAGAGGTGGCAGGTGAGGGGAGCCCGGAAGCAAGGCAGCCTCGTCTCCACAGCCCAACAGGGGCTTCCCTGGAACACGTGTGGGGAGGGAAAGTCTCCCACAAGTATACAGTGGATGGATGCCCACCGACAGAGGTGGAGGGGCCCCCCACACACACAACTTCGGGGGTAGAGAAGCAAAAGCCTGGGGTTCTGGCCTGAATCTGGGCAGAGAGCATTTCCCAACTCGGGGGTCCACGGGGGAAGGCTGGGGGCTGGCACACACAGGTCACCGTGCTTTGTGCTGTGTGACCACACCGCGACAGGCCCGGGGGGCACGGGGCCAGGGCAGTGCCCCCCTCTGCGGGGGTGGGGGGGTTGCCATATTCTGAGTACAGAGGGGCTGGGGAGCGAGCCAGAGTTGGCAGTGTGGGCTGGGGTGGGGGCCTGGCAGGGCGGTGTCCACACCCCAGCCCTGCTCTGTTCCCACCAAGCCTGTCTCCTGGAGGCCAGCTACTGGTTAATCCAAAAGAACCCATCTCCCACGTTGCCCCCCTTCTTCCAGCAGCCTGGACGTGCAGAGTCTTAGAGCTAAAGCAGCAGAACTGGGAAAGCCCTTAGAATGAGGGGGGCTGGGGGCGGGGTTGGGTCCAGGAGCTCTCGACTGGTGCTTGGGATTCTGCAGGTCAGGGGTTAACTGAAAGCAGAGGTGTGAGCTTGCAGGACTCCAGGCTGACGGTCGTTTAATGACACTTCCATTCACAGGTAAACCTCACCCTATTTACATCACCTTATCAGGTCTTACAACAACCCAGGGCAGCGGTTGGGTAGCTAATTTATCTCCATTTTACAGCTGAGGAACCAGGCTTGAGGAGGTGAAGGACTTCTGACAGCGGAAACGCTAATGGTGAAATGGTAGGCGGAGAGCTGGCGGTTGAGAAACAAGGGGGCTCTCAACGCCCCCACCCATCCATCCACCTTTCTCAGGACCTTCCACAGGCCTGCGATCCCCCTGCACCCGCAGCACAGGAACGTTTTAGAGAGGAGCTAATCAGAGCCCTCAGCCGTGCCTCCTCTCCTGGGCGTGTCACACGC
This sequence comes from Odocoileus virginianus, assembly GCF_023699985.2. Classification (NCBI taxonomy): domain Eukaryota; kingdom Metazoa; phylum Chordata; class Mammalia; order Artiodactyla; family Cervidae; genus Odocoileus; species Odocoileus virginianus. The sequence goes on along the minus strand of NC_069700.1, from coordinate 35,417,030 downwards.
CTTTGAGGACTGGCTCTCAGGCAGGTAAACAATCCAAGGGGTCCCCAGAACACTCCTGGCCTCTCCTGGCTGAGATGTGTGGTCTGCGTGGAGGACGTGGTGTCAGAGCCTTACAGAGGAGCGACCCACCCCCACCCCGCACCCCCGCACCCCTTCCTGCCCTTCTTTCTTCATCCCTCCCAACCATCAGCTCCTCTTCTGCAGAGAATGAAGATAAATCGCTTCGCTCCGGAAAACCACATTTAGCATCTCTTGCTCTTTGCGGGGCAGGGAAGTTCTGACAGCGCATTCACATTGCAGATGGCTTGCCATATGCCACTTGCCCGCACGCTCTCACCTTATAAGCAGATTCTGTCAGGTTCTCGGAGTAAAAGCTTAATTAACAAGTGGTGTGTACAATGATGTACTTAATTGTCTCCTGCTTTTATTTCTTTGTTGCTTCTTGTTTTTCCAAAAGTTTGGTAACTGTTATAGACAACTGTTCCCAACCGCGGTTTTTGCACCTCTTTTCCCTACCCACCCCCCATTTGCAGACTGTCGGTGGGATAAAGAGGAGAACTGTCTCTTGTCTGAGTGAGGAACCTGCTTCTTGTCCCCAAGCCCAACAAAGCCCACTCCAGACTTGCTGGCTGGAAGCTCTGGGAGGTGGCTCGGGTGCCTGTGCTTCTAGAAAGCGTTTCCCGTGGTGCTGACCGCCAGTCCAGGCCAGAAGCCAGGCCTGGGCCTACCCCACGCTGTGGGGGCCGTCAAGGTGCGGCCTCACCTCTTTCTTTTCCATCACGCCCTGTTGGTCAATCCTGAGCACAGGGGTGCGGCTGGGCTGGGGTGGTAAGAAGAACAGGGTGCTGGGGGCAGACGGGGCACCCTTCTGCCTCAGGTTGAGGACAGGGGCAGCTTCGGGAGTGGAGCACAAAAGGAGCAAGGCGACTTCCAACAGAGCACAAGAAAGTAGCAAGTTGCAGGGCATTCAGTAGGCCGAAGCCAGACCCCTGAAAGGAGAGACTGCCTCCCCAGGGAGCATTCCCACTTACAGTCCCAGTGACATGAGGGCAGGAAGCCCCATCTCTTGTGCAGGTGTCTTTTGGAAGCATCTGTCCAACTCATCCGACTTCCCCGAGGGCCATGGCTGGCTCTAGGCTCCTCAGCCAGCAAGAAAGGGGGGCCCAGGGCCCCCGGTCCTTGAGCACCCTCCCCACCACACCCACCCACGTTAGCTGAGACGGGGTGCCGTCTGGCGAGGCCTGGGGAGGGTGGGTGGGAGGAAAGGACAAGATGCAAGGGCAGAAGAATTGCAGAATCAGGGTATCAGGGCTTCCCTTTAATCCCTCCAAGCTGGGGGAGAAAGCTGATGGACACTTCCCTGAAAAGAAGACAGACAGAGGCCACAGCCAGCACCAGGCTGGGGCCCCGTGGTGGTGCCCTGTCCCAGGACATCCATGGCCTTGACTGTATCAGGTGGGCGGGGGGGGAGGGGGGGGGAGTGGCGGGTAGGTCCTCTGTGCTGCAGACACTCCCGTCTCCCGTCTGTTAGAGAAGCGTCTGCCGGACTCCAGAGAGGAATGGGACAGAGAAAGAAAGGTAGAGGCCAGCCTGAGCCCCCAGACCTCGCAGCGTACCTAAGCCCGGGACAGTTCCTGGCCCATGGTGAGTGCTGCGCAGACATTGGTCATGTCAATCAAAGTTGAATAGACCTTCCAGGGGCTGCTGTGGCGTGCTCGTGGCTCTTGTAAAGACAACTGCCCCGCCCCAGAGAGAGAGAGTCGTAGCTGTGTGTACCATGCCCCGTCCCAGCCGACCTGAGGGCACGTCAGCTTGAGATGTGGCTGGGGGCGGGGTGAAAAGAGAATGTAGGGCAAAGGGATTCTGCATCTCAGAAAGCTGATCTGGGAGGCGCTAAGATAGGAGGGGATTAGGAAGAATTCCTGGGGAGGAACCAGGGGTGTGTGGTCATCCAGAGGTGAGGAGGGGGCTTCCGCCCGAGGCCCCCAATCCCCATCCCACTCGGTGTCACTCATGGCCTCCTGTGCATCTGTTCAGCCTTCCCCTGTGACTCCCCCTCACTTCAGGAAAGGTCAAGGCAGGATGTGGATATGACGCATCCAAACCAGGACCAAGATACCAGATGCCGAGCAGCTCCGAAGGTAGACAGGTCATCGGGACAGGTGTGGGCTCATTTCACCCGAGCCGGGATGCAGGGAGAAGCTCTGAGAATTGCTTTTAGGACTTCAGCAGGAGGCTGAAAAGATAATTAGCAGGTCACGTTTTCCCCACTGCTGGGATGGTGGACAGTCATGCGGGGAGTCCGGAGGTGACTCCATGCCCACGTGTGGGGCAACACAACTTCTTGAGATTTTTGCTGAACAAGGAAGCACTGAAGGAAGAAACACTGGGTCTCTCTCACCTCCATGGGATAGGAGCCGCCTGCCTGGCTTGTTACCCATTAGAGAAAAAAGCTCTTCAAACACATGGCCAGGGAGGCTGGGGAGAATGGGAAGCAGAGAAGACAGGAGGAAAGGCAGCCTCTTCTGCTGATCTCACCTCGGGGCCAGGGGCCCAGGCAGCAGGGTCCTCTTCTGGCTGGCTTTCAGCCATGGATACAGCCTCTGTCACCAGAAGCCATGCCCCGACTCTAGCCCTCCCCGGGGAGGGGCAGCGTGGAGAGGAAGCTGCCACGTGGCTAACGGCCGTTCGTGGAAAGGACTGGCCCCCTCCCCAACCTGCGCCGCAGCCACACTCAGGGTCAGAAGAAGAGCCTCAAGAGGACCAGACTCTGCTGCACCGGGATGCTGGGATGCTGGGACGCCTCCCCGGGGGCAGGGGACGGCGGGAGGGGCAGGAGGAAGCCCTGGCGCAGAGGGGGTCAGTGCCCATGTGGGGAACACTGGAAAGGGCTGGCACTCTGGCCTCCCTGCAGAGGCATAGACGACAGGGAGAAGTCCGTACCGTAGGTGCAGGTGGGGCCAGGCCGGGGTCTCTAGACTGAGTTCCCCGTTGCTCCTAAGCACGATCACTGCGGTATTCTCTGTATCAGGTCCCGGGACGCAGAGCAGGGAGGAAGCCCCCTTTGTGCTTCCTCTTGTGAGTGCTTATCATTTCTATCCTTCCTTCCCGGACTGGACGCGCACTCCTTCAGCCTCCCTGCCCTCGCCCCACCCCCGCAGGGCCAGCTTGCCCTCTCTTATCCAGTCTCTCCCAGGCCCTCCCCCCTACACTGTCATCTCCTATGGGGTGGTGGCCCACCCTGAGCTCACGGAAGCCTGCCCTCCCCACCTCTGTCAGCCCACACAGCTGATCTCCAGCCCACCGCAGGGGAGTCTTGTGACTTCAGGACACCAAGAAAGAAAAAAGGGCTGCAGGGAGAACCTCACAGTCATCTAAATAGCAAACTCGGTGGTCCACGCCCTGCCCCTCTCCCACCCTGGCCGACCCCTCTGGCCAGGCCACACTTGGGCTGCAGCCCAGCTCTGTGAAGCATCTTGTGAACCCACTGGCTTCTTCTTGTCTACAGAATACTCTGTGTCCCCCTAAGAAACCGTATCACATGCTCTTATTTTAAATTGTTTTCAGATCTGTTCTTTACAGAAATCTTAGTCCTATTCACCTCTGTGGTGACAACATGTATGTCTAATAAGGGCTTCCCTCTTGATGATGAGTTTAACTTGGGGTGGGATGAGGTGGGGTGTGAGAGGCCCAGATGGGTTACTGGGCCAGGCCCGGAAAACAGCGGCTTGGGTGCCAGGGTAGGTGGTAGGCAGGGGGATAAGTGAGGGGGCAGATGGCATCCCTGCCCCCTCGCTGACCAGAGGCACTGGCCTTGGGTTTTCTCCTGCAACTTTACACTTAGGCCCACCAGGGAGTAAGTGTTCAAAGAAATTAACACCTTGATATGGGGCTTGCAGTGGTGCCAACTAGGGCGGTCTCCTTCCCGGGTGACTGGACTGGGTTATCCTAATGACATTCCTCATGGAGAAGGGGTTGGGGGGGGGTACAGTGTGTGAAGATGTGCCCAGTGGATGCCAGTGCATGCCATATGAAAAGCCATAGCTCCTTCTGCGAAGCTGGGTGTAGACCAGAAGGAGGTCCCAGTGATCACATCTGTTGGCGAACCAAACTCTGTCATGGGTGTGTATAGTCATCGGAGAGGGGGACTCTGGTGAAGAGGATGAGGCAGTGTAGGTGAACTCAAATTTCTTTCTGACCCTGCCCACCTGGGGGCTAAGGTGGGGCCTCTGTGGATAATTCCAACTAGATGATTCTTTATGGAACTGACTTGAAAGTTAATGGCTGAATCCCACTGTATTTACAGCCTAGACTATTAGAACCAAAGAAGAGACTCTGGGAAAGCTCTAGAATCCAACGATGAAGGAAACCAAGGCATGGATGCAATCAGTAACTGCACACCCACTCAGCGATGGCAGAGTTGGAAGTAGGATCTAGGCCCTGCCTCCTTCCCACCCCACTAAGATGAGAACATGCATTTCCTGACCCACAGTCTCCTAATAACTTGCTGGGCTGTGGCATGAATGTGCCACTCCAGAATTCACTTAACGCCTCCCTCTATGACACATAAGGACCAAGGAATGTCTCACACCTTCCCACTGAGGCCAGCCGAAGTCCCCTTGAGTGGAAACCCTGGGGCCATGCGAGCAGGGGTCTGAAGCTGGAAAAAGCAGAAGAAAGGGAAGGTTTCAAGGGAGCGAAGACAAATACCAAGAAGCAGCTCCCTTTTCTGGGCTCTGCCCTCAGCCTGAATATTGCCTTTGGTTCAATGCCTACTTGGGATTTCTGCACAAATGAGAGATTTGCCAGGAGGACTCCAAATTCCACCAGATGGAGGGTAGGAGGCAACCCTGGCAGCTAGAAGGAGAGGGTTCTGGAAATGCTTGGTCAGTTAGGGAACTGAGACAGCGCATCCTGTCTGACCACTCTGCAAACCTGTGGCTGCCAGCCTGACTGGGTGCCACCGAGAGACCTGTGTGCTCAACACCATGCTCGGCTAAACACCTCACAGGCCCCCGAGGGGTGGCAACAAGGAATCCTAGTCATTCCTCTGGCAGTCTACAGCACATTCCCATGTTCTGTTAAGCTTCCTCTTCACCATGGATGATGAGCAAGGAAAAAGCAAGCCTCTCTAAGCAGATAGCAAGATGGATGCATGCGCACTCAGTTTCGGGGTAGGGCAGAAACGAGACGCCTGGTGGCCCTGCATCTCCGCGCCACCCTGCACCCCCTTTCCCCCTCAGAGCAGCTACAGCCTGACGTACAAAGGAAGCTGCTTTGCCCACTTTCGTCCCTCCAAGTAATCACTCTGCTTCCCACCAAAATCTCCAGCCCGATTCCAATCCCAGCCTCACCCCAGCCCCAGACAGGAGGCCGCGTGCCGCGCCCCCCACCTTCTACCAGAGCCTGCCCCAGGAGGACCCAAGACAGAGCCGTAAGCATGTTCGGCGGGAATGCTCCTCGGGCCCAGCAGGGATTAATGCATTAATAGAATTGTCAGGCCGAGCATAAGCAGAGGGAGGTTGTGGAGGACAGAGGGCTGAGTGGGCTCTGGGAGACAAACAGCCAGACAACTCCATCTGGGGAACAGCCAACTCCATCTAGTAAGCCCCTCACCTGCCTTGTCAACGAAGAGAGAAAGACTCATATCTCAGGCCCCACTAGTGAGGAACCTGTAGTGCTTGAGATCCAGCCCAGAGGCAAGTTGGTCTCAAATTCTAGGTCTGGGGAGAAGGGTGTGCAGAGCCTGCTGGGCTGGGATCCCCTGGGCCCTCTGCGTGTGATTTTGAGCCCTTCCCTTCTTGGGGCCATCCTTGTCTTGTGTCCCTTACTAGATTGTAAGCTCCATGAGGACAGAGACTGGGGACTAGCCTCACACCCACTCTCAGCCAAACACACTGTGCCTTTGTGCGGCCAGGCTCCGCCTGTGCTGACTCAGAGCAGCCCAGCCAGGCGGCAAGCGGGCAGAAAAGGGACCAGCTGGAGCTCCTTGGCTTTGAGCAGGAGGCCAGCACTTTGCATGGAGATGAGTGACGGGAATCACCTGTGGCTTGAAGCACCCACGACCCACCTCCAAAGGTATCCGCCTGGAGGGGCGTCCCCCCACTGCCCACACCACAGAAGCAGCACCTGGAGGACCCCAGATAGTCCTGTTTGCAGAGCTTCAGAGGATGGGAAGGAACAGGCAGCTTGTCAGGACGCCAAATAACTAGACAGGGAAAGTCAGGAAGCTCAATTCTGGATTCGGCCACAGAAACCCTGTCCTTTCCCTTGGAGAGTGTGGAAAAGTATGCCCAGGCCAAGGAGAAATGGTTTGGGGGTTTCTTACAACATGGCTCCTCCATGGAGGTGAATAATTGGGTTTGGGGGATCCCCCCTCATGCATCCTCTGATCATGTTTTTGAATGGAAACAGAAGCTGGCAGGCCTGGTGAACTAGGGTTTATTAAACACAGTAGCGCTTTTCCAAAGAGGTCACCACACTGCTAATTTTCATTCCTCTGGGAAATTCCCCTGGTCCCCAAATTCCTTGAGTACAATTACTTTAAAACTTGATTCCTTTATAGCTGTCACCTTGTTTATGGCAACCTACCCAAGGAAGTGAAGCTCTGTGAGGGAGCAGGGTGGCAGAGGGGTGGTGGTTGAAGAGTAAGAGAGAGGAAAGAGAAGCAAATCCTAGAGACCAGCAGGGCAGAGTTGGACACTCACGAGTTCAGCATGAGGGGCGCTTGTGGGTCTGCAGAGCAAGGGGAGGCTACTGGCCAAGGCCCTGGCGGTGGCAATCGCACCCGTGTAAAATCACTTTGGGAATTTCTGTGCTCTGGGTTAATACAGAATTGTAGCCTTAAATGTCAACTGATTCAAGGGTTCACTAGGTTAAACAAGGGGGATCAGCCAGGCAGAAGAGTCTGGAATTCTTGGGATGGATTAGCACAGCTGTTGTTGCCCAAATCTGGTACCCAGATAGTCTTCAGGAATTCTGGGATGGGCCTCTGGGCAGCTGCTGGGCTGAACAGCCTCAACGAGAGCCAAAAGGCCCCTCACTGAGGAGGTAGGGGGTCCTGGAGACTCCCATTCTTTTTTTTTTTGAGACTCCCATTCTTACGAACGAGTGGGGATCAGGACAATTTGAGCTTAAGGTAGGGAGGCTGGGTGGACAGCAGGGCTTGAAGCTGACGTCCTCCTCCCTCCTCTGAGGGACCATGGGAAAAAGGAAGAGTAAAATGAAAGGATTATATGGGGCAAGGAGGTCTCGGGGGGATACTCAGCATCAGTGACCTCAGGTTCTCCACACCGGCCTGACGTACAGTTGTATTTGCTTTCCCTAAGTTTTAGGCTTGCCTTGGTGGGAGATACACAAGAAGATGCAGGTCCCTGGTGTGGCCAGGATATGGCGACAGCAGCAAGTCTGGGGACTGACCATAAACGGCCTGAAGACTCACGGTGGTTGGCTCAGGCCTGTCGGTGACCTCTTTGCTCAGCCAGTGAGAGTTACCGCACCCCAAACCCAAGGGCTTGGAGACTTACAAAGTCCCAGCACATCCATTATCTCCTGGGAGCTTTCCGAGGGTACTTTGAGATGGGCAAGGAAAGGCAAGTGGGTCTCTGAGAGGTGACTTCTTTGAAGAGATGTCACGTGATGGATTAGTGGTCCAGCTGGAGCTAGATGCTAGCCCCAGAGTTCTTGTCTCTGGCCCTTTGCCCTCCTGCCCACCCCACCTCTAACCCAGCTGCAAAGGACTGGTCCCAAGGGGACTCTCCAAAATCACCCCCAGAAAGAGTCACCAGAATGAGGTGGGGGCAGCACCCTCTCCACTGCCAGTCACCTCCCTCCACCTCTCCCACCAGGAAGGTGCTCTGTGGCTGGTTGCTACACGGGACAAGAGAAGTCCCCACGCATTGGAATACTTGGAACAATTCACAACCAGTGCTAAATGGGGAGAGGACTGCATGAGCCCCTTGGGGCCCCTGGCTCGCCCTTGTGGAGAGCCCATGGAGCCTCTAGGAACAGGGGCAGCCCAGGCGCCCCACAGGTTCAAGGACTTGCAGGTGACCCAAATCCACAGAGGGGTGGGGGAGGTGGGCAAG